>NW_008824291.1:342592-365252 GCF_000699105.1 Pygoscelis adeliae | reverse complement strand
GCGCCCAGCTGCACGACAACCTCCTGTCGGCCGAGAGGGCCGTGACGGGCTACACCGACCCCTACACCGGCGACCAGATCTCCCTCTTCCAGGCCATGAAGAAGGAGCTCATCGTCAAGGAGCACGGCATCCGCCTCCTCGAGGCCCAGATCGCCACCGGCGGCATCATCGACCCCGTGCACAGCCACCGCCTCCCCGTGGAGGTGGCCTACCGCCGCGGCTACTTTGACCAGGAGATGAGCCAGATCCTCTCGGACCCCACCGACGACACCAAGGGCTTCTTCGACCCCAACACCCACGAGAACCTCACCTACATGCAGCTCCTCCGCCGCTGCGTGCCCGATTCAGATACTGGTCTTTATTTCCTTACTGTTTTTAGAACATAATTGCAAATCCTTTTGCATTTTTTTCTTATTGCATTTGTGAAGAATTTAGCGGTTGTGAATATTTCTTTTCCTGCTGGTATTTTTCTCATGCAGCTCCTCCGCCGCTGCGTGCCCGATTCAGATACTGGTCTTTATTTCCTTACTGTTTTTAGAACATAATTGCAAATCCTTTTGCATTTTTTTCTTATTGCATTTGTGAAGAATTTAGCGGTTGTGAATATTTCTTTTCCTGCTGGTATTTTTCTTTCCTTTTTTAATCGTATTGTTTAAAATTCTAATTCTCTTCAGAGAATTTCCTCAATGTTCTCTTTCCTTTTCAGTAACTTACCCACACCAAGTATAGCTTTTAAGTGACTCCCCTGAGTATTGTGGTATATCGTATTAAGCCTTTATCTTCTGTAGTTTTTCAGGAACACAGGCTGGTTATCTCAGGGTATTTTGGTGAAATATGTTTTCCTCATTTTCCTCATCCAGGTTTAGATGGAATTGTGTCTTTTTTGGTGTATAAGGTGTAGTGAAAATGGTATTTTTATTCTCCTTCTATTCTGTTCTCTTATGCATGAAGAATGTTTTTTTCTTAGCAGATTTGCTGGGCATTATTAGAGTTGCAGGTTTTCAAACCTGAATTTTGCATGGAGAGCATATTTCCGTGTAGTCACTATGTCAGGGTTGTGTTAGGGGTTACTGGAGTGGGATATATTATCTGTGTTTTTATTCCTAATGCCTCAGCCTGTCTAGTTTTTCCGGGGGTGGCTGGACTATATACACCCTCAGCTTAGAGTGGTTTGGTCTCTCAGCATATGTACACTCAATTCATTCACATGCTATGCTTTCCATCCCTCCAATTCTCAGGTCTCCATGGACCCTCTATAGAGAGCTGTGCTGTGGGATCTACGCAAGAGCTGAGAGCCCATAGTGTACGTGGTCGTGCTGTATTTCTAGTCTATCTGTCCACAGTCAGGGGAGCCGGCATGGAGCATTCATCCCCTCTAGCTGGGTCCTCTGCACATTTCTCAGCTCCTTTTGCTGTCCTGTGTCCTGAGCTGACTCAGCCCACATGCCATGGTCCTGGAGAGGAGGCAGCCCCAGAACCACTCTGCCGTAGAGTTCAGGGCTGAGTAATTCCACTACTGTTTAATAGAAGGAAACTTACTCTCCTTAAATGCATTACCTTAGGCTATTTTCCTTAATTAACCCAGTAATGTCCTGGAAAACGGATTTTTTGCCACAGCTTGTATAGCTGATAGCTGGAAACAAGTGTATATTAGCTGTGGAACTCCTTACCATAACCTGCTGTGTAGCTCGGAGATTTGCACGGACTCAGAAAGTGATGGGACAAATTAATGGGAGAGAAGTCCACTGAGGGTTGTTAAATGCAAAGACACACTTCTGTCTCAGGAGGTCCCTCAGCCACAGGTTACTAGAAGATGGAAGGCAGGATCAGGGAGGTGTTGGTACGGCCTTGCACTGCTATTACATACTTAGTGTAGACTCCGATACTGGACAGAGCTGGCTGCAGCATAGTGGAGACATGGACCTTTGCTCTGGGCTGGTATAACTGCGACTGTCCTACCACTATCTGCATCATGAACATGAGGAAGCACCAGAAATGCCACAATTTACCCAAAGTGCCAGAGTGTAACGGGGAAGTTTTACAGCGCTCAGGCCTCACCACACTCTGTACTGGGGTTAATTCAGCTTCTTCCCACACTGACCTGCAGACACTGTAATGCCATCTCCAGAGGGCCTCGATGATTCGGGCTCCCATGGCAACTAAGAGCCTTCATATTAATCTTCTAGATTTCTGCTCTTTCCTGGAAATGGATTAGAAAATGCTTTAGCCAAATCCAGGGTGAATGGCCAAGCTGTGTCTTTCACACACTTTAGCCTTGTGCCATCTCCAGATCTCAGAGCCCTGCATGCTACTACAGTGTAAGAGGGCTCGCTACAGGCTGCTGCACAAGACGAAGCACCCGGCTGGATGGGCTCTTGTCCTGCTCCATCTCAGCCATTCCTATATTCCTGCCTACACCCCTTGCTCTTGGACTGTCTCCTCTTAGTCTCTAGTTCCACATCTTTCAACCTCCGCCACACTTTTCACCTGATCTCCAAGTGTCCCATTTCCCAGCCTTCTCGTTCATTAGCTCGTGCCTTGCTAGCAAAGCCATGGAGACCCAGCGATCCCTGTGGAGCAGGATGGACGCTTGCAACCCTCCAGCTGTGCTTTAGCCCTTCCCTTTTCCAGGGTCTCTTTTCTGGTGACAAGCTCCTCCTGTTAGCTGTCCCATGTTTGTACTAAACCTAACCACCATAAGGCCATTTCTTGATAGGATCTTCGGTCTTACACACCTAGTCAAAAGCCATTTAACTAAACCTAACTGAAAGCTAGTGGCTTATTTTTTTATATATCCGCTAGGATATATAAGAGAAAAGGAACCGAGAGGAAACCTCATAGTATTCTGAAGTTACCAGTCTCCTAGCCCTGGGCCAGAGCATCATCTGCCAACGGTCAGCTCCTCAAAGCTTGGCTGTTATCACCTTGTGGCACTGAAGACATAGAAAAAGCCAGTCTCACATTGAGATCAGGAATGGGAGGAGGACTGCACAGGATGAAAAGCATGCAGTAACAAAAGGAAGACAGGGTAGGGTCTTGCAGCACGGGCCCAGCACCAAAGCTTGGCTGCCTTCCCCACTGTGCTACTCTGGACCTCCCAGGACTGTGCAGGGAGCAGCTCACAGCTCTCCTCAGCAGGTTACCGGCAAGCGGCACTGAAGAGTCATCCTGCGGCTGGAGCAGCCTTCCCGGGTGGCATGTTAGTCTGGTCCTGGGGTGGAGGCTACAGGGCAGGTGCAGAAGCAGCCTGGTTAAAGACAGTCAGTTCTTCCTCAGGTAGGGGAACAGAGGCCTCCATGGCCATATGGACCATCACGGCTCACTTCAGGAGCCGTGTTGGACAGCCACACACTTGAACAGCCAGGAGCTAGCAGTATCTCTGTAAGAAATTCCTGTCCCAGATCAGGCAGTGACGTCCAACAGGACCATAGTGGTGGTGACAGTCCTCCCTGATGAGGGACCCAGAGAGTGAGCTGAGGCAAAACAAACTTTGGGGCTTGTGATCTGGAGTCACATCATGACTCACCTGCAGGGTGTGCGGTGGCCAGATCCCAGGAGGTTTCTGGAAAGGCTTGTAATATGTGCTGGGGAGGAGACGGTGACTGTGGGTGCCACACAGAGGAAGACGGAGGAAAGAGATTCTGGCATTAAAATGTAGGCTTCAGGCAGGAAGATGAAAGCCAGGCCCTCCATGACAGCATTCCCTGGTCTGGGTACCACGTGGAGGTCAGATAGTAAAGCAGAGACATGAATTCATAAAACGGGGCTGAGAAGCTGTAAAGATGTTGTCATAAAAGTTTTGCGTCTCCAAGCAAAGGAGAGGCCAAACTCTCACCATTCAAATATGGTGAAAACCAGCATGGAGAAAAGGAAAAGGGAAGAGCAGTTTAAAGAAGCAGAATCCTGTTTAAAAACAATACAGAAAAAAGTAGAGAACCAAGATAAATATAATATATAGGGCTGAGGAACTGGAATACATCATCTTCAGTGAAACACTAGCATGCCATGGGCTTCTTGGGAGGAGGCTCACCAGGAGGACACTGTGATGTCAAAGTATAAAACGCACAGGAACAGTAGAGGAGGGTGTGCTGGTGGTAGCATGGGACTGTTATCAGAGAGCTTACAGTCGGGTCAAAGTCACAAATACACCAACAGAGAACTCTGGACCGAAATCCCAGCTCTGGGGAGCAGGACAGGGGGAAGGCAAGCAGACAGACGTAAGGGGCAGCGTCTGTCTGTGCGGAGTCTGAGCTACATAGATAGTGTCCTCTGCAGTCAGGAGGAAGGGCAGATACTGAGCGGGGACGTAGAAGGGACATAAAACCATAAATGACATGAAGAAGGCAAGTGGGAGATGAGTATTTGCTATTTCTCATAAGAACTAGGTTGTGGGGAAACAGCAGGAAAGATTTCTGCACACAGTTAAACTGTGGCGGTTGCTGCTGGGATGTCATGGAGGCAAAAGCTGCAAATGCTCAAAGGAAAGAAAAGGCAAGAAAAAGTGAGCCCTCTTCTCAGTGAGGGAGTCACCAGTGGGGCCCAGAGGAACCCATGCTGAGAGTTGGGCCGTTTAACACATGCAGACATGGTCTGGGAAATGCTGTGAACAGTGAAGGAGCAGATGGTATTAAATTATTCAGCTTAGTAAAGAAAAGTGCCAGCTGCAAAAACTGCAGGAAGACCAAGCAACATACAGTGACTGGAACAAAAATGGCAGATTATGTTCAAGGTAGGTAAAAAGGCACACATGAGGAGAAGCAGTCCTGGTGTCCACATACCCAGCTCTGAGCTGTTACTGTTCAGCAGCAAGAATTGTAACAGATTATTTGATGTGTGCTCAGCATCAGTCAGAATAAATCAAATGTTAAGATTAGGGAGGGAACATGTCCATGCCAGGATAACGCACACAAGCTGTGTCCATAATACCCTGAGAGGAGATGGGGCTCCTTGGCAGGGCTGCAACCAGGATCTCAGCAGTGGCCCAGCCTTGGTGGCCAGTGGGGCTTCAGTGGTGTAAGGCAGTGTGGAAGGACAGCACCTGCTCCTTTGAGGGTATCTGGTCAAAGGAGCCATCAACAAGAACATATAGGGACAAACCTGATCAACAAATGATACGGGAGGTGGTGATGGGAACAAACCTAGCCAGTCACACCGATCGGTCAGGATGTGTGGAGTGAGAGGATGTTTATTTTTTCTCTTGAGATGATAAGGAAATGGAGGGAGGCAAACACAGAGACATAAAACCTGACCAATTAGTGTTAACGAAGACAATAACCAGCAGCCAACCTGGTCAGTGGCACTAATTGATGGGCTATCAAGAAACTGCAAGAACACCAGGACTTTGCAGCTAGTATGGATATAACCCTGAGGGTCTCAGCATCAGCAGCTGGAGGGGTCTCAGCTCTCTGGACCTGTGGAGGGTCCCACAGATTAGGATCAGCTACTGAGGGGGACCGGTGTGAGTGAGGAGCTCCATGCCAGCGCCTGGAGCAGGACCGTAGGTCACAGCCTGTGTGCCTTGCGCTGGCTGCTGGGGGAGCAGTGAGTGTCTTCCCCAATCCTGGTGTGTGGGGTGGGTGTGTGTATTCACCAGCAAACTTCAAGCTGGACCAGATGGTGAGTAGGGGACCCATGGGCGAGGATCTGGGCAGGGGTGCCAGGTAGACAGAGGGGCTGTGCTGGTACTCAGGGGATCTGCGAGTGTGCGTGTGCTTGTGAACCCAGAGAGTGCCGTGTCTGTGCCTGCACTAGTGACCTCCTGCCTCTGCCAGCCCCAGAGGAGGAGGGGATGTGGCTGCCTGTGCTTGTGTGTGATGTAGGTCCTGTGTGTGAGTGCTACTGATGGCAGTGCCTTGTCTGTGGCAGTCTGTCTGACCAGCCATGTCAGTGTCCTCTGTGTGTGACTCTGTGCGTGTGTCTCTGGGATACAAGGGCAGCTTTGCTACTGGTAAAACTTGCAAATGGGAGGGCAGCAGACATGTCCCTCAGCCTGTGCAGAGACCCCGGGTGGGCTCCAGTGGCTGGGCAGGACCGTACTAAGCGGTACCATCCCTTAGCAGGTACTCTGCAAACAGGGGTTGCGAGCAGGTGCTCAGTGGCTGGTGGGGCAGTTGGCAGGACGGTGTGGGGACACTGCTGGGGCTGGTGCTGGCGGCGGTGCTGTCTGTTTGCACAGCACTTCTGGCTCTGAACTCACTTGTGCTGGGAGCTGCTTCTGGCGCCTTTGGGTCCACTGGAGAGTGTAGCTGGTAAGGATGTAGCAGGAGTCATAGCTGTTGTCATAACAGTGCCCAGTATCTCTGCTGAGGGCTTCTTGAAGACCCAGCAGCAATGTTCTCAATGCGTTGCAGGACGCATGCTCCTGCATGGGCTGGTGCTAATCCCCTTGGCACAATGGAGGCCTCAGCCTAGAGCTCCAGAGGGTGGATGCTGCCATCAAGGTCTGGGACCACTAAGAGCGCCTAGGGCATCTAAGCAGGCTGTGCACCATCAGGGAAAACAAGGAGGAGATTTACAGGGTCTTCACAGAGACCTGGGGCCAGGATCCAGGATGCTGCAGAGAGACTGACAAGATTTGTCCAGCCCTCAGACTATTAGCTCTCGCTTCCCTTTCATGTGGGCCCCAATGATACCGCCAGGAGTGACCTGGAGCATATCGACAGTGGTTACAGAGCTCTGGGAGTGAGGACTTTGCATTTCCCTTTGCTGAACTTCAGAAAGGAACCTCATACAGTTGAACAAAGGGAAATCCCAAGTCCTGCCCCTGGGGAGGAACAGCCCCAGGCATCAGTGTGGGGGGGGGCTGGCCTGCTGGAAGGCAGTTTTGCAGAAAAAGACTTGGCCATCCTGGTGGATAAGAAGCTAAACATGCGCCAGCAATGTGCTCCTGCAGCAAAGAAGGCCACCAGCCCTCCTGGGCTGCATTAGACAAAGTATCGCCAGCAGGCCAAGGGAGGTGATCCTTCCCCTCTACTCAGCACTGGTGAGGCCACACCTGGAGTACTGGGTCCAGTTCTCGGCTCCCCAGTACAACAGACATAGACATACTGGAGACAGTCCAGCAAACGGTCACAAAGATGATGAAGGAACTGGAGCTTCTCTCCTATGAGGAAAGGCTGAAACAGCTGGGACAGTTCATCCTGGAGGAGAGAAGGCTCAGGGGGGTCTCATCAACGTATATCAATACCTGAAGGGACGGAGTAAAGAAGATGGAGCCAGGCTAAAGAAGAAGCCAGGCTCTTGTCAGTGGTGCCCAGTGACAAGACAAGAAGCAAGACAGGACAGGAGGTTCCCTCTGAACATCAGGAAACACCTTTTTACTGTGAAGGTGGCCAAACATTGGCACACGTTGCCCAAAGACCTTGCAGAGTCTCTATCCTTGCAAATACTCAAAACACAACTGGACATGGTCCTGAGCGACCTCAGGCTGGTTGTGGCTGACCCTGTTTTAAGCAGAGAGGGTGGATCTCCAAAGGTCCCTTCCTTCCCCTTGGAGGTGATCAACACTGACTGAACACAGCCCTGAGCGGTCTGATCTGATCAAACCTCCTCTGAGTTGGACCAGGCAGCCTCTGATGGTCCCTTCCAACCTAAATTATTCTATGACCCTGATTTTCTGTTGTGGTTTTCTTTTTTTTTAAGAGAGTAGGATGGACTGTGTGGCCCCAGCAGCTCCAACCTCTACACCTCACCTGCCCATCACCAAGGCCCATGCCTTCCTGCCCAAGCATGGCAGCGCTCTTGTTGCTCCAGGACATGCCACAGCCTTGTCTGGCCATCTTTTCCACCTGGGGACCAGTATGGCCCTGCTTACCATGCCAAACCAGTGCCTTGCAAAAGACACTCCATCCAGGAACATGCCCAGGCAGTAATTAACACTTATTGTGGATAATTAGACACCAAAGCTGTGAAGACGAGCATCACACCCACCTTCCTGCCACATCCCACTTCAGGCTGGAGGACCCTGAAACGTTTTATTTGGGACCATGATGGAAACTGGGTGGCCCTTCTTGGGAGGCCAACTCCCACTGGCCTTTTTGCAGCTGTCTGTTCAAAGCCTCTCCCTCCCTTTTTGTCCATTTTACCCTTCCTGGAAACTTGACTTCCTCTTTCATGATGGCAAAGAGGAATAGCCGGTGTCAGGTTGCCAGGCAGCCAGCCACATTTCTGGGTGTAACATCTGACTACGTTGGCAGCAGCATGGTGCCCCTGGAGCTGCCACCTGCCCTGGGCTGGGAGAGCCATGTTGTGCTGTGGTCTGGTGCACCATGTGCCTGGGGCATGGCCGCAGGAACTCAGGAATGGTGCACCAGCCATGCTGGGCTCTGGCGGCACCTGGAGCTGGCCCCTGGGACCAAAGGGTGCTGAGCTGTGGCCTCCAGGAGATCAAAGCACCCACCAGCAGTCAGGTGTGCCTGTCCCCTGCCTGCCTCCAGAGCGTGTGTACCTTGCCCTCTGTGCTGTGCTGCCTCCTGCCCTGCCTTCCTCCCCACCTTCCTTCCTAGTCCATGCAGTCTCCTCCCCCGAGCTCTCAGCTGCCTCCCTGCCCGCCCCGTCTCACTCGTGGTCAGATCTCCAGTCCTGCAGCAAGCATCTCCACATACACTGGCAGCATTTGCCATACGCTGGCCTATTAGCCACCACTGTCAGGCTCCTGGCCCCGGGCCAGGGCTGCACGTTTGCTGCACAGCTTCATGCCTCCCACAGCTGTCCCCTTGGCCAGGGCAGATCCAGGGGTCCTACCTGCTCAGCCATTCAGCTGCCTCCCAAGCCCCTCTGAGCTGCCCCCAGCCCCTTTACAGGGTGAACCATGGTCTCTACTGGTCTCTCAGCTGAAGCCCAGGTGTCACAGCCCCCCACATGCTCCCTGGCCCCTGCGCATAGGGACTGCCTCCATGCCAGGACTTCCCCTGCCCTGGACACCCACCTTGAAGGACAAGAGCTGTGTGAGTCAGCTGGGAGCCATCTGGCCCAGCTGGGTGGGATGAGCCATTCTGTGCCAGGGTTCCAGCACCTCTCCCCCATTAGGGCACAGCAGCTGCTGTGTGGGACCACCCTTCCCCACCCAGCTCAGCCGCACCCTTGACAGTGCCGGACCACCCTTGCTTGGCTGGTCCTGGCAGCAGCACCAACAGCTCCCTGTCCCCTGCAGGGAGGGCTCGTAGCCCTGGCCACCTACGTGGAAGCTGCCCATACTGACCCCATGCCACGGTCTGTGGGGGCTGTGCTTGCCCCCCCCGCCCTGAGCTCGCAGCTCTTGCACCTTCACTGGCCAAAGCCAACAAACCGTCGAGCAGCCCTGGGGCCTGGGGGCAGTTCTGTAGCCCCAATATACCCAACCAACAGCCCCAACAGTGCCCAATGGCACATTCGAGGATCAGCTGCTGGCAAAACTGAAAGGGGTAAACATGAGAACTGAAGGCCCTGCTGATATGGCATAGATGGGTAGAGACCCACCTCTCTCCCTGCCCGCAGCCAAAAGCAGACCTGCTGGGGAAGCCCTGGGCAGGGTGGGGCGGGGGGGGGGGGTGCAGTCAGAGTGCTCTGTGCCCTGGCTCTCCACAGCATAGCAAGCCCTGTGTCCCAGAGCACCTCCTGGATTTCCAAGCTCCTGGCAAAGGGACATCTACTTTTGCTTTGTGCGCAGCCCTGGTGGGCACCTTTCAGGAGTGCTTGGCCGAGCACCGTGAATGGCAGCAATCAGCACAGCGGCTGCAAATCCCCAGAGGCCTGTGTCCGTGTCTGGTCTGGCAGGAGTGGCCGTGTGTGTGGTGCCATCTTCCTGAAGGTGTCTGTGGCTGGGCATCCCGCTGTGCAGCATGGGTGGTGGCAGGCTCCACAGGAGGGAGTGCGCACGGGCTCAGCCAGCCCAGATCCAGAGCAGTCATGTTACAAGGGGCCCATTCATCAAGTGATGATCTCTGGAGCAGGATTTTTCCCTTGCTGCTCTCAACAGGCTGTTCTGCCAGCAACCACCATGCATCATCTGTGTCCGAGGAGCAGGGGGGAGGACAGATGCTTGACTTTCAGAGTAAGGCAGCAGAGCTGCATTGTCTGCCAGCTGGGAGATGGACCAAAGGGCAGACCCCACCAGCTATATTCAGCTCTGCACATCCCAGCAGTGCCCCGAGGTCAGCTCTGCTGATGTCCTGACAGCCAAGGCTCTGCTCTGCATGGGCTGCAGCACATCGAGGGGCCCTGTGGCCCCAACCGGAGCAGGAACTGCACAAGCAGGGAGCTGTACCTGTGCCATCTCCCAGTGTGCCCTCAGAGGAAGACAGGCGTGTGGGTGGGGGGGACCTGGGCCAGTTCATAAGTATGTATCCTTCCCCACACTGTGCCCAGGAGCTGCAGAGGGAAACTCTTCTGCCAGGAAGCTGGGAAGCCAAATGATAAGCAAGTTCTCTGGAAAGGGTAGCAGGAAGCAGTTGCTGCCACGGTACACCCCTGGCACCACCCCAGCGCCCCTGGCTTATCTTCCTCCCTGCCACGGGCCAGGTGGCCTGAAGCACCAGCGAAAGTCTTGCCGATCCCTGTTTCCCAGGAGTCACATGTTAGGGTAGACCATGCTTGAGAGTTTCTTTCCCACAGAGATCGGAGTTATGCAATCACATATCTCCGAGCCAGAATAAAAAGGATTTTTGTCTTTTCTGTTTGTCCATGGTTACCTGCCTGTGCCCATCCCTTGGGTGCTGGGCTTGGCTGGTTCATTGTGGGTTTTGAAAGAGGACATTTTTGTTATTCTTTCCTTCAAAAGCACATTGCATTTCTCGGCTCAGCTGAGCGAGAACAGGCAGAGCAGGTGTGGCAGCGTGAGGTACCTGCAGTCAAGGTGAAGTTCCCCTTCAGGTCCAACACCACTGGCTCACACAGCTCTGCAGGTTCCGAGTCAGCTCCACACCTGCCAGGAGCACCCACATGGCACACGGGCGGCTCCATGCCTCAGGACACCTCTGCCGCCAGGAATCCCAGCGTGCGAGCTCCACACTGTGGGCTGCATCAGGTAAAGGGGCACTGGCTGCTGCTGATTTTCTCTGGTTAATATTGTCCCCTGCCGTTTGCAGGGGCTGCCCATGCACGGATGTCCCAGGAGGGCCACCCGAGCACAGGGGCTGCCCTTTCCACGTCAGGCGTGAGGCTGTTGCCTGCCATGTGCATCACCCTCTGCAGCGATCCCTGAACTGCTCAGTGCCAGCAGCTCCATGTCCAGGGGCTCAGCTGTGTGGACGCTCCTGGGACCAGCTAGAAGGGAGTCGTGTCAGCACCCGAGCTTTGGGCAGAGGAGGTTTCCCAAATCAAGCACTGAAGGAAAACAACACTCCCCAAGCACCCCAGTGCTGAAGCATCCTTGAGAAAGCCATCTCCCAGCTCTCTGATGTGGTTCGTGGCGCCTTCAGCCAACACCCCCTACACCTGCCGGCAGGTGAGGCTGAGCCACCAGGCTGCAGATACCCAAGCTCAGGTGTCTCCATGCCAGGCTTCCCGGGACGCTGCAGGATCAGCTGGTGAGTCACCAAGCGCAGCAGAGGACAGGGGCATCCCATGGGTCTGCATCCTAGCTTTGCTCTCCATAGAGCTGTAGTGAGGGGCAGTTAGAGAGGTGGAGGCAGTGCATACTTGTGTTTCAGACACTCCCCGAGACCTGCACACTCACCTGATTTTTCTTTACTTCTTTTTTAGTGTAAAGCCCATCTGCCCTTTTAATACCCGACAGCTTTGAGGCCAGACGGATATGGCTGGCTGCAGCTGGGTGGCAGCCCTGGCAATCCAGTGCCACATGTACAGATCCTGACATGACACAAACTCTCCCCAGACAGTGATGCTGTCCCCTCCCTGCCTTCTGCTGAGCGCAGGATGTGCAGTCACTCAAAGTCACGCTCCACCACACACAAAGGCACAGAGCGCTGGTAGGTGCTGCAGCAGCCGACTCGAGGCTTTGCAGGCAGTGCAGCTCCAGCTGCTCACGTACCTGCCAACTGCATCCCCTGCCTCTGGCCAAAGGGGAAGGGCGCCAGCCAGTTGTCAAGTCACTAAATAAGGAGGCGGCGTCTCCAAAGAGCCCCTACCAGAGTTCACAGAGCGGCACGGCCAGAAATGCTGGCTGGATGATGGGTCTGTGAGGTGTAAGTGGCAGCGCTGTGAAGCCCCGGGAGGTCTGTACTGCTGGTCAAGCTGTCTGGGAAGCAGGAAGCCGGGGGCAACTGCAAGTCAGTTAACTCCCCAGGCCTGAAGCCAAGCAAGAAGTCAACGTTCCTCCTCAAGACAACCTGAGTGCAGTTTCATTTGTGTTCTCACAAATACCCAGCTCCTGGTACTTCAAGGAAAGTGAAATGTGAAGTCGTCGTATTTTGGCTTGTAAACCAAAATAGGAACTGCTGCCCAATTCAAAAAACTCTGATCATATTCAAATCACAAGAGGTACAGTGTCAGCTTACAGTGGCAAATCAGCTGTCTCCAAGAGAATGAAGATAAAATGGGTAAACCAATCAGCATTGCTCAGCAAGGACACCAGTTTCCAAATTACTTGCAGGTATTCCACCAGTGCTCTCGCAGACTGCGCAACTAGAGCAAGCACGCAGCATGCACACCACTAAGACGGTCCATGCCACCTGCCTGCCGATGGACCTGGAGCGGCAAGGCTGGGGGTGACCTGAAAGGTCTCCTCTCCAAGATGACTCCAGGACTTGGTACAGACTGGGAGCAGGCCTAAGAACAGCTTCCCCAAGGGACAGACAACTGACGTACCATCTTCCTTATGCTTTTTTTCTGTTTCCAAGTTTGCAGGTCATTTCCAGTTTTGCAGTCAGGACTCCATTGTCAAGAACAACCCCCTTGTTTGCTTGTGAGACCTCATGGTCAGCAGTAGTTTGCTGCAGCTGCTAAAGCCAAGTGTCGGAGTTGGGCTGGTGCCTTCCAGTGCCAAGAGAATGGAGAATGGGCCCTATGACATCAGTGTCACCAGGTAAGATGCTGGTGATGCTCCCAGGTGGCAGACAGAGAGACGGGAGCCCTCCTTTAAGTCTCAAGTCTAACTATGAGCCCCAGGAGCAGGGGGAAGGGATGGAGGCAGGTCTGGAGGGAGCACAGTCGCACACACCCAGGCACTGGCTGCACAACACTCCAGCTAGGCTCTGCCTTGCTGGGCAGGGGCAAGCGTTCCTGGGCCTTTAACACACCAGTGCACGGCGGCTTTGGGACCAGGGCCGAGAGGATCTCAGCCCAAGCCACAGAAACAAAGACAAGGGCCAAGAGGAGATACATAACCTGTGTGTCTGACAGCAGGTGCCAAAGCAGTGAGTAAGCTAGACAGGGTCAAGGTCTGGCACGCAGCACACATACAACCCTGTCCAGGAGGACCAGGGTTTCAGCTCTGCAGCATAGGGATTAGCATTTACGAAGCTGAGAGGCTCAGTGCGGTGTCTGCCATGCTCCCTTTCCCTGGGGAAGGTGTGCAGGCACTGGAGTCACCCATGGGACACAGGAATGGCCACCTGCCTGGAGATGTGCTTGTGGGCACCCTTCTTCTTTATTGGCCCTTCTCAGGGGGGGTGGCAGAGAAGCAGGTGAGTCCCGGGACTGTGGCGGGTCAGGTTGTCCTGTGCCAGTGGGTGCAGCCCCCTTGGTGGCTCCAGGAGCTGGCAGGCACAGGGGCTCAGGCACAGGGCTCACCTGCAGCATCATCCTATTCCCCTGGCGAAATACCTCATGGATACAGTACTAGACACAGCAGAGCTCAGCTCACTTAATCCATCTCCAGAAAGCCTTTGACAGTGCCTTAGAGAAGATCGTGAAAGAACTAAGCTGCTTCAGGGTTGAAAAGAAAAAGTTTTGTCACGTCCCAGAAACAGGCTAGGAGGTAGGGAGGGAAGAGTAGTATTAAATACTCAGTCCTCGTTGGGGAAGAGGGAGCCCTGTTCTCTAAAGAGGAGATAATCTGGGAATGGGGTACAGGTTTCCATGTGGTACAACTCTGTTTAAACCAGCTGGTGCCTGTGAGGGAGGTAGGGCTGCTCAGAGACCTGCATGTGCAGGAGGAGGTGACATTCAGGGCTGATTCACTGCAGGTGATGTTTGTGTGCAGTGCAGGTCACCCTGGCTGCCCCAGGCAGCCGAGGGAGAGCAGGTCCATGCGGCCAGTGGTTGCTTTGTGGACACATCCTACAGCAGACGTGCAAGTGGTCAGAGGAGTCATGCTCTGGGCTCTGGCGAGCATCCTGATGTGCTTTCCATGGCTATAACGGGACCTGGGCTCCAGCTCAGCGGGAGGCGTGCGCTGTGGGGAGATAAATCACAGCCTCTGTTTTGACAAATGCAAAGTAATGCACCTTCAAGGGAAGCCGCCAACTACCAGCACTTCAGAGGTGTTTAAACGAGCTGGGCCAGCTCCAGATAGTGGTCCAGTGTCACTGGTACAGCTCAGAGGAGCGCCCTGCTTGGTCGAGGTCGGTGCTGTAACGTGCCTGAGGAGCGTGGGGGGGGCAACGCAGAGCAACTCAACGCTGCCTTGCGGGTGCTCATCTGGCCAGGCCTTCGTGTGGGGCTTGTGCTGCACACAGCAGGCTGCTGAGAGAAGAGAGACGGGATCCTCCTGCCTGGCCCAGGCCAGGTACCCTTTGCATCCCCTTACACTCTGCTCCTGCCAGGGATGCAGCCCAGAATGAAGCTTTTGCTGTAGCCCAACCAGAATGGCTGAACCTACAGTGAAGTGCAATGAGCAGTAAATTTGTGGCATCAGTAACTAGCCAACATAACACAGGCTGAAAATAGATGTCAGGCAAGGAAGGGCTTCTGAGGAGGCAGTAAAGACAACAGAAACGGGTCCTGTGCCCATCCTCACCCTGTGCCCAGGTGTGTTCCCCAGAGCCAAACCGACCTCAGTGAGTCAGAGGGAAAATGCCTCTGTGTGCTGATCATCCAGTCTGGCAAGCACCTACGCAGACAGGAATGTGCACCCAAAGCAGGACACCCAGGGAAGGAAGGGCAGGGGCAGGCAGCACCTCCTCTGCACAGGGGCACCGAGTCACGCACACCCACACAGGGCCAGAGTCACACCAGCACACACAGTCGCACACACCCACCTATGTGCAGCTGCACATGCAGGCTCACACAGGCATATATACAGTCTCTCCCTTGCACACACAGTCACATGTGCACATTCTCATACGGAATCACCCCCACACGCAGAGTCACACAAGAGCACATACAGTCACACACACACGTAGAGGCACAGATACATGTGCAGGTTGATGGGAGCACATACACAGTCACAAATGATTGCACACCAGAATAATCCAACCAAAACCACCCTTGTTCTGGAAGCGGGTGCCAGGTGAACCTATTCACCAGAGCTGTGGCTGCAGTCTGATGGGATGTGGCCCATCCTTTGCCGACACAGAAACGGACCCAAACATGGGACTGAGCTTCAGCCTCACTCAGCCCAAAGCTGGCCAGAGCCTCGAGCCTGCCTCTGCCAGCTGGCCGGCCAGTGCAAGCCCTCTGCAAGCAAGCGGTTGACTGGGTGCTGCGAGCTCCTGGGCAGACACTGGCCACGGCATGAGGCTGGCTCTCCCTGCTCACCCAGGAGCATGAGAGGTTTCCATCCTGGGGCTGTTTCAGCTGGAGGCACGGACAACCCACTCCACACACTGCGAACGATGCCAGCAGCCACCACAGCTCCAGTGCCTGCATGGTCCCAGGCATGGCCTCAGGGAGGGACAGGCTCGGTCTCTGCCCAGCTGGGGAGCAGGGGACAGCTGCGGGAGGGTGGCTGCAGCTCCCCGCCCCAGCCAAGGGACTCAGCCAGAGCAAAGGCAGACTGAAGAAGCCTAGATCCGTGGAGACCTCCATGGCTGCTGGGACCACGGGCAGGGCAGTCCATGAGCTGTTGTGCTGGGCACCTGCCAGAAGAAGGTGATGGCAGAGAGTCCAGAAGCCTCACCGTGCCTCTGCACCCTCCACAGCCATCACTTGCCCAAGCTCCAGTCAGAGACATGCCCCATGTCTCGCACTGGGGCTGGTCACTGTGCCCCAGCCCCTGCTACCCCACCTGAGCTCCCGGGGCTGGGGCTGCCGTGACACTGTGGTGCAGTGGTCGGATGTCTGTATTTCAGCTGTGCTCCTGTATTTCAGCAAAGGGCAGGGCCACCATGTCATTCCCAGGGGCGGGGAAGGGAAGGATTTAAATTGGGTGCTTGCCTCGGCTGCTCATCCTGTCTGAGAGGCAGCGGGAAGAGAAGGAGGACCAGAGCTTGCCAGGGAGCCAGCTGCTCTGGATACGTGTCCAGCAGGTAGGACAGAGCCCACCTGGAGGGGGCACCGGGGCAACCACACAGCCCCTTTTTGGCATGGCACCCTGCGTGCAAATACCAGGGGCCTGCAAGGGATGCGGGGACCTTGCCTCTACCCCAAAACCTAGTGTTTGGAGGGCAGCTGCTGAGGCCCAGGGGATTGGTGAGCAGGAGGTCTCCAGGCAGGACTCAGTCCTTTCCAAGAAGGTAAAAAGTGACAGCGTGGCACTGGGATGGATGGAGCTGCTGCTCCATGAGATGCACTTTGTGTTCTCATCACTTCATCTGAGCAGATCGGGACATTGGGATATGGGAGGGAAGCAATCAGAGCTGTGGGACCTGCCTGAGCCTACAGGCATCCGAGACACGAGGCTGCCGACTCGCGCAGTTTGTCTCGGCTGGGAGCCCAGCGGCAGGAGTCTGCGAGGTGAGCGCCAGGCTGGGGGGGCTGACGTGATTTCACTCCTCAGGGTGCAGGCAGGGCTTGGGACCACAGCACCACCAGGACACCCCTGCTCACTCCAGCTGGAAAACCGCTTCCACTGGGGCCTCTTGAGCTGGGCTGCTGTGACAGCTTGAAAGGACAGCCAGCTCCTGCCCCAGGAGCTGCGTGTGCAGCCAAGCCCCAGCATCAGGAGGTCTGATTAGAGACCAGCTAATGATAGCTTGCAGTTGGGCAATGTCTTTCCAGTATAGGGTGTTTACACGACATCCATGTCCTACATAGGTGTCACCTGGTCCAGGGTGTGACACAGCACTCCGCTTTGTCCTGGACCAAGTGCAACCCCAGCAGGCAGCACAACCAGCCCATCGCCTCCTGGGAGGTTTCAGCTGCATCAGGCAGGGGAGGGCAGAGAAGCTGCTCTCTAGGGCTGGAGCCACAAGGTGGACCAGAGTGGCTGGCTGTAAAAGAGCCTGAAGCCATGGGCAGGGTCCCCAAAGAGGCAGGGGCTGGTCTGTAACTGCTGGGTTACACCTCTCCCCTACTGTGATCCATCTACACCAGCATCAATCCAATATTTAAATGGATGAAAAGCAATGACTCAGAGACTTTTAGACCAGTTAGGTAAACAGTCATAGAATTAAGCTGTGACCCTGATAATGAGTTAAACATATCATTAATGACAGTCACTGTAGTTTATGGGAGATGGGTGTTCCCAAAGAAATGTTTTGGGTTTTGTTTTTGTTGTTTTTACGAGACTGTGGCCTCATCGCTACACGTTGTTGTGGATGCTGAAAGTTTACAGGGTTTCCAGAAGAGACCAGGTGACTGCATGGGAGACATCCCTTGAGGATTACTGCACACACCCAAAATCCCTCCAGCTCATGAAATCCACTGATTTCATGTCAACCTAGTCAGAGGTTGACATAGAAACCAGGGAAATGTTACACACGTTGCCCCATTCTTCATCCTTCCCCTGTTGTCCACTTATAGCTCAAGGTGGAAACAAGACTCTGGGCTACACAAACCCTTAGCCTGACTCTGCATGGCTGTTCTGATGTCTGCTTGAGAGCACAGCTGCCTTCCTCTGAAACACTTCAGATGGCACAACTGGCGTCTTGGTTAAGGGTGCTGCATTTTTATGGGTGAGGGGACGAGGGTACCCACTGGATTGACTGTGACTGGTCACATTAATTGCAAAGTACATGCATGAATGGGAGAGACCACTGCAAGCAGCCACTTACAGCAGGCTCCCTGAGGTACCTGCTCTTAGTCCCTCACTACTGTCTAAGTTTTATTTTTTTATATATATATATATTTATCTACCATTTTACCTACATAACAATTAGCTAATAACAAAGACTGACCATTCATGACCTCTCACGGCACAGG
Source organism: Pygoscelis adeliae (assembly GCF_000699105.1). Lineage (NCBI taxonomy): Eukaryota > Metazoa > Chordata > Aves > Sphenisciformes > Spheniscidae > Pygoscelis > Pygoscelis adeliae. Next base: position 347,132 of record NW_008824291.1, on the reverse strand, counting down.
AGCTAGAAGCTCCCAGTGAAAATACTTCCCCTGCAAAGTGTGATTAAATCACAGGCCTTATTGCCACAGGATGTTGTAGAGGCTGACACCAGACCCAGACTCGCAGACGTAACCGCAGAGGTCCGTGGAGCCTGTGGGGGCTATAGACAACAGCCCAGGACAAGCCCGGCCCAGGACGTCCGGAGGGCTGTGTGCCAGAGGGCTCGGCCAGAGGGAGCATCTCTCTCTATCATCCTGTTCCTAGAGCAGTTTCCCGAAATATCTGGAGAGAGCACCATGGCCTTGCTGCAGAGAGAGCACTCAGTCAGACAAACCCTCCCATTGACTCTGCCCTTGTCCCCAGTTGCTGGAACTGGTTAGAATGGTCCCCAGGATGGTGTCTGGCACCAGCCAACTAGCCCTCCCACAGACAATGCCCGTGCGCAGTTCAGAAGTCAGCATGGGCCAGGACCACTGCCAGCACGCCTGTGGAAGCAGACCCCAGTTTTGGAGGACAGGAGAGAGTAACAGGATGGGGGCTGGGAGCTCTGCCAACCCAGTGGCCTTAGAACAAGCAGAGACCTAGGCACATCTCAACTTCAGCAGAGGCACAGCCTTAGCGAAGGTCTCTGCCAGCTCGGACCCACTGCTGCATGTGGATCTTACCAGCCACTCAGCTGTCGCTAAGGCCATTCCCATGTCCTGTGTCATGCCAGGGTGGTGTGGGATCACACAGCAAGAAAGATCTCCACAGACAGTCATGAGCTAGGCTGCGCCTGCCACCCTGCTCAGTGCTGGCGGTGTCCCACCACACTCATTGCCTGCCCGTGACCAGTATGAAGCCAGGCAGCATGATGATCTAAGTGGACAAGAGCAGAAGATGACTTCCAGCAATAGCCAGCACCTCTCTGCAGCTGGATAGTCGCTGGTGGCAGTCACATCAGGAAGTCACTGCTGCTTCTTGGCATGACCTGTGCTTGTCAAATGACCACCAGCTAAATCTGCCAACCCCAGGGCAGCACAGGAGCCAGTACTGAGGGAACAGGGAGGTGAGCAGTGGCCATGCTTCCTGCTGGCACCCTATGGCATCAGCCCAAAAATGAGCAGTGGTTGTGTCACCCAGGCCACGGGTTTGAGGCAGTGTCAGGCACTGGGAGAGCAGGTAGCTCCTTGGGGGCCCAGAGTGGGGCCAAGTTACCCATGCTGCTGATATGCTTCTTTGCGGAGTGTATGTCTCCCAGTAAACCTGCCACTCTGTGACATGGCCCTCAAACCTCTCTGCCTGCAGGTGCCTGAGGTGCTGGTCAGCTCCGCTTCCCTTGTCTGCTCCCCTTCACAGCACTATCTCTTTTCCTGCCCTGACTGCAGGAGCTCTTTGGCACTGGTCACGACAGTGCTGCATCTCTGTGCCAAGACTACCAGCTGCACAGAGATGTGTAGAGCCTGCCACTGCAGCTGGGAGGTGCACAGCAAGCTGAACAGACAAACACACTGGCCGGGCTGCCACTGCTGCTTCCAGAGAGCTCTCATCTGCTGTTTGAGAGGGAGCTGGACAAGGGGCACTCTTGGCCCTGAGATTGCTGCTGAGAGAGAAGGATGGCAGCAAAGCCCCACATCCCACTCCCTGCTTCTCTCTGGGCTCCTGCTACCACATGCAGGGAGATGGCTTTCTTCACACACACCATGAAAACTGCACAAGAACCTATGTCTTACCAAGTAATTTCTTTCTCTCTCCTCAGACCAACACGGTGCCCCACAGTAGCAGGACTGTTCCCCAGAGACAATGCAGAAGATGAGTGGAGCCCCTCAGAGCAACAAGTCAAGCAACATGGGAAGTAACCTGATTGCAGGTGGACACAAAGAGATGGGTGGGGGTGGGAGTAATTTCATAGCTGGAGTCTTCACCCAGGCCATGAATAAGAAGATGAGTATCTACGATGCCATGATGAGGGGGCTCCTGACACCAGGTACGGCCCTGGTGCTGCTGGAGGCACAGGCTGCTTCAGGGTTCCTCACTGACCCCGTGAAGAATGAGAAGCTATCAGTGAAAGAGGCACTGACTGCAGGACTCATAGGCAGAGATTTTTATGAGAAGCTGCTGTCGGCAGAGGGAGCCGTGACAGGATACACAGAACCATACACAGGACACAAGATCTCCCTCTTCCAGGCCATGAAGAAAGAGTTCATTGTGAAGGAGCATGCTATCCGCCTGCTTGAGGCCCAGATCGCCACCGGCGGCATCATCGACCCCGTGTACTGCCACCGTGTCCCTGTGGAGGTGGCCTACCAGCGTGGCTACTTTGACCAGGAGATGTGCCAGTTTCTTTGTAATCCCAAGAATCAAACAAGAAGTTGCTTTGACCCCAACACACACGAGAACCTCACTTATACACAGCTCCTCCGCCGCTGCGTGCCCGACCCAGACACGGGGCTGCTCATGCTCCACGTGATGGACAAGGGCTCCGTGCTCTACCAGCTGAACAAGGACGCCCGGAAAGCCCTGCAGGCCGCCTGCACCACCGTCAGCGTGGGGCTCTTCCAGGGCCAGAGTGTCACTGTCTGGGAGCTCCTCTTCTCCCGTTACGTCCCTGATCACCAGAGAGAGGAGCTGCTGAGGAAATACAAGGTGGGGACGGTGACCATCCCGGAGATGATCACCATCCTCACCACCACCATCACCAGGGCAGAAATGGAAAATGGGGATCTGACCTCATCCACAGTTATACCCAACAACGAGGTGGGAGCATCACAGCCTGTTCAGGATACGCACTCCCAGGAGCAACAATTGAGAAAGTCCTTAAAGTCTGCAACCATCTATGTCACTGCTGGTGAGTTCCAGGGGCAAAACATTTCCTTGTTGGATCTGCTCTTTTCAAAATACATCCCTCAAGGGAAGCGGCAGCAGCTGCTGGAGCTGTACAGAGCAGGGATACTGACCACAGAACAGGTGGCTACTGTGGTCACCACCATCATAAACAGAACAGAAGCTGCAAATGCTGCGCTCATGGCAAATGCCCGAAGTCCACACAAGGCAGTGACAAGGGCAGAGGAAAATGGAGATGATTTTTCAACACAAGATGCACAACTAGATAACATCTTGAAGTCTACCACCATTGATGTGCCAGCTGGTGAGTCGCAGGGAAGGCAGGTCTCTGTGTGGGACCTGCTCTTCTCTGACTACATCCCTGAGGAGAAAAGGCAGGAGCTTCTGGAGCTGTACCGTGAAAGGGTATTAACTCTGGAGCAGATGATAACTGTTGTCACCACTGTCATTAAGAAAAAAGAATCTACAAGCAGAAAATTCCTAACTGCAGTCAAGACTTCCAACAAGGACACTGTGTCAGCAGCAGGAGAGAAGGATGCCGACTCCCCCAAAGAAGAACCATGGGAAACAGCCTTGAAAACGACAGCTGTCAACATGGAGGTCGGAGAGTTTCGGGGCCACAAGGTCTCTGTGTGGGACCTGCTCCACTCCAAGTATATCCCCGAGGAGAACAGAAAGGAGCTGCTGGAGCTGTACCAGGCAGGAGAGTTAACGCTTGATCAGGTGAAAACCGTTGTCAGCACTATTGTAACCAAGGCAGAAGCAGCGAGGGCAGAGCAATTGGCAAATGCAAGTAGTCCAAGAGCAGAGTCGACAGTTGCAGAAGCTGAGCACACCCACCTGCAGGAGGACAGGACCTGGGAAGAGACCCTGAAGTCCACCACAGTTGAGATGTCAATGGATGAGTTCCAGGGGAGGCAGGTTTCTGTGTGGGACCTGCTCTTCTCCCACTACATCCCTGAGGAGAAAAGGCAGGAGCTCCTGGAGCTGTACCGTGCAGGGACACTCACCATTCAGGAACTGGTCAGCACCACCACCAGCACTGTGACAGACAGCAAAGAAAGGCACCTTGCAACCCTTCCCCAACAGACAGTGGATCTCCTCCAGTCCGAGGGCTCCTACATTACTTTTGGCCAGTTCCAGGAGCAGAGGGTGTCAGTGTGGGAGCTCCTCTCCACAAAGCAAGTCTCTGAGTACAAACGAGAGGCACATCTCGACACTTATGGCACAGGAGGGCTGACTGTGAACAAGATCACCATCACCACCACCGTCATCACAGGCCCACAGCGTAAGAAGAGACACCATTAGGACCACTAGCACCACCCACCCCAGAGGAGGAGTGATCTCTGCCTCCTGGGGCAGGCATGGCCTGGGCACTCGTGAGAGTTTGCTCTCCACATAACTCAGTTATGGGCAGGAAAGAGCAGTGACAAACCTGTGTGTGGAATGGGGCGGGTACCTGGTTAAACTCTTTGCTCTCTCAACTACTACTTTGCTGAGATTTCTTTTGCCCAACAGAGCTTTCCTGGAGGGGTTCTGAGGAGGGTCCAGGAAGGCTTGTGACTCTGGCTTTCTGCCATGCACACACAGGCACTGACAAAGAACAGGAAAATGTGGGGCAGGACCCAAATCAGATGGGTTGGAGACTGCGACAAATGGGAGCAGGCAGAAACCCCAGTGCAGGAGCTGTGTGCAGCACAACTGGCAGCCCCAGAAGAGCCACAGAGGGACAGACAA
>NW_008824291.1:341834-342521 GCF_000699105.1 Pygoscelis adeliae | reverse complement strand
CTGCTGAACAGCAAGCAGCATGGGCAGCACATGTGGCTGTGGTCACCCATGGGACATTTAGCCTTGACCTGTCCTTCAGCTCTGCTGTTGCAGGCTGGGGTCGTGGGGATCTGCTGGGCTGCCAGAGCTCGCTGCACATGAGCACTGGAGCGAGGGGGGTTCTGGTGCCAGGGCTTTGACGCCTGCAACAGTGAGCGGCTGTGGGGTGTACTCACGGGAGCGGCGGTGCTTCCGCAGGCCGAGAGGACACCGCATGCAAGGCAGGACTGCTCCCATGTATGCCAGGGCAACCTCAAGTCCCTGTGCCCATGAAGGTCACTGCCCATCACGGAGGGATAAGCACCCACAGGAGCACCCCCATGCTGCTCAGTGTAGTGGGGGGGCCAAGTGTGGCTCCCTGCCCCATACCCCTGCGTGCACACGCACAGCTGTCTGCACCACAGAGCTGCACATGTGTGTGCTGCAGAGCCATGTGCTGCGGAGCCATGTTCTGTGGCCATGCACACGTGCCACGTGCTGCAGAGCTGTGCATGCATGTGCCACGGAGTGTGTGCACCAAGCTGTGCGTGCAGGTACCCCAGAGCCACGTGCCGCAGTCACACACACACGTGTGTGCAGAGCTGTGGGCAGGGCTGGCCGTGCCGTGCCCTGGGGAGCCCTGTTCTGTGGGGGGGGGCCGGGGGGGCC
>NW_008824291.1:330259-341220 GCF_000699105.1 Pygoscelis adeliae | reverse complement strand
CCAGCCCAGCCACCCCAGCCTGGACCCCCCACAATGGGTCCCCCTAGCCCAAGGCACCCCAAGGCCCACCAGGGTCCCACAGATAGACTCCCCTACAGCATGGGGCCTTCGGTGCCCCCATAGTCCAAGGTGCACAGCTCCAGCCCTGACCAGGGCATCCTGGCCTGGCCTTGGCCAGACTTGTGGGGTCTCATCAAGCCACCCAGCAGGTCCCCATAGTCCCCCTCTTGAGGCACCCCTGCCCATGGGCTTGGTGCTGGGTGTGGCATGGCCTCCCTGCTGTGCACCCCAGTGCCAGGGCCTGTTGGTGCTCCCCAAAACCCCTGCCAGCCATACAGGGCCATGGCACTGGGGCCAAGGGGCTCCACATGGCTCGGGTACACACAGGGATGTGTGTCCCAGCCCTGCCAGCCCTAACTGGAGATGGGAGCAGCACCCCTGTGCTGCAGGGCCCTTGCTCTGCTCTGGAGCTGACACACCACACCATGCCTGCTGCCTCGTCAGCTCTCCACTCACAAGAGTACAGGGAGGATGCAAGCCAGCCCTTTAGCCAGGGACAGACTTCCCAGGGATGAACCCCACTGCCAGGTCATTCTGCTCCAGGCGATGGTAGCACATTTTTGGGGCCTGCTCAGATCCTGAGAGCTGCAAGGGCTGCAGCCTGCCCCAGAGCTGCGGGGAGGTTCAGCCATCCTGCTGGGAACACTGCCCATGGTGTGGCTGGCACATGGCCAAAGCCACAGTAAGTATCACCCACAGGGAGAGGCTAAGGGGGGAGCCCTGGATGTGCCCACCACAGCTGTGGGCGCCTCTGGAGAAGGTTCCACATGCATTGAACTCTGGAGCCATGCGAGAGCACTGGGACAGCCAGGCACACGGGCTGTCCCTGGGGCTGGCTGAATGGTCTCATCCCAGCCACCCTCACGTTACACACGTGGACAGCCATAGGAGCCTGGTGTGCCACACAGAGCCCGCAGCCCTGGGACATGACCTGTGGTAGGAGCGCCCATCCCTGCTGGGGAGGCATAGGAAGGTACTGGCAGAGGTTCTCATGAGACATGATGCTTCAGTCCCAGGGGCAGCAGAGCCACTCCATCAGTGGAAGCTTACTAACAAAAGGACTAACACAGGGTTAATATGGGCATGCAACAGCACGGGGACTTCCCAGACTTATCCATTCTGCTCCACAGGGGGAATGGAGTTGCTGGAAATTACTAGGAAGGGAGCACAGAACAGAAAACCATCTCCTGAAGTGTTCATTGTCCCATCTCATTGTCCCATCTTGTGAGGACTCAGAGAAGCATAAGAATGATGAACCATAGGGAAGGAAAGAGGAAGGACTGAGTAGACTCCACAGATGGAGAGATGACCGAGGCGGATGACACAGTAGTTGGCAGTGGGGAGATGTGTTCACCATCTTTTCCAACTCAAGGATTGAGGGCTATTGCAGAATCCAGCATGAGACCAGTTCAGGTTGAAGGAAGTAATTCTGCATACTTTGGGTAGCTGAGCTGAGGAACTCCCTGCTGCAGGATGTTCTGGGTGCTAAAAGTGTCTATGGATTCAAAAAGTATTTGGAGTAAGCCATGGAGGAAAATCCATCAGGGGCTACTAAATAACAAGAGAGATCGTTGTTTCAGTAGCTCCCAGAGACACAAACCCCTGGGGCCTGTGAGGACATACCAGAGAAGTGCTGGTATATGCTCGCCTTGTTCTCACATTGCTTCCTACACACTTGCTGTTGGCTGGTGCCAGGTTACAGAGCTGGACAGGCCATGCAGATAGACCCCCCCTCCGTGTTCTTGCATCTTGCAGGGAATTGGCACCAGCTTGTGCCACTGGCTCTGGGGTGGACCGAGGGGCCTGGATTGTGTAAGCAAGCAGAGGATGGTGGGCAGGAGGACTCAAGCAGCCAGGCTGGTGAGGCTTCTGAAAGGACTCGGTGCCAGCTCCAGCCTGCCTGGGGATCCGAGGCTGGGAGGGTTCCAGATGGCTCCCCGGGACTCAGATTGCACTCCCACAGGAAGTGCTGAATTTCCAAAAAAGCAGCTGAAAGAAAACAGGACATTGTGTAAGGGAAAGGCTGCATACATTTGCATAGTTATAAGCTGGTTGCATAACTGAATGCATCTGAATAGTATCTGAATACTCTTTGGAGGCATGGGGGCAACAGGGGAAAAGAAAGGGTCAGGCAGCCTGAGTGTCTGCTGCCCAGTCCCCGCGGGAACATCGCACCACAGTGGATGCGCTGTGTAACTTCTCAGTTTCATGGGAGAAGACTGGGGTTGAGAGCAAAAGCCCTGGGACCTGACCTGCTGGAAAAGGAATGGGAAACCAGCAAACCCATTGCTGTGCCCACAGGCCAGGCGAAGCCACAGCCATGAGTGGGAAAGCAGGTAGAGTGCCCGCAGCACAGCAGCTTTCCCTGCTGAGTGATCGTGTTCCCCACCCATGGGGGCCATAGACCTCAGTGACAGTGCCCTCAAGTGTGGGACACAGAGCTAGCCGGGCCCATTACCCCAGCTGGACCACATCAACCCACCTGAACAAAGCAAACGTGGCTGGCAGGGCACTCCTGGGTCAGCATGCCTGCTCCCTGCTGGGCAGCAGCTTCCCATAGAAATCTTTCTGCAAAATGGGCAGGCTCCCTATACCTCTGACTCTGGGAGCTCGTTCCAGTCTGCCACCTCCAGCAGCTAGAAATGTTCTCCTAGTTTTCAGCCAGCTCAGACCAATTTTCTCTTATGCAAAACCCATCTATCAGTTCAAGCAGATCTCCTCCTGCTCTAGTGTTTTTCACTGATAAAGCTACCCTGGGCAATCTTATCTCCCCATAACGTCTGTTTTGACAAGCTATCAAGCTGGGCTGCTCTCATGTCCTTTCTGCATTCCCTCAGTCATCTCAGTTGCTCTTCTCTGCACCTTTTCTACAATGAATTCATGTTTCTTAGCATGGCTGGTGCATGGTCTGTAAATAATGCTCTGTACAACAGCACTGGCACTATCTGCCTCTTCTGGAAATATATCCCAATAGAGTTAAGAATGCACCACGTCCTTGTGGCTGCATTACATGACAGCCTACATTCATCCTGAGGTTGCTGAACGCATGCAGGCCTTTTCCTCTTTAATCACTTCCAAATCAGGGGCCTAATTTATGGCATAAATGTTTGTTCGGTGACTCCAGGGCATGACTTTGCATTTTGTACCATTTAATTTCCTCCCATGACTATTAGTTCAGCCTTCAATGTCACCTATTGTCCCTGAACGCTACTCCAGCCCTCTGCTCTACCATTTCACTACTTCACCTGTTAGCTAAGCTCACTGACCTGCACCTGATATTTTATGACAGTCATTGATAAAAATATTAATTTGGCTCTTAGAGCCCATATTCTCACTTATAATTCCCCTTTCAGCACAATCCAATCTCCTAGTGGCAGATAGGATGTGGGATGTGTCTACATCTATGCAGCCGCAAGGCTGCTGCAGGAGACAGAAGTTACTTTTTTGTCTTCACTACAGTTGTGATCTGCTGTTGTGTGCAATTGCCTTGGTTTTGTCTTAACAGCACAAAGAGGGGGTTTTAGCAACAGACCTCCAGGGTGTCTCCACTAACTTTTTTCCCCAAACCCCAAAGACGACAGCCAACATCATCTTTATGCACAGCTGAAAGTCTGTTAGTTTCTCCTAATGCAAGTTTTTAACTCAAAGAGGAAAAGGAACAAAAGATACTGTTATGATGGAAGCCTTGCTTAATTTTCCACTTAACTGGTTCTACTTCTTTCTCTTAATAAAAGATCAAAAAAGTGTTTAAAGGCTGTTGGAACAGGAAACTCCTCAGCTGTAATGTGAGACCCCAAGCTACACTTAACTCCTTACTGCTATAACAGCAAAGATAGGGTTATTTACCTCAAAGCCCCCTGGGCTGGAGCCACCCAGGCAGCAGCAGGCACCCTTCCTCCTCACCCCGCGCAGGCTGCAGGGCTGCATGTGGGCAGTGTGGGGAGAGATTCAAACTGGCTGCAGGGCCCCAGCAGCTGAAGCATTTCATTGCACTCTTCACATTGCCTACACACCACACTGCTGCCCAGCCACTGAAACTGCCTGTCCCTGCTCACCTGCATCTGCCAGCATCCTCCAGGGCCAGCATCTGAGAACAGGGGCAGGGGAAGGGCCTGGAGGTGGCCAGCTCTGCCCAGGGAGAAGGGGCTCCTTCATGAGGTTCTGGGGAGGCCGCGTGTCCTGGGGAGCAGGGCTGCAGATGGAGGCAAAGCAGGAAGGGACCTAAAGGAACTGGCTGAGATTTACAAAAGGAAACCATGGCCTGAAGAGCAGGAAATACCCTGGCAGCCGAACACAGGAGGCCAGGACATGGAAACACTGGGGTCGGGGCCACCTCAGCCGTGCACAGCACAGGGTGTGCTGCTGCACTGAGCATGCTGTCCTCTGCTGAGAGCACTACCTGCAGCCAGGCTTCCCTCTTTGCAGAAAAGGCCAGGAGTCAGGAAACTCTGATCAAGTCACCTGCCAGGGCTGTGCAGCAGCACCGAGCCCTTCCAGCTGCCTGCAGGAGCCTGCCAAGAAAGGCAGAGCAGGCAATGAGGACTGACATAAACCAGGAACCCTTTGTGCATGACCAACTACAAGCAATGAACAAAATAAAATGTCTTCTCTGGTGGGAGTACCAGTCAGAGCAGCAGCCTCAACCGCTCTGACAGCTGGCTCTTGCAGGACAATTACTTATAGTGCTCCCAGGGCTTTGACCCCCACCTCCTGCTGTCATCCCTGCCCTTCACCCCGCTCCCCTTCACCCCTTGCTGCCTCTCTGTGCCACAGCGCCGGGCTCCCTCCTTCCACCCCTCTGGTCAGACAGGGACACCTTCCTCCCTCCCAGCGATTCCCCTCTGCCTCTGACCACCAGGTCCAGCTCCTCCATCACCCAGAGCCTGTCCTGCAGCCCAAGGCTGTGCTCTCACATCTGCACATGGTCACACAGCCACTGCCTCCATCCACTGCAAGCACCCTCTCCCTCTGCTTTGCCCCGCACATCAGCCTGTCTGCTGTCCCCTGCAACCCCCTGCTCCCTCACAGACGGATGAGCCTTCCCAAGCAGATTCAAACCATTCCATTTTTAGCATTCAGCTGTGGCCAGTTACAGCAAATGCCCTCATCCCAACACACACCCACACACTGTGCCCTGTTCTGTGGTCAGCTTCACCTCTGTTTATGCAGTGCACTGTTACACACGCTGGCTTTCTTTCCACTTAAGGAAGCACTTATGGAAGAGCTGGATACATGTTTCCTGCACTGTGTGGGAGCTACCAGTGGGAACATAGGCAGAGCTTGAATGAGCAGGGCTTAGACAGTATAAAAGTCTGCAGCCCCTCACCAAGCTCTCTGGCCTGACCTTTGCCCTGAGATGTTTGCAGAAGCATGCGCCATCCCAGGGGTGACAGTGAAGATGCTTTCAGCAGCAATAGCTGTAAGTAGTTTCAGGAAACTGTCTTATTCCCAGGAGAGCTCTGGTCCTGCAGCATTAAATGCATGCTGGCCTGCCCTCCTGTGAATTCACACGTCTGAATTACATGCTGACACCAACAGGTTACACACTTGTGTAGGTTATGTGTTTGTGAAGGACATATGTGGGGAGCTGCAGAACAGGGGAGGTTAGAGCTGGATGTATTAACTCAGTAAACACAAATGGATTCCTGAGAAGCTATGTGCTGGCCACATGTTTACCCTGCAGAAACCTCTAACAAATGTGCTGAAAGAAGACAAAGCAGCAGGGAAGATGTTTGTCGGTTTCACAGAGTCAGTTTGGCACCTAGACTGAACCTTAAACCATAACAAAGTGCAAGTTGCGCAAAAACATGTGACGTCATTACATCCCAGCCCTATCCATCAAATGTGGATAAAAATAGATGGCAAGTCAAGAGGGGCCTCCTAGCAGGGAGGAGAGGAAGGGAGACATGGAGCTTCAGCCCAGACCTTGGTGCCATAAACACCAGCGCCCTGCAGGAGTCAATGCTCCCCTGGCCCTGGAGCAGGCTTGGCTGGGCAGCACAATGTGGGTGCCCTGCTCCTGCAGGGGGGGATAGTCCCAGCTGCACGGCATCACCTGGGCTTTCCCGCAAAACCCAGATCCTGCAGAGCATTCTGGAAAGGAATAAAGGCAAACTAACTCTGAAAGGAGTTCAAAAATCCCCTCGGACTCCGGCAATTTAAAGTCGGAGCACACTCAAAATGATACATACCTGGGACCCACATTAACTAAAACAAGGAGCTCCTGGCTAGCTGCATGTCACTGCAAGACAAACCCCTCAGGACTGCCACACTGTAAAGCAGCTTTCAGATCCTCTGTGCTCTTCCAGTCATACCGTGGCTAAAAGCATAGCAGTGCAGTTCAAGCCACAGTCCTTGAGGTAGCAGTGCCCGGGTCACCTGGTGAAACTGGATAAGACCAGAAAGGACCCCCAGTTCCACACCTCTGAGTGCCTCCTTGCCCAGGGACTGCTGAGCAGAACTGGTCCGTTTGCCCTTCCAGACAGTGGAAAAGGAGAACTCACCCCAAGCAGCAAATCCTTCCTGCCTCACCTCCCACATGCAGAAATCCTGAGTGGAAACCAAAGCCTGTACCTTTAGACCCATTATCTCACTGCCTGAGATCCCTAATCTCCTTAGCCAAGAGCCCCAGCCCAAATGGAGGCACTCCAGAAGTGTTCCTTTGCTCAGGACAATCAAAGAGGAGTTCAAGGAAAGAGGGGTTAAAGGCAGCAGCAAGCCACATGAGCCGTCCTGCCAGCGGCATTCCCTCCGTGGCACTGTGCTGCAGGATGCATGCAGACCTTCCCCAGGGTCCGTGACTGCAAACTGGTGGTAGGATGAGGTGAGACAAAGCAGAGGACCAACCTGAGAGAGGCCTGGCAGATGGACAGGACAAAGACTGTGACAAAAGGTCTCTGCAGCATGCCATACACCAGGGGATCCCCAATGGAAACTGCCTCTAAGGGGCTGGTGAAGGAGATGGGAGCCAGCTCTTAGGGCAGGAGAAGGGCAGGGTTATGCTGCAGAGCACCAAGCTCCAGGCAGGCAGAGACCTGGGCTCCAAATGCATGCATAGAGCAGAGCCCTGCCTGGTCTGGTGGAGATGAGGGCGTCTGCGTCACACTTCAACAGCATCCCATGGGCAGTGTTCGGCAGCAGAAACCCAGGTCTGGGCCCCTGCTTTACCACAGCCTGCTTGTCTGAGCCTGAGTGGGACAGCAAAGCTCTGTTCTCACTGCAGAAAAGAAGAATTACAGGCACAAGCCTGCTGTTTCCTGGGCACAGGCAGGCTGGGAGCTGCAGCAGCCTGTCATGTTGAATCTCCCCAGGACAGCTGCCTCGGGGAAGGGGTCCGAGCGCAATGCAGGGTGTCTGCACTGCCCTGCCCACTGGTGAGTGTTGGACTTCACAGCTAAATGGCTAACAGCTTGAACCCTGGAGCACAGCTGAGGGCAGACAGCGGCTTCAGGAGGACACGTTCAGTACAAAAGCATGGAGGCCACCAGGATGGACCAGTTTTCTCCTGCTCGTTGGTTGTGTGACAGTTGGGACAACCAGCAAATGAAAAACCATATGACTTATGCCTGAAAATGAACAGGCAAGACAAATATGCTCTACTCTGTATTATCCAGTAAAGAAAAATTAAGTCATAGAAGGAAGATAAAGAAGTTTACTCTGATAGGACAAGAGGAAATGGCCTCAAGTTGTGCCAGGGGAGGTTTAGATTGGATATTAGGAAAAATTTCTTCACCAAAAGGGTTGTCAAGCACTGGAACAGGCTGCCCAGGGAAGTGGTTGAGTCACCATCCCTGGAGGTATTTAAAAGACGTGTAGACGTGGTGCTTAGAGACATGGTTTAGTGGTGGACTTGGCAGTGTTAGGTTCATGGTTGGACTCGATGATCTTAAAGGTCTTTTCCAACCTAAATGATTCTATGATTCTATGTGGATGAGGCATTGAGGATGAGGGGGTGAGGGAAGAGGTAGTGGGATATAGGGGCATTGTCCAGATGGGGATGAGGGGGCAGTGATGATACAGAGGACGATCACTGCTGTGGGAACATCCACTGATCCTGCATCACCTCTGCCTCCTGTCATTCCTGTAATGTGTCCAAAGAAGTCAAGGGTATCACACGCTGAGAACACTGCGCTCAGAGTGACTGAGTTTGAACAGAGATCTAGGACCTAGCCAATTCATGCTGCTGGATGCAATTTATATATCTCAAAGGACCTTAAAGATTTGTGTATGAGCTGCCTATGCACAGAGCGTGGCCAGTCCAGGGACACAGCAACATCCAGCTAAGGACATGTCCAGTGTGAAATGAAAACAGCAGAGGTCCACAAAGAACATGTGAAGACCAAGTGTTTCCTCTGCAGAAAGCATGGAGCAGCAGAGAGCGTGAGAGCAACTCCTCTAGGTCAGACCTAAGCCCTGCATATCCCTGCATCCTATTTTTGCAAGTTGGTATAATAGTAGATCCCAAGAGGAAGAGCACAGGAACCAGAGCTGGGACCGAGCAGTATTTAATCTGTTGCAGACTCACAGCTTCTGACAATCCGCAGCTTAGAGCCCTCTTGAGCCAGAGGCTGCATCTGCATCTCTGTGTTTAATAGCCCTCAATCAATTTTTCTCCCACAAATTTGCCTAATGGCTTTTAAAATCCTTTTCTACTTTGGCCGCTGTAAGCACCTGATGGCAATGAATTCCACAACGTGTCACCCGTGAACATTTTACCCCAAGAAACACTCAAGTAAAAAATTACTCCCATTCATGTGTTTTACAGCTCTTGCCTAGCCTTTTCATGGGGCATCCCAACTACCATTTTGTGTGAAATAGTGAATAACCATTCCTATGTGCTCTCTCCATGCCGTTCATGGTGCTCTTAGTCTGCGTATCCCCAGCTCAGCTGTTGCTTTCCAAGCTGAGTAGTTAGTTTCATGTGAAAGCTTGTCCACACTTTTGACACCCCTTCCTGTGTCACAAGAGTCTCTGCAGCTCTTCACAGCCAGCTTTAGAGCTGACTGTCCTGAATAGCTTGGTGTCATCAGCAAACTCTGCCAACTCATTGTTCATCCCTTTTCTGGATTGTTTATGAACGTGTTGAAAAGCAGTGCCTGGTACTGAGCCTGCCTTAGGTACCACAGTACATTCTCTGGCCATTTAACATTTGCATTCCTCCAAACCTCTCAGGCAAATATCTCAGCCTGGCAATTTGTCACCATTCATATTATTGATTTGTTATATAATCTGATCCTTTGTCACCTCATTTTGAGACAATTCCTCTGACTGCCCTGTAAAGAAAGGCTTCCTACAGAGTAAATGCTACAGCAGAGAACGAACTTTGCTTTTTTACTATAGCCCTGTCTTTCCAGTGACCCCATTTACACCCTCATCATCCTTGAGCTCTACGTATCTTCTGCTCAGGTTCTTGCCTTCAGTGTTTTTGAGCACTGCTTTTTACCTTTTGGCCAGTTATTTGTCAAAATCTCTTTTGATGTACATTTGGCCTACCTTCCTTGTTTGGACAGAGCTTTTACTTGCAGAGGATGTCTGTTAAAACTGACAGATCACCCCAGTGCAGGCTGTCCCTGCATCAGGTACAGCTAAACTGGCAGACAATTGGCAGAGCTGCAACAGGGAATCAAAGTCCACAGAAGATGGGAGGCTGTCACAGGAGTGCCACGGGGGCTTGTGGAGGCACAGGCAGACAGGAAGGGCGCCTGGGGTGTGCTGTGTATTTTATGTTTGATTCCAACCTTTTTATTCCTTGTCCTTGTTCTTATTCCCAGCTGAACTTTTGCCTTCCACTTTGATAAGAACTAGTGGTTTACTTTCCTACAAGTCCTGTCTGGTAGGCACAGGACAAGGTCACCATGGGAGCTTGTGGCGCTTGGCTTACAGACTGGTAGCAGGGTGGTGTAACGGGTGTGTGTGCCTGGAGGTGGCCCGGGACATGCTTTCACAGTCCAGGAGGTGGTGACAGGGTCTGCCAGGGTCAGCACAGGGCTCACACTGACAACCAACAGCCTTCCAGCAGGGATTTACCCAGGTGGGCTCAGACAAGGGTATGCCACAGGGAGCTGGCAGCAGCAGCTCAGGCCCTGTCAGAGTGTCCACGGCAGTGCCACAGGGCTGTAGCTGGTGGCACCAGGGTAACTGGTGCCTGGGTAACTGTCAGAGCAGGACCTGGTGGTGGCCCACACAAGGCAATGCCTCCTGTTCGTTTATACGGTGGTTCAGGGAACGGGATTTTGTGCACGATACCTGGTGTGCACCATCAGTGCCTTCTTGTCTAATAGCCGCTCTCACTGTCGTCCCTTTTGGTTAATCACACCGGATAAAAGGAGTAACGGTCTGGAGGGAGATAATGTCTCCCAAAACAGCAAGCAGGCACCAGTGCTTATACAGAAGCAGGGTGGAACAAATAATGAATGTGCTAGAAGAAACCAGAGATGGCCACAAAGAGAAGAAAAACATCAACGAGCCAGAAACTTTCCAGAGGAATGAAAACATCTGTAAGACTTCTTGCTGGGAGCTGGTGAAGCGGTTTCTGGGTGCACAGTGCCTGGGCGGGCACGGGAGCCCCGCCAGCTGCTCCCGCCTGGGGTGCACCCCCCAGCATCCAGCATGGAGCAGCGGCTGTTCAGGGAAGATGGCGAGGTGGCAGTGTTCAGGCACTACGGGAAGAAAGGGAAGGGCTGCTGCGAGGAACACGGGAACACGGAGGCCCCACCGAAAGGGGAGTGAAAGGGTGGCAGATGCCTGGACGGAGGCTGGGGCGAGGAGAGGGCCAGCCGGCGGGTGGCCGGCATGGGCCAGGCACTGAGACGGATGGGTCAGGCCTGGGAACCGGGGCTCTGAGGCGGGTGGGACAAGCCCCGGGGCCTCCCCGGGCAGGGGTACGTGCGGGGAGCAGCTGG
>NW_008824291.1:311746-328949 GCF_000699105.1 Pygoscelis adeliae | reverse complement strand
GGAGCCGAGCCCTGCCCCGAGGGAGCAGGGCAGTCCCGGGTGTGCAGCCCGCCGCGGAGGTCACCGATGCCGTGCTGGGCCACCCGCTCACAGCCAGCTCGTGGGCCCTGTCGGAAGGAGACCGAGCGCTGTGGGAGCCAGCGCTGAGCCCGGTCCTGGAGGTTGGGCTCGGTCTTTGAGGTGTGCCTGGTGGCAGCGGTGCGGGTGGCAGGTCGGTAACCACGGGTCGCTGGCCGGGCAGCTCCTGCGGGAATGAGGACTTGCCGGGTAAATCGTGGGGCATGGTGGTGACGGGTGCTGGCCCCTGCACCACTGCCTCCAGGGCTGGAGAACCCAGTTCCTCCTCTCCAGACAAGGGGTTTGGCCCATTTCAGCTTATCTTCCCAGCCCAGGGGCTCAGCACAGCCATCCTGCAGCGTGTCCACCAGGGTTTTGCAGTGCTCCCATCATCACCCCCTGCCCTCTCTTTTCCAGATGTGTAATAATCACCTCCCCTGAAAGTGGAGCCTGAGCCTCCCTGCCTCTGTCAGGGCACCCAGGAACAGGGACCAAAGTCAGTGGGCGAAGTCCTGACCCCAGGCAGGGGTGGGACAGCACTGAGAGGCAGACATCACAGGCACTGTCAGCTTCTGAAAGGCAAAAGGGCCCATCCAAGACCAATCCTGTTCTTTATCTTCCCACCATCACCTGTTAACGACCTGTCAGTAGTCCATAGTGCTCTAGTCTGGATGCAGGCTGCCCGTGTTTTAGGCTGTTTTCCCAGTCTGGGCTTTGCTGAGGTCTTGATAACCTGCTAATGTCGATGCCATCAGCACCTGCCCTTCTCGTGTCCCTCTGAGCTTTCAGGTGCTTCTACACCCACAGGTCACCCTTCCATCTGTTCATACTACCTTACCACCTCTGCCCACATCTTCTCTACATCAGGGCCTTGCATCAGGGCTGGTGCCTCAGCCTGTGGCCTGAGCCACAGTTTGCATGCCACGTGGTGAGTGCCAGGACCTGACACCACATTCAAAATCCCATAGCTCCTCCCCCTGCTTGTCCTTGGTGCTCCCGGAGTATCAGAACGCACCCATGTGGCACATCTGAGGTGTCGGAACCATCTTTGTCTTGTGTTGTTTCATTTATCTTTTTTGGGATGGGCTTTGCTGGCGCCCATCATCAGCCGTCCCTCTATCCGTGCCCTGCATCTGAATGAGCTTCAACTGCTGGTGCAGGTGTTGCAGTGTGCCCTCCGTGCCACAGATGAGGTGTGGGGTAATGGTACAGGCACAGCTGACAGAAAGACCCTTGCCTCTCCTGTGGTATTTCTGCCAGGATGGCTCTGCAGGACAGCTGAAGAGGTGAGGAAAGCTGTGCAGAAACTAGTTTTTTACCCTGATGCTCCTGTAATTAGATCTACAGACTTAAAATGACCTCCACTGTATGTTGGAAACAAGCATCAGGGTGAAAACATTTGGTGAAGGTACTGGATAAGGTCCTGTAATTTAATCGCATCTAACCTGTAGTTGCATTATGTTTTTTCACACAGTTCTTGAATGACGTGTGTTAATCTGTGACCCACCAGAACAGCCTGAAACCCCTAGTTGTCCTTTGCAAAGAAATGACTTGGAGGTCATTTCTCATTTGAACAATCTCCATCTATTTTGACCTATTGGTGACACTTAATGATATGTATTTTAACATTTAATTTTGACAAGGGAGCTTTTGGAGTGGTGTTGCAGTGGCTGGAACTGGCCCCTGGGGGGTTGTGCAGCGCGTGGGAGAAGTGGAATCAAATGTGAAGCGCAATCCCATCAGTGACACTTCCACACAGATGTTTTGGTAATTGGTCGTTGTGCTGTGCTATCCATCTGCAGGGTTTTTTTCTTGCTGGAGAGGTGGGACGGGTGGATTGGCCTTTCCTGGGTGTTGCAGGACAGCAGGCAGTGGCAGGAAGGCTCGTGAGTCTTGGTGGTTTGTGATACGGTCGCACATCACAGTGATGAGTTGCAGTGCTACAATCACTTCTGTGGCAACACAAGAGGCCTGCTGGCTGCTCACCAGGTCCATGTTGCTGTGCCGTGGCAGGGTTGCGTGCCCCTGGGGAAGCGAGCGTTCAGGTGACCGTCCCAAAGGAGAGCAGCCTGTTTAGCAAGTGGAGGTTTCAGGGTCCGGGATCTGTAAAGCTGCCGTGACAAAACGCACATGAACTTGAACAGGGAAGTGGTAGCACTGCCTAAATTGCAAATGTAAGTGAAGGAAGTTTTGTGTAAGAGACTAGTTTGTTGCAAATCCATAGATGCTTAGTTACGTACCAGGAAGAAAAAACATCGTTGGCTGTCTGTAAGCTGTCGATATGGTATCTTCTAACATCGATGAACAGCCATTCTCTTTAACATACGTTCTGATTGCCATAAGCACTTCAAGTATTTTTACCACTAGGGATTTTCCCTCACTATCCTGATGATTCATTATAATTATTTATTCTCCTTAATTTGCTTTTACCACAACAGTCAAGTCCTGTGTGGAATCCACAGTGCTGTGCTTGATCTAAGGTCTTGCTGTTTCGAGAATGGGTCCAGAGAGGTGGGAGAGCTGCCTGTGACCTGCCGTCTCTGCGGCAGGCAGAGAGAGCCCGGGCACGTGGCTTGGAGCAGTGTCTGGAGCCTGGAAAGCTGAAGCGAGCAGAGGCAAGCACCCCATACAGTGTTTTAATGCTTAAACCGTGATGCTCAGTAGTATGGGCTGAGAAGCAGGTTATGATAAATTGCTGGTGTGTATGTATGAATTACATGTACACAAGGACTACATCTTTGGTTTTACGCATGGCCATTGTAGCCGTACTCCACTGGGAGAATGCAGAGCAGCGGCTCACAACCCTACTGTGCATCATTACACCACGTTTCAGGTACAGACGCAACAGCTAAAATGTGTCGTGGCCCCAGCGCCAGATCTTATTGCTGGGCTGTGTCTGGCCATGCCCACCAAAGAAGAAAACATTTCTCTTCACAGCTTCCCTTGCCTATTTATGATGCATATATTCATGATGGATATGAAGTCACAGATTTCCATGAGCAATTCAGGAAATAAAAGCACTTACAGTATCTCTGCAACTTAAGTGGAGAAACAGTCATGTGAATCCTTCGGTGACTTCACGTTCAGTGTCAGCACAACCCGTGTTCTGCCTCTTTCATTTCTCTCCCTGCTATTAGTGTGAAAGTGCAGCAAAGGAATGCTGCTGTTGTAGACTTTTCCATTTAGGAAGATATGTTCTTTTCAGCATTGGTTTGATGACTTCATTTACTTTTTCCATCCACCCTGTGGAGTAAGAGTGGCAAGGAAGAAGAAACTTGGTTTACTGGTTATGTTAAACGTTTTGCAACTTTCCTTGTCTGAATACACTTTCCTGAATGAGCCCTAGCACCTTGTTACTAAGAACAAACTGTTTTTATCCATGTTGCTTTGCTCTTGCAAAACCTTTATCCATTTGGAAAGGGGACTGTTAACGACCAGTAGATATTTGTTGACTCTGCTGTTCACGAGCACTGGTACCACCGCATTAATCTGTAACATAGACCAGGCTCAGACTATTATTTAAACAACCTCTCCAGCATCATTCCCATCCATCTCTGGGTGTCCCCGCCTGTCAGTTCTGCCCGTTGTGCTCCCTGCAGGAATGTCCTGGACCAAGCATGCTCTGGGTTGCCTTTGATATTCCTCAGGGCCCTTTCCCTTTGGATGAGAGCATGTGCTTGCTGTGGCAAAGCTCAGCTGTGGTTCATGGGACCGAATCTTAGAGTTGCTTCTCCGCTTGTAACTTTGCCATTGCTTCTGACACGGCGTTCTGCTTCACGGTGCTGGCAGCTCCGGCACAGCTGCTGATGGCTAAAACAGGGCTGGTTGCATTTTCGCTTGAAATAGTCCATTGCTCCCTCCCCTTTTGGTCACCTTGTTTAGTAAAAGGGTTAATGACTGAATGTGTAGTGATACAGAGCCCTTGAACTATGACCTTTAACTTCTAAAACCAGCAGGATGAAAGAAAGGAAAAAGGGAAACAATAATAGAAAGAAAGAGAAAAAATGCTGAAGCAGAGTTTAAAGAAAATAAAGTGGTTTTAAAAAATCTGCAAGAGGGGGAGATTTTGAAGTGTTGCTATAGGTTCCCACAGATCAGAAAATGAAAACAAAATATGGAAAAATTATCTAAGCATTTGAATACTGAGGTGCAAGGGGGTTCCCTTTTTTTAGGTATTAATTATGTTTGCAGTTTGCAGTGAGGATAACCAGTTCTGTGATAGATTATTTGGAAAGCATCCAACTATTTAATATTTGCCACCAGAGTTATTTTTAAAAGCTGCTTTGTTGCCAGCCCTCCCAGGAGACTAGGACTTGAAGTGTGTTCTTGTGAAGTGCTTTTCCAGAGCAGAGGGGATCAGCTGAAGGACTTAGCTCTTTCTTTTCATGCCATCTATTTTTTTTGTACCCCTTACTGGTTTTACGGCTTTTGTTTGCTGTTGTTTAACTTTCCAGGATGAGTTTACTTGTGAACCTGCTGGTCTCAGCTGATCAGGCAGGTTAATATCGTAAGGCTTTGCTCTGTGCTCCAAATAGGAGGTGGGGCACCCCAGATGGTTTTAATTGAGGATATTTGTGAAAGCAAGATGAAATTGTTTGAACTAAGGTGGCATAACTCACCGATAGATAAACTTTGCTGGAAGCAGATAGTGAAGTCCTCTTCTCAGCATGTATTCTGTGGGTCTGGCAACAAACAAGACTTTGCATGCTAGATTTCGTGTCCTTCTCGTTACCCTTCTAGTTTGTGTGGGTGATGTGCGGGAACTGTTTTGCCTTTTGCTTCAGGTCTGCTTTCCCTGTGCTGCTTTCTCCATTTCAAGGATCCTTTAATCCTTTATGATCTTACCCAGTCATAACAATCCTCTGCCTTGTTCTCACTGCTGGGGAGGGAGGTGACGTTAGCCGAGAGGTAAAGGTTAGTGCAGAAACTTGTCCTTTTTCATGCAGTAACATGCTCTTTTATTCCCATTCATATTCTCCACAAGAATGCCTTTCTGTTTGTAGCTTGCTGCTCCTGAGCTACTTGGTGTGCTCCTAAGGCGCTACCTGTCTGCTCTAGCTTCTCCACCGTGTCCCGAATGCAGGCAGCTCAGCAGTTCTCAGGCTGCTCCTTCTGTGCTCCCTCCAAACTAGACATGAAAGAGAAGTATTACAATTACCGGCATTCTCTATGTTTTGTTCCCTTTCCTGTTTTTAACCAAGCTTTTTTTGCCCTTTCATTGGTTTTCCCATGCAGGTATTTTTGTTTACAGTGGCCAGACATTGTATATGAGTCTTGCAGGCTTGTACACCTTTTGTGTCCCTTGTCTTCTTTCTCCTTTTTCTCTGATGTAACCAGAGAACGCACACAGTCCCAGAGGCTTTTATATTTTACTTCTGGGACAAGGGAGGTGTCCCATGGTCATGTTACAAAATGGATTAAAAGATGATCAAATGCTCATTGGTTGGCTCTTCCAAGTTAGCATTTGACAGTAAACACACGAAAGGCAGTGTTTTAGCATTTCCCTGTAGCGATCAGATACTGGTCAACAAGGTGTTTTTGTTAGCTTTCATTGAAACTGCATTGCTGACAGCTTAGCTGTTCAGCTTGGGTTTGCTCTGTGCCAACGCAGCAGGAGGGCAAATCCCCCTCCCGGTGCAGTCAACGGGATAAATCACACCAAATTCCTGTTAACTGGGCTAATTCGTACTGGTCACTGGTCTCCTGCCTGACTCATAAAGGGTTGCTGTTTGTTGTTTTCCAGTTGGGCTTGGATGACCAGCCAACGCAGCCCATTGCTTTCTGGACGAGCACTGCAAAGCCCATCCCTGGGAGTTTGTCCCCGGTTCAGACTGGCGGGCACTGGGGACCTGCAGCAGCGGGATGGGGTACTGCACGCCCAGCCTGTCCTTGGGCACCTCCTGCTCCCACCTCCCACCCCAACCCGTCTGGGCTTTGCTTGCCTGCCTGGTGCCCAGGTGCAGGCTGGTGGTGGGGATCCTTTCCCTTTCCTACTGTATTCTGCAGAGCCTTCTCTAATGCCCGCTGCAAACCTCCTAGGCTGCTGGCCACATGTCCTGGGTTTCAGCAACATTGCCAGTGAATTTCCAAGATGCAGTTTAGCCAGGGAGCAAAGCTGCCTGGGCTGGGCAGTGCTCAGCTTCTGCTGACCACAGGCTCGCGTCTCCTTCCCAGGGGTGTGCAGTGCCCTGGGGGTAAAGCAAACAGCTCCCTGGGGTCCGGCTTCCTGCCAGGCCATTTCCTGAGCAGCCCCCATCTGCAGGCCAGGTGTGTGTGCAATGGTACGTCTTCTGCCCAGGAAATAACACCCCTTGTATTCCCTTCAGAGTGCAGGATCTCTCCCAGCTTTTATCTGGGCAGTGGAAAAATACTCTTCTCTCCCTTTTTCTCAGCAGTGGAAGGGGAACAGGGATCACAGTGTTTGCTCCGGCGGCTGCTGGGCAAGAGGGAAGGGCAACCATGGGTATGGAGAGAAAAGAAAGACTTCTAGCCCTCCCTCCTACAGGCGGAGGGGACAGGCTGGCAGGTGGCTGCGTTTCTGAGGAGGCCTGCTCCAGATCCTGCTGGGAGGGGCTTCCTCTCCCTGTCTACAGGTATTAAACAATGACCTCCCTGCTGTTGCTGACAGGCAGGGGATCTCCTGGGGATGGATAGGGAGAGTTCATGGAAAAGGGCTGGATGAAGTGGGTGCCCCTCATGCCCTGGGATGGGAGAGCTCTGCCACTACACATCCTGCTGTGTTGGCCGCGAATCTGTTTCCCTCCCTCAGTCTCCCCTGCCTGCAGCCGAGCACCTGGTTATTTTTCCTGGTTGATTGGCTGAATGCCACTTCTGCTTTCTGCCCATAGCGCTGCTCCTTCTCTCCTCTTTGAGGTTCACCGCTCCTCCAGCATTGTCCAGGACAAGTGCCGTTCACCTGTACCTGCCTCACTTCTGTCCGAGTGCACTGATGTTAAACCGCAGCAGAGCTTGCCCTGACCCATGCCGCTGCCTCCCAGCTCTGTAAGCAGCACGCCACCATCTCTGTTCAGCTAGGTCTCTGCAGTTGGTAGTGTATTAGCCCTGTATCCACGCTGGTCTGAATTAGTGCTGAGACTATGTTTTTGTGAGAGGTAGGATCAAATGCTTCACTGGAATCAAAATATTTTCCGTCTCATGTGTTCCCTTCACCTACCAATTGTGTAACACGATCACACAGAGAGAACAGGTTTATCTGGCACCACAGATCTCTCATCCTGCTCCTGCAGAGTCACAGGACATTGTAGGCTTGATCTGTTGTTTTGCTGTGGACTGCAGATAGCACTATGGGTGGATGTCACCCAGCTAGCTCTTCTGTCACAGCCTTTGGCATACCTGCCACGAGGTGAAATCTAGCCAGCAGCCCAGCCAGACTCAGAAGCAGATTGCTCCGTAATTGCTTGGGGCTGTTGCTGGTCGCAGCCTCCTCCCTGGGGACAAAGGGGCTGTTAGTGGCAGGTCTGGTGTTTGAAACGGGGCCCTGGAAGCAGAGACCTCGGAGCCATGCCGCTGAGTCTCAGACCCTGGGCAGAGTGCTCCCAGCTCAGGAGAGTGGGATGTATCGGCTCTTCACCCAGAGAATCACACGTGCACAGCGGGACCATGGATGAGCCCCCCT
Organism: Pygoscelis adeliae; assembly: GCF_000699105.1. NCBI lineage: Eukaryota > Metazoa > Chordata > Aves > Sphenisciformes > Spheniscidae > Pygoscelis > Pygoscelis adeliae. Next base: position 321,256 of record NW_008824291.1, on the reverse strand, counting down.
CGAACCCTGGGTGCCCACTGCCCACACACCGCTGCTCCTGCGGGACCTGCTCCAGCTTCTGCTCCTCAGCACAGCGGTGATCAGGCAGGCTCTGCCTGCCACTGCTTTTGTTGTCCCTGTCCCTTGGTAAGTTGAAGGAAGCAGCACAGGTGTCAGAGTGGGGCCTCGGCCCTCTTAGCTCATTTTTTTTCCTTTTACGTGTTTTAAAAAATTATTTCCATGTTGCAACAGTCACCCCTGCCCTGCATGTTGCATAGCATGGGGTGGTAGAGAGGAGTGCAGCCTCTGTCGGGGCCAGGGAACACGTGGTTTGGAGAAGGCAAGGGGAGCCCAGCTTCAGGCAGTGGGCTGGAAAGGGAGTCCCTGCAGAGACACAGTCCTCTGTCTCTGCTGCTTGCACACATTGCCCTGAGAGGATGGTCTCTGCTGCCTAAGGTGTATCCCCATGCCTTAGCAGCACCTCCTTGCTAACTGTAACCTGAACAGAAGTCTCTTGAGAAGCCCAGACACAGCCTTTACTGTCACCCAGGCTTACGTGATACTGGAGTGGAGTGACAGGCTGGGATTTACTCCGCAAAAGTGCTCTCCCAGGCACATTGTGTTTCCTGCTCAGCCTTGTGGCCCTAGTGAATCCTGCCAGTTCCCAAGTGCCAAAAGGGGTAATGTTGCGGTGTCACGAGGAGTCAGGTAAACTGTGCATGCAGTGAGCATCACCATCGTCATGTCCTGCTAGCCCTTCTCTTGTTACCAGCAACCAGGGGTTTCTGCTCTGTGGCGGAGCAGTACTGGCACTGTTCCCCTGACAGAGGTGCACGGGGGTTGTGACCTGTAGCATCAACACGTGTCTGCTGTCACCGTATGACCAAGTGGGTCCTGGTGTTCTTGCCAGCATGGCACTGCTGATCTCAGTGAGCCTGGAGAGCCTGGGGCCCTGTAATCTGGGTAACTACTCCTCCTTCTTGCTTGGCTCTCCCTTTGAGTGTCTCTTTGGCTTTGCCCTGTGTCCTCCAGACGGTGCCGTTTCTTACGTCCTGGCCTTCTGTCCCCAGGGCCGTCTGCAGCACCCAGAGTGGTGGCTGCTGCACCAGGGACAACTCCACAGCCAACAGGCAGGTGGTGGGGCCACAGGTGCTCGCAGGGCTGCTGCCAGCCTGCAGAGGATGGGGAAGGGCTCCGTCCCGCATGGGCTGCATGCCCTTCTGTGCCACAGGCAGGTGGGACCTGGGCAGCAGCTCAGGAAGCAAACTCATCTCGGCTCCGGTATGGACAGGGCAAGTGTACAGAATGCTGGCAGCTGCCTTGCTCTCGTGCCCATTCATGGGCCTTTGATTCCCAAAACTTCATCTTTCCCCTGGTCTCTGGCTCAGCACCAGTCCAGAAAATCCCTGAAGAGGTTTGGTCCTCTTCCTTCCAGCCTTGGGATGCACGGAGGCTGTGGGTCAGACTCCTGGTGTATCGTCCAGCCTGGTCGGGTGTCTCCTGGTGGCCTCTTTAATGGCCTCTTTAATGGCCACTCTGTGTTTCTGTTGGTACAGTTTTTTTCAGGATGGTTATGCGATGGTGATGCCTGGGCTCAGGGTGTGAGAAGGAAACATGCTGTTTCCCTCCCCTTCCTCACTGCTGCTTTGCATCTCACCACCCGCCCTGGCACCGACAGCACTGTGGGTGCAAAGGGACTCTGCAGGAATGGGGGGTTAGGGTCACTGTCCTACCGCTCACCCCAGCAGCCTCCTGCCTGGCACCCCTTCCCAGCCTGCCTGCCCTGCCTGCACCTTTGCTCTGGCCCTTCCTGCAGTGCCTTGGGCAGTTGCCCTCCCTCCCGGTGTTCACTCTGGCCGATGGCATAGCCTGCACTTGCGTTTCCCCAGCAGCCCCTGCCAAGCCAGGGAGAGGGAGCTTTTTCAGTGCCTTTGCTTCATTTCTGAGCAACCTTCAGATTATCCTTCCTCTGCGCAGTAAGGCGCCCAATCCAAACCCAGGTTTCCACGTAGGGTCTGCTGTGTGCTCTTCAGTGGCGCTAATGGTCCCCGGGAGCCAGGGCTGGTAACGTGACCCTGCCGCTGCTCAGCTTTAATCGGGGCTGAGGGCTGAGGCTTTGCCTGCTCGACTGCCTTGGAGACAGAGCAGTAAACTTATGCAAAACTTTGGAAATTATTTTGGTAAAGTACCTGCAGACAGGAACTGGCCTGCCTCGCAGAGGGGCTGCCTGTTGGGTTGAAGCTGCGCTGGGTGCTTCTCCTGCCTCTGACAGGCAGGAGGGCAGAGGGGAGATTGAGTGCGGGAGAAACACATCTGTGCTAGGGGCTGAGGATGCGAGATGTGAGGGGATGCTTGGGCACAGGATAGTGCCCGGGTCCAGTGGTCAGTCCCCACGGCTGTGCTGGGGGTTTGACCGCTTCCTGTGCCCAAAAGCTGTCTGCCCTGGTCCTGCTCCTGTGCTGAGGTCCTGGGAGCAGGGCCACCAGCAGAGGAGGTCTCTGGGACTGCTCTGTCTTCAGTGTCCCACGGGTGGCTGGGGTGTGCTGGTCCAGATGGCACGGAGGCATGCTCTGGGGGGCACAGGAGAGCAGTGCTCTTAGCACTTAGTCCCTGCTAAGAGATGGGGCCAGCACGTGCTTGTCCTGAGGACGCGAGTGCGGGTGTCTGGGGAGAAGCAGAGGACTGGCAGAGTGCCCTCTCCTCCAGGCGCCGTGGCCATGCCTTTTCCCAGTCGCTCCCCAGAACGACCCAAGAAAGGTAACAACTGACCTTGTCCTTATTTTCTTCTCCAAATCGGGTCTAAATGCCTGTGGCAGCAGAAATGCCTGTCCATTGCTCTCCAGCCCCATGCCTTCCTTGTTTAACAGCTGCTCTCCCAAGGCCCCAGAACTGTATCACTAAGCCTTTTTCTGTGGACTGTTTCAGTCCTTGCTGACGTGAAAAGCTCAAAAGGGAGCGATTTATTGTAAGATGCAATCTGATCTTTTGTAAACCTTCGTTTACTTGTCCCCAGTGATCTCTCCAGGCTGGCCTCAGCTCCTGCCCAGGGCTTTCTGGAAGCAGCCTGAGCAGGGAGTTTGCCCAGTCCGGCTCTGGAGTTTTGCCTGTTCCACGTGGTGTCCACCATTAGCAGCACATGGAGCTGCCAGGAACCCCTGAAAGGCATGGCGTGAGATAATCAAGGTGACCTGTGGCTGCTTCCTTTTGTTCCCAGTCACCTCTGTGATTATAATGCAGCATTTATTTATTTATGCAATCTTGGAGCTTGGTGCACAAGACAGCTGTTCAGTATCAGTTTTATTGTTATTCAGCACAAGACTGAGCATGTTTGCGTCTGCACGGAACAGGGAACATTTCCTCCCCTGTAGGCCTCTCTGATGCTCCTCACCATGTACCAGAGCCTCCCAGATACCAACAGATCTACTGTCTGGAGCCTTAAGCACCAGGACTGAGCACTTCAGGCTCAGAGAGCAGATTGTTCAAAGCTGGGAGGCTGCGGCGGAGGGATGACCCCGGACTTCTACTGTGGGTCATTCTCAGACAGGCGGCCAGTCCGATTCAGCCCAGCTGTTCTTACATCAAGCTCAGAGCAAGCAGGAGGCAGCATTGCCTGCCCAGGGATGGGAGGGGGCTGGCAGGCACCCGATTCATCCAGGTGTGGGGACAGGAGGCATGGGGTGCTGTGGCCCTGCAGGTTGGGTCCCGCTGTAGGCTCAGTATCTGCACGCAGGAACATTGTGGCCCTGCGACGAGGCAGATGAGGAGGTGGCACCTGAGGTTTTCAGACCCGGCTGTGCCTTCGAGCCAGGCATCAGTAACCTCTGTGCAGACCTCTGTTGCTCCCGTGTGTCCTTGTGGCAACTGAAAGACTGTTTGGGTCTCTGCTCTGCATCTGACTCCTTGTTCCTGGCCTTGTGGCCACTCACTGGTTTCAGGACAGGATTTTTCTCAAGACCGTGAGCTGATTTTCCAATGGCATTTTTGGGGAGAGGCAGAAGAGCAGCTTCACGGAGTGCTCTGTGACCAGCGGACCCTTGTGGTGCATGGGCAGTTGCCCCCAGCTGCCCTCCCTCCAGGCACAGCCTCCACTGAGACCTGCCTCAGCCTGGCGCTGGCTGCTGAGAGCTCCTGCAGAGGCTGTTTGATCCCCCTTGGCCAGGCGGTCCCTCCTGTCACAGCCCACCCTTGCTTTCCACCAGCAGCATCAGCCTCTCCAGAAGGACCACGGCTCGGGGTTCACAGCAGCTGGTGTGACAGCCCCGCTGTGGGGACATCTGGGTGAGGGCTGAGCTGTCTCCCCACTGCCCCCTGGCAGTGGCTCCCCCAGCAGTGCCCTTGCCTGGCACACCTGTGCTGGCTGTGTTTGCACTGGGAGCCCCAGCAGGCTGCTGGGACTTGCTGGGAAGGCTGTGGTCAGTGAGGCCAGCTGGCTGCATCGCTGGCTGTGCGTGCTGGGCTTTGTGCAAAGCACGTGAAGCCTGTGAGCGGAGAGAACAAGTAACAGAGGTGCTTTGTGTGTCCGCAGCAGGAACTGGGCCATGAGCTGCCTGTCTGTCCCCTGCTAATGAGCTGCGTGCCCGCGCCTGCGCCCACAGCTGCCCCGTGCCATGGCAGGCCAAGCCCTGGTGGTGGGACGCTGCGTACCGGCCCCTGGAAGCAGCAGAACAATCCCCCTTTTCATCTGGCTGCCAGCAGCTCTGCGCTGCCCCTGCTGCAGGGCAGACAGGAGCGGGCAGCGCTGCCTCTGCCCAAGCTGCTGGGGCTGAAGTGGGGAATGGCCCCAGCCCCAGCCCGGGGCTGCCCCCAGGCCCGCTGGAGGAGGGAAGGGGCAGGTTGGGGGCTGCAGGCCTGCTCCTATGCAGTGATGCTTTTGCAAGGGGAGAGCAAGGGCAGCGACTGCGCAGAGTCCAGTGCAGATGGCGGTTCGGAATGCAGCAGGCGCCGCTCCTGGGAGGCAGGATCCCCTGGTCCTGGGGCAGGGGTGTCTCTGTGCTGTTGAGCCCCTGTCAGAACCAGGTGCCTTTTGAGCAGGTTTTGCCTGGGCTGGAGCTGGGACCTGGTGGTCCTGGCTGGCCTGGGGACTGGCGATCTGGTGCTGCCCTCAAGGCAGGATCGGCAGAGACCCAGCACAGGGACAGGGCTGCCATGGCTGGGTCCATGCTGGACGTGGCCTGCAGAGGTGATGTCTGCAGAGCTGCTCTCCGTGGGGTCCTGGAAAGCAGCTCTGTGATCTCTGGGGCTGGGAACTCATCAGACAGACCTCGGGGCATGGGAGATTGCCCCCAGTCTCCTCGGGATGTTAAGAGGTGATGTTATGGCTTTGGTTTGTCTGGACCTTCTAATTTGCCCTGCCCAACATGAGTATGACCATCAGCTGTGGGTGTGGGTTGCTCCCCCATGGCTGCTGGGAAGTGGGGTCCATGTGGGGGTCCCCGTCCCTGTGCAGGAGTGGGGCCAGCAGGTGACTGCCAGCTTCTCACTGGGCTAGAAGAGTCAAGAGGGGCTGGCATGGGAACTGCTCCAAATCTCTGGCTCTCTCCTGTGCCCTCGCATTCTAGAGAAATGGTGCCAGCTGCTGCAATGCCTGAGCTCCCAAGCAGGCAGGTCCTGAGGGCAGGGCAGAACAGGCAGCGGGCTGGGGGTTTGCTCTACTCACCGTGTCCTGGCCAGAGCCTCCTGCGGGCTGGAGTCCCTTGCAGGAGCAGTAGCAGAGACTGTCCATGCAGCATGTTTGTCCGCGTGGGCTGCCAGTGGGGCTGGGAGCCATGGGCAGGGCTGCAGCCGGGCTGTTTCACACCTTCCTGTGCCCCACAGGTGAATCAGGGGAATATGCCGGGCATCCAGAGCACCTTCCTTGCCATGGACACAGAGGAGGGCGTGGAGGTGGTGTGGAATGAGCTGCTCTTCACTGACAAGAAGGCCTTTAAAGCACATGAGGTGAGCCATCCCTCCCTGGCAGGACCGTGCCCACCTCCCCTGAGACTGCTCACTGCACCTTCCTGGCCAGCAGCACTGGTCCCTGCTGTTTGTGGGTAGCAGCACACCTTGGTCAGCAGTGCTAATCACAGCCTGTCGTGCTGTGCTCCTGTCTATGTGGCATCGTGCTTTCCCTTGGCTTCTCTCTCAAAGACAGCTCCATGTGTCCTCTGTACCCTGAAAACAGCTTTCCCTGTAACTGGGGGCACAGCCTGCTCCCCAGCCCCAGGCTCCCTTGCTCTCAGAGGTGTCCTGTCACATCCCAGGACATGCCACCTCACCTGTCCTCTCTCTGCCCACAGGAGAAGATCAAGACCATGTTTGAGCAGCTGGTGCTTGTGGATCACCCCAACATCGTAAAGCTTCACAAATACTGGCTGGATGTGAAAGACTCGAAGGCGCGGGTAGGGAGGACTCAGAGACACAAAGTGTCTGGGGGGTCCCCAGGCTGGGGGAGGGATGCCAGTGTGAGCCAGGTGGGGATCCCAGCTCTGCTCCTCACTCCATTCCCTGGGACTCCCTTTCCTTCCCCAGGACACTGCTGCCAGCAGCCCGCTCTCAGCCATGTGTGGGACTGGCACTGGCTGCATGCTGCTGGCTGGTGCAGCCCACAGGCTGTGCACGGTGCTGGCTGTGCAGGGAGGCTGGGACGCTGACACCTTTCTTCTCTCCCAGGTCATCTTCATCACAGAATATGTGTCCTCAGGGAGCCTGAAACAGTTCCTGAAGAAAACCAAGAAAAACCACAAGGCCATGAATGCCAGGGTAGGTTCCCTGGGGGCAGCACAGGGTATCCCAGGTGAAGTGGGTAGCTCTGTGCCTGCTGACACAGGGGGGGGTCTCTGGTCTCTTATAAGGCACAGCAAGTATGTACGGTTGCTCCCTGAGTTACCTAGGGATGCTCCGCTGTAGGGAGATGGCATCTTGGTGAGGGCCGGAGCAAGAGCAGAACTTCCCCAGGATGGCCCAGAAATGGATCCTGCTGTCAGGATCTGACCCTGAGGGTGGGGAACCTGCTGGAAGCTGCTGCAGTGAGGTTCAGCTGCATGATGCTGACTGCTCCTGGGTCTGCATCATGCTTTGGGAGGCCTGCGTCTCCACCACCCTCAACGAGGGATGGTGGGCTTGTGACTAGGTTACTACTTGGCTTGAAGGCACCAGTTTCACCTGCAAACCCACTCAGTATGGATCTGACTAATGGTTTTTCAGGCAGGTCTCAGCTGTCTGTGACTAAGGAGCTGGGTGACCGTTCTGGGGGCCGTTTGCTTAACCTTGCAAGCCCTCCCATGAAGTTTGAGTTCCGTATCACACCAGTGCATTTGGGCACTCCTAGAATTGAGACTCACTGTTGGTGTGTACAGAGAAAACCATATGCATGGACCCCACAACCATAGCTAGCTTTGGCCCCCTCTGTGATGTGCCTCTCCATGCTTCCAGCAGGGTTTTGGGGCTCAGGAGAGCTCTGTCGGCCGGTAAGGATGAGTTCTCAGCTTTGATGATGTTCTTTGAACAGGGGTTGGAAAGGACACTGTTGTGGCTGGGACAGCATGTGGCTCTTCCTTGAGTAATAGTCTCTGCAGGGCTAGTGGAGGGCCGATTTCCCCAGTCACTGGGTAATAGGTAGGAATGACCTGATCCAGCTGCTGGGCTCTGATGCATGTCTTGTCTGACGGAGAGCTCTGGTCTCTGCTCTAGGCCTGGAAGCGCTGGTGCACTCAGATCCTGTCTGCTCTCAGGTAAGCTTGCCATTGCTTGCGCTGTCAGCCGTCCTGCTTCTCACTGGGCTGGGCACAGGTAATGTGCTCAGGGCAGCTTTGTGCTTCCCCAGCTTCCTGCACTCCTGTGAGCCTCCCATCATCCACGGCAACCTCACCAGTGACACTATCTTCATCCAGCACAACGGGCTCATAAAGATTGGTTCAGGTAGGAAGCTGCCACTCTCGTAGGCCCGCGGCTCCAAGTGCTGATGAGAAGAGTCAGCAGGAGGAAGCTGCCCACCGAGGAATGTGGCAGGGTCGTACGGGGTGGTGTGCCAAGGGGGTTCCGGCTGGGCAGAAGAGGCGAGAGCTGCAGGGTCCCTCAGGGGATCACCTGTGCAAGGCTTGGAGTTACCTTCTCTTCTCTTTGTGTCCTCTGCTCCATGCCTTCTTACTCATCTGCTTCCGGATTGGCGCTGACTGGCAGTCTGGCACAGGGTGTTTGCAAATGGTGAGTGTCCTTCTGCCACCTCTCCCAGCACATCAGTCCTGTCCCTGGGTCGACCTTCTTCCCCTGTGGGCCCTGGGTGCCTCTCACCAGTGAGCCACTGCAGCATGGAGGAGCAGTCCTGGGCTCTGCAGGCAGGGCGGACCTTTGTCCCTCAGGGGATTGCTGCTCCTGTCGTGGGAGCAGAGGTGTCTCCCGGGGGAGTGAGTGCCCCACGGGTGGTCTGCATGGGCAGGAGTGCACACAGAAATCCCTGCTACCTCGGAGCACCCATCTGTGCTCACAGCCCTGGGGAAACAGCTTAGAAGAGCTGTGATGCAGAACATTTCTCGTTCCCTGACGCAGCCCTCCCAGACGACCTGCGAAGCCCCATCAGGATTGAGAGGGAAGAGCTACGCAACTTGCATTTCTTTCCCCCGGAGTACGGCCGTGAGTGTGGGGTCTGTCTGCCGGGGGGTGCAGGCAGCATGGGTGCCCGGAGGGATGTGGCGGGGGTTCCTGTGCTAGGCGTGGGCACAGTGTGTCTGCGGCAATACAGAATTATTCAGTGCATTTATAACTAAAGCTGTTGGCCATGAGTCACAGAAGATCTTGTGATAATGAATGACTGTGTGATAACATTGTAGCTAAAATTTAGTATTGATTAGTGCAGAGCTATGCACGTGGGAAAAACAGCTGTGTCTACATGGGAACGGACTGTGCATTAGCAATTACTGGTTAGGAACAAGATCTCAGCACGACCATGGATAACTCTGAAAAGTCAGCTTATAGCTCAGGAACACTCAAAAGCATGTAAAATGTTATGACGATTAGGAAAAAAGGAGTAAAGAATTTTTGCACCATGTGAAAACTCATTATGTGATCCCCATTTTGAATATTTTGGCGCAAATTTGAGGGGAATAAATGGGAAAGGTTTGTGCAGGGAACTGTGAGAAAATGTGTGCCAGGGTGGGGAAAGCAGGCGTGAGCAGAGGCGTGGGCAGAGGGAGGTCAGGCATGGGCAGGGGTGAGGGCAGGGGGAGTGCAGCCAGAGGCATCTGTAGGGATGAGGCAGGGTGCAGAGGACTGTTCCCAGAGTGAGCGGGTGGTGGCCTATGCCTCTGGCCTGATATGGTTCTGGCTTGGTTTTGCAGAAAAGGCTGATGGGACTGCTGTGGACATCTTCTCCTTCGGGATGTGTGCACTGGAGGTATGGAGCAGGACAGCTGCAGCACCTGGGAACCTGCAGTGACCCCTGGCTACAGGGCAGGATTGTTCTTGCTGAGCCTGCTGGGGATCGCAGTGACCTGGAGAGCTTCCCAAGGAGTCTCCTTGCCCTTTTCCAGACCTCACTGTGAGCTGTGGGGATCC
>NW_008824291.1:308962-311649 GCF_000699105.1 Pygoscelis adeliae | reverse complement strand
GCCGTGGCCCACCCTTCCCTGGGTGCAGCAACAGGCTTAGCTCACCTCTTCTATGCTTGGCCGGTGCCTCTCGGCTGTCTCTGCCGATGCCTCCTCTTCCTCCTCGGGCTGTGACAGCCCTGGGAAGGAAGGGCACAGAGGGCAAGGACAGACTGTGCTGCTCCAAGAGGATGTGCACTGCCAAGCACAGCTTGCCCAGGCAGACTGTGGGGCTGTTGGTGCTGTCTGCATTGTCCCCCAGTCTGCACGGTGCTCAGGGAGCAGCCTCCTGTGTCTGCCCTGTGGGAAGCCCTCAAGGACTGACCCAGGGCTTGGCCACATGCAGACATGGCTGCACTCCTTCTTCCCCAGATGGCAGTGCTGGAGATCCAGACTAATGGGGACACGAGGGTCTCAGAGGAGGCAATAGTGCGGGCACGACATTCTCTGGACGATCCCAACATGCGGGTGAGTGCAGCTGGCCGAGCCTCGGGGACAGAGCCACCAGGCTGTAGCCTGCCCCACAGATGGGTCAGGCATCCCTCCTGGGGTGTAAATCTCCCCATAAGCATCCTTCCCCTTGGCTGGTATCTGGAACGTCAGAGCCAGCCTGGCGTTCCTGCATGCTCCAGGTTACACCAGTGCTGGGAAAGGGGAACAGACAACAACCTGCTGCAAACCTAAAGGCAGCCGAATCTGGTGGGCTGAAGGACATGGGGATTCCCCCTGTCCTGGGCTGGTCGAGATGAGAGGCTGGTCCTCACTCCTGTTTGCCAGTCCTACCAGTAGTAAGGCTGAGTGCGAATTCCCAATAGGTGCATGTGCGCACGCATGTGCACATGCTCTGTATAGACATGGCCAACCACAAACAGTTCAGTGCAGACAGGGGAGTGCCATGTTCATGGGCACAGACAGCATGAACAGCCGGATCCTGCTTCTAAGTATTGATGCTCAGGGCAATCCCTTTCACAGGTCACTGTGGCATCTGGCCCCGTCCCACGGGCCTCACTGTTATCAATCAGACCCATGGTCTGTCTGGTATCTACACCCCCTCCCCAGGCTTTCATCTCACTTACCAGCTAGTCCAGCTTGACATTTGCTAGAGGACCACACATGCTCTAAGAGCAAACTTACACTGTAAATACTTAGGAATAGAGTTTAATAAGAAGACGGGATAGACTGAGGTGATCAGATGCAGGGCTCAGCCAGACAAGTGTACTGACCAGCAGTGTGCTTACAGGCAGCTGGCACCTTTTATCCCCCTCCATTTTCCTCCCTGACCCGCCTCAACACGTCCCTTGCTCTTCCTTTGGCCCATCTCCAAAACATCCCATAATAAGTTCGTACACTCCCCAATTCTCTTGTTTGATCTCAGAATTTCCCCCAGGCATCCCATAGTAAATCCTACCCCCTTTGATGCAATAGTCCCCTTGTTTGCATGGCGTCCCAGGGAGTGTTTCTTCTGTTGAGCTTTTAGCACCCAGGGCAAACGGTGTCACTGTTCACCTCTGATGGTCTTTGGGGCAGCTGATTTGGAGGGGTTAGGTTGTGTGGGTGCCCACCCTGTCATCTTCCTTCTGATAATTTTTTGGTCTTTGCATCTATTCTGAATAGCCCTAGCCAGAGACCTGTACAGAAACTGCACAGAGCAGTTAAAGAGGACAGGCCCCAGACTGCAGCATGCAGAAGAGGCAGAGGATCTTGCTTTTCTGCCATCAATGAGCAGAAACAGGCAGATGCGTCCCTCCCATCCTGCTGCTGTCAGGAATCCCTCCTGCTGGCTCAGTCTGCCCTTTCTCCAGTCCTACCACCATCTCTCCTGGTGGGTTGCTGCTCTCAGAGCTGACCCTGGCTGGCTGCCGGGATGCACCCCTGCCTGTTCTTACAGCCTTTTGCTGGGTTTGTATTGCAGCCTCCTCCCGGGATTAGAGCAAGCAGGGAGCAGGGCTCCTGTGGCCAGGCTGTTGGTGGGTACCCAGCAGCATGCTGCCCGCCCAGAGCACTGCTGCCTCCCTCAGCTTGGGTGCTCTGTATACTGCCTGCCCTGCCCTGGGGCTGCCCGCTGGCAGAAACAGCCACTCAAATCTGCTTCCCTGGAAGTGCAAGTGTGAGAGGGATCCAGGGCTGGCAGTGGTGGGGATGAAGCAGGGGAATGTCCTGCTTTGCCTCCAGTTTATGCCTTTTCTTTGACCCTCAGGAGTTCATTCTGTCGTGCTTGACCCTCAACCCAGACAAGCGACCAACAGCTAATAACCTGCTCTTCCACCGGGTGCTCTTTGAGGTCCATTCCCTTAAGCTGCTGGCAGCACACTGCTTCATCAACAACCAGTGTGAGTAACCGTGACACCACCCTGCCCCATTTGAGCTTGTATTGCTGCCCCAGCAGAGCTGGGAATGTGGAAGAGCCTGGGGAGAAAGGCAGTGACTCATAGACCTTCCCTGGGGTCTGTGCTGCAGAATCCACGTTACAGGACCTCCCAGCTGACAGCCCCTTTCTGCCTTTGCCTTAGATCTGATGCCTGAGAATGTGGTGGAGGAGAAGATAAAGGAACTGGACCTGAACATGGTGATGGCAGAGATCCGGAGAGAGGGTCAGCCTGGAGTACAGTGGAGGTGAGGATTAGTGTGGGAGATTTCAGAGCAGCCATAGCCAAAAAGCCCAGGACTTGTATCCAGCCCGGTGATCCTGGTGTCATGCCATAGCAGTC
>NW_008824291.1:298773-308885 GCF_000699105.1 Pygoscelis adeliae | reverse complement strand
CCACCCCTCTTCTCTCCTGCCTCCCCCAGTAATCTTCCTGTCCTGTTTCTCTCCCAGGTACTCAGAGGTCTCCTTCCTTGAACTTGACAAATTCTTAGAAGACGTCAGGTGAGTTGTGGGCATGTCCCTGGGATCCCTTCACTCACCTCATTCTTTGGGCCTGTGCTCCTGCTGAGAAGTTCATCTCTCCAGAACGTACATCTGAATTGCGTATTCCCTGCCCCCTACTAACTCCTGGGTGCTGTTTGGAAGGGTGGCAGCTGGTCTGGGCCAGCCATGCCAGGGACCATGCTAAGCCTTTGAAAGCACAGACAATTCAGTTGCAGCACTCCTGGCACTGCTTCAGCTCCAGGAAGAGAAATAGCCCTGACAGCATACGTGAAGGTGGTGCTGGCTGACCTGTAATGTGTCCACCCAGCTCTGGTCCCCAGCATCTCACTGCCCTTGGCACCCTGGCGCCAGGGTCAGGGGACTGTGCTGCAGCACACGTAGGGCGTTCCATTTGTACAGCAGTACTCGGTCGTGTGTGATCCCCTCTCAGTCCTCCCCCCCGGGGAGAGCAGACCTGGGCTGCAGTGCCAGGGCAAGGGGAGCTCTGTGGCCTGCCACCTCCTCACTGTGCTGCCTGCCTGCCAGCACTGCCCCTCCATGGGTGCAGATTCCTGTTCTGGGCCATGGCCCTCCACAGCTGACCTTTGCCAGGGGTGTAAGAGGACAGGGCTCAGCTGTTTGTCCTCCCTCTGTGTCTGTACCAGGAATGGGATTTATCCCCTGATGAACTTCGCTGTTTCCAGACCCCACGCCCTCCCACGTGCACTCTCCCAGCCCCAGGAGGACCCTCAGAAAGCCAAGACTCCCACCCCAGAGCCCTTTGATGTGGAGACCAGGAAGGTAAGGTCAGATCCAGGTGGGGACAGATTCTCCATTGGGAGTAGGTGCATGGTCTCCATTCCTGACACCTTACTGCAGGAACGCCTCTTCCTTTAGCCATGCACTGAACTCCAGCCCAGGTGAGAGCTGTTCTCCTTGCTGCATTGGCTGCCCCAGGACTGTCACAGTCCCTTTGGCTGAGCTAGTGAGGTCCGTTTCACCTGAGACCTTCTGGAGCAGCCCCATTGCCTCTGCTTCTTTGGCTCTGCCTTCCCTCCTCACACGTCCACAGGCAGCTCGGTGGCACGGTGTATTCTGTGCCTTGTTGCTGGGGTGTAGGTTTGAAATCCCATCATTGTTTGATATTGACACTACAGTGGCATGCTGAGATGCCAGCTGACATCAGGCCCTGTTCTGCCTGGCACTGTACAGGCAAGACTGCACGCCCTGACACTGAAGTCACGGGCAGGAAGGTCATTGCAAGTGGGTTCATGGACCCCTGAGGGGAGTGGAAGGGGTGCCAGGCAGGGAGGGCAGGGAAGTACCAACACAATGCAAGGGTATTTGAGCAGAAGTGAAGCCTTCCAAAACCATGGTATAATCCCTCACTGAACAGAGCAGTTCAACGCTGCAGCATAACCTCCTCATGGGTATGGGCAGGCTGCCATTGCATCCCCCAAAGCCTTCTCTTCTCCAGGCTGAACAAGCCCTGTTCCCTCAGCCTCTTCTCAGAGGGCAAGCACTCCAGCCCAGGATAATTTTGATGGCTCTCTATTGCTCCAGTTTATCAATGTCTTTCTTGTTTTGGGGGCCCAAAATTAGATGCAGTACCTGGATGTAGTTTAACAAGCGCTGAGTAGAGGGGAATAATTATTTCCCTCAATATCCTGGCTGTGCCCCAGGATGCTGTTGGCCTTCCTTGCTGCCAAGGCACATTGCAGCTCATGTCCGGCCTGCTGCCCACCATGACCCCAGAGTCTTTCCAGCAGAGCCAGTAAAGCTTTCCTGCCAGCTAGGCAGTCACAGCCTGTGTTCTTGCCAGGGATTATTCCTTCCCAGGGGCAAGAGTTGGCATTTGTCCTTTGCTGACATGCATATGGGGAGACAAGGTTGTTGGCCACCATTATCAGGGCATAGCTTAGGCAAGGCACTTCTTACAGTGGTTTCTGTCTCCTGAACTGCTGGCCATCATTGAGAGCAGTCAGAGGAACTCATCGGTCTGTGTGCATCTCTCTTTCTTAAAAACCCATTTTGTACCGGGTATTTCCCTGTAATGACACTTCTAGTCATTCATCATTAATCACCTATGGCACTGTCATTGTGTTACCGTGGATGATATGAATGCAATTTCATACTTGCATTGAATTAATGTTAAAAATGCTCTGTAGGGCTAAACCTAATTCTTATTTTTGCAAGATTCTGTGTAATGCCTCCCTTCGAAAAGTACATCCACAGTGGTTTCTTCATACCTGTCTGAGAATCAGCTTTCAGTGCACTTAACTTATGCTTTATTCATACTGCTCAGTGCTTATTTTTAGTGAGAGTGCTGTGGTGATCAATCGGATACGTTAGAGAAATGTAAATGTAAACCTACGCAGTTATGTCTTTTCCCCTCTTTGCATTTGTTATATGCTGCTTTTTCACCTAATGCCCCAAGGTAAGTTCTGCAAGTGCGTTGTCTGTCTGACCAATGTGTTCAACCAATTAGTTTTTACCCAATTTGACAAAGGACTAGTAATCTCAGAGGCTCTGAGTTTCTACAGATTTTGCGAAAACTTGCAGCTGGACAAACCTGCAAGTCCCAAATGAGCCTAGCTACAGTGCAGACTCTCTGTCTATTCTGGGAGGCACCAGAACATGGATGCTGGATGGATCCAAGGAAATTTTTTTCATGGTGAGGATGGTTAAACAGTGGACCAGGGGCCAAGAGAGGTTATGTGATCTCCTTGGAGGTTTTCAAAACCCAGTCGGGTAGAGCTCTAAACAGCCTGGTCTGAATTCACTGTTTGTCTTGTTTTGAGCAGGGGCTTGGACTAGAGACCTCCTGATGTCCCTTCCCACCTAAATGATACCTTGATCATGGGCATCAGGTAGAGAGAGGTGGGGAGCAGGTGGCAATGATGCACTCAAACGTCATCAGCCTTCTCTTTGATGATGTTTGCAAGATGCTGCGCAGTTCAGTGTAATTCAGTATGTAAAGGAGCACATGGCCAGACAGTGTGTAAGGAAAGAGCACCCACCGTGGGCATACAATCACACTGGTCAGCTCTTCTTGGAGAAATGGATGGCCTGGAGATGATAAAGGTCAGAAGACAGCGAGTTTCCTGACTGAGAGAGCTAAATGCCCAGGGATGTTTGTCATAGGGAGGAGCTGTAGTAGAGGGGTGCTGGGTCAGAGGAAGGAACATGCACATAACTCACCTCTGAGCATAAGCTTGAAATCGAGGAATATAAATGAAACCCTGTTAAACTCTGCGTGGAACAGGGATGTTGATTACTCGCTGGGTTTCCTGTCTTTTGGGTTGACCAACTGCACGCTCTCTCTGGCTTTCCTTTTCCCAGACAACACGACTTCTGGTGTGAACCATTTTCATGGGAACTTGAAGCTGACATATTGAAGCTTGAAGCTGACCCAGTTCCTTCCTAGGAACTTGAAGCTGACATATTAATAAAATGCCATTATTAATGGCATAATTAATAATATTTGAATGTTCTATGATGCAATGCAGGGTTTCCAGAAGAAAATCCATATGTCATTTTAATAATATTCAAGATTTAAGTTTTGCTCTTTTGTCTGATTTAAGGATTGGTCATCCCATAAGGACATGAACGAGTACAATATTAAAACATAACCCAAGAGTTTGGGCAGAGCTTTAGGGGGAAGCCTACCCCTGGCAAATGGAGCAGAAGAATTCATCCTGGTTGTAAAGTTTTCCCAGAGCTGCACCTTGCGCAGGGCTCCCTTACCCACCTCTCAATCAGCTGACGATGGCCATGGTTCATAGCTGGATACTGGCCTAAATTAACCCTCAGCTGCTCCACCCAGACAATTCCTAGAAATGTGGGAAGAAGTGGAAGGTCAGGTTGGCAGCTAGAATTAAGGAGTTTAAGTAGGAATTTGGGTCATGCTTAGGGAGTAGAAGTAAAGCAGGCCTGGGGGAGCCAGAGGGACTGTGTCCAAGCTGATGTTGATTTTGGCCTCTTCTAGGTGGTGCAAATGCAATGTAACATGGAGCTGAATGAAGACAAGACCCAGTGGCACGTAAGTATTCAGCTCCTATTCTACATGAGGCACTGGGGCAAGACCTGCTCTCTGTACCCATCTCTGGCATCTGACTGGGACAAAGTTTGGTCTCAGCCAGTTTGCTGCAGTACCCAAAGGACTTACTCTTGTCCCTTTATAATAAAAGAAGCCCAAAGAAGAATGAAGCCACCAGCCCCCTCTGGCTGCAGGACAGGAAGACCTTGGTATCTTTGTCTGGACATCTTTTAACTCTACTTAGCCTGGTTTAACAGTTGCAAGTTAGCTGTAACTGTTGAGAGAAGATTCCTCTAAGACACTCAAACTACTCTGCCAAAGACATCCAGCATCTTGGCAGTTACCAACATCCTCCCAGCTCCACCACTGCCAGCAGTTTCTAGTGCTGATGGAAGAGTCAGCATCTTTCTCTCTTATGGAGAAACTGGCATTTGTAAAGAGCACTCTCTTCTTTCTGCAGCTTACTCTTCTGCTGATCCTGGAGGACAAATTGCATCGACAGTTGAGCTACGACTTGCTGCCCAGTAGGTTTACTTGCAAGTAAATTTTTGTGCGTGAATGCAGAAGTATTGCCTGGTGGCCCTGGTCAGGTTTAGGCTCAGATTGTGTTAGACACAGATTGTGTTTACAGCCAGCTTTTCTTTCCTTCTTGTACTGGGCGAGCAGAGTAAACCCTAATATCTGCGTGGTACCAGTTCTTGTCCACTCAGACCCTAAGCTTATAGCCTCTGGCATGTGGTAGTAACCTGCACTCTAAAGTGTACTTTGGGAGTCCAGTGAGTGACCATCAAGAACATGCATTTCACCCTGGGACATGTGTGCAATTCTTGGGGTAACACCAGTGAATTTTTCCCTCATTCCCAACACTGGTGCAGTCTCCACAATACCTTTCAAAGGGGAAGGTGGACTCTCCTCTGAGGAAGCCCCATTGCTCTGGGGAAGGGTGCTTCTCCTCTGAATAGGTCCCGCACAGCAGGCTCCTTCCTAAAACATGCAGGAGCCTTCTGGAGGCCATGCAGCTGGCGTCCCTTGACTGCCTTACAGCCAAAACTAAAGCATAAAGCTTGGAAATCAATGCTTGAGAGTTGCTGCTTCACCAGCTCCTTGTGTTTTTCTGCCTACAGGTAGCGGCCTGCCTGCTTTTCATGCTGAGCCAAAACAAGCAAAAAAATCTCAAAGTGACACATTGCCAAGACTATCGTGCTTTGTGTGATTTGGGACTGGAGCTCATTCCTGCCCAGTACCGTGTTCAACTCCCATTCGCTGCCCACCTCTGTGCTCTGTTTGCCCCAGGATTACTTAGCAATTACTTAGCCAACAAAAAGTATACAGCATGTGCCCTTAGAGCATAATGACGCATAATGCAGGTGTGCTGCAGGTTGGGGTAGAGGCACTGGTAGAGGAAGAACTAAGAGATGTATGAACTTTCATTTTCTCACTGTTCCTTGTCTCTGCAGCTGATAACTCCAAGGACTTGGCCACAGAGCTGGTGCATTATGGATTCATCCACGAGGTAAGCCTCCTGCCACTCCTCATCTCAGTTGTGCATGCACCATGCTACCAAGTGCAGTCCCCAAATCTGTGTGACACCTCATGCCTCAGAGGAGTAAGAGCTCCTCCGTTCCCCATCTAGCAGCGAGAAAGCAGTCACAGAGGCCAGCCTGCAGCGCTGTGCTGTGTTCACTCCCCTTGCAGTGAGTGACAACACATCCTTTTTTTCTTTTCTTTTTTTTTTTTTTCTCCATACTTCGTTCATGCCTAACTCCAGGTTGCTGTTTTGAGGGGACAGCCGTATTGTGATGGCAGGGTTAATTACGTCAATCTCGCAGTGATTCTGAATGTGAGAATGAGGAGAGTGCCAAGGGAAGGAAGTTGATGCCACCTCCCATCTCCCAGAGGAATTGCCCCGATAGCCGGTGTTGCCTGGACAGCTGCTTTTAACTCACTTTGCAGATTTCTGCCTGCCAGAAGAGATGGCCTACCCCAGCATCGAACTTCCGGGCTCTTCCTTACGTGTTTGCAGACAGTCCCAAGAAATAATTCAGAGCAGCCCCATCATTCAGATTACTCAGCAGCATAGCCTCCAGGAAAGGCAGCATGGAGAGAATTAAAAGTGTATTTATTTTTATTTTGTACAAGTTAGGAATTCTGGGGCTGAAGGCAAAATTTTGGAGAATTCCTCATTCTGGATGCTGACATTAGACAAGGAAGGGGTCAGCTTCACTGAGTGAAAAATTTATGCAAGTACACCTGGAAAAAAGTACACTTAGACTCTCTTCCTTTCTTCATCTGAGCATGGTGGCTGTGCAGTTTGGCACTGACACACTGGGGTACTTTCTCCTGTGCTCTGGAAAATACGTGGCATTTGGGGCAACCTAGTACTGCAGAATATACCTCACACAGGTCCATGTTCCATGGACTGTAAATTACCTTTCTCTTTCTTTCTTCTAGGAGATAACCTCCTTTTAACATGTCTTCCCCTCTCTAACATCTTTTCTGCTCCACAGGTACCGACTACCTTTACTCTCAGATGGTATAACTGATTCATACCATGTTAAACTGAGCAAATGTCCTGAGCCTGTATTTAGCTTGGACGTATGCTGCTTGTTTCTGACATGAAGGACTTGTGTACCCAAATGCTCATCTGGTTTTCCAGCTATAGTGGTTGCTCTAACAAAAGATACCACCTATGCCATACAAATCTTGTCTTAGCAGCAATAGTGACAAAGGGGTGCATCTAAGCAACAAGAAAACAACTGGTTCTGCATTTTTCACTTGAGTGAGAATTTTGAGTTTGTTTCTGGCAATTCCAAAACCCCGCTATGGTACAAGGTGTGGGTGTTTTGCATCCTTTACATATCATTGTGTATTTCATTAATTTCTTTCTTAAGGAATAAACATTCTAATTATGTTAGAAACCACCTACTCCTGAATGTGTCAGAAAAGAGATTTCTGTACAAAATAGTTGCCAGACCAACAAAAAGTGACATTAATTTTTATTTTTGTTAGCAGTGAGGATATTGTAAAACAGATGGCCATAGAAAATAACTTTAGTTCCAGTGGTCAGTTAATTAAGTTGAAATTAAACAAAAGAAGCTGGACCTGTTTTCTTCCTTCAGATTGGAAGCTCTAAAGAACTGTCTGCTCTTTTGCCTTTGTATTGCACCTGACACTAAAAGGTTCCATTCTTGATTGGTCATTTGGCACTATTCAGTAAATATGATAACTCTTAGTAGTATGTTCCAGATGTGCATGCGAGTTGTTCTCTTCCCATATCAAAACTCAGGTGTGAAATCGGTGGCTTGGGATGGAATCATGTAAGGAAGGAGATGCCCAAGGTAGCCAAGCCAAACTGATCTGTTGGCATGTTTTTTCTTTTATTTTAGGACGACTGTGAAAAGCTGGCTAACTTCCTGGAAAATGCCTTCCACAAATACCGGTCTCCTCCCTTGTGAGCCACCTCACTGCAGTCTGGGACAGAGTGGTCCCCCTGTACCACAGGGGACGGGAAGTGTACCAGACTAGAAGAAACTGCAGGGCTCCTGATCAAACTTCCTCCAGCAGGACTGACCGGGCACTCGCTCCTGACTGAACCTTTGCAGTCCATGAGAGGTGTATGCCTGGGCTGCGGTGTGAAAAGACAACAGCAAGTGGAGGAGTAATCGGCAAACACGAGAAATTACATGTGCATCAAGAGAAGTCAGGACCAAGCAGGAGTACGTGTTCTGGTCCCCACTCCTGAAGCAGCAAGCCAAAGGGAGTTGTGAGGTGTGGGGGAGTGGGGTAGCACCCCCTTCCCAATGGTGATTGTGAAGATGCAAAGCTGCTGCAAGAATCCCCCAAACTGATAAATTTCCCTCTGGGAATGATAAGCTTTTTTCACTGCAGGTCCCAAAGCTTTTTTTTTTCCTCTTTGCCAGCTGGTAATACTTGCAGAAGGGAGGAAAGGAGCAGGGCTGGAAAGCTCTGGCACAGTTTCCAATATCTGCCACATTCCATTCTTTACACCCTGTTTTGTTAAGGTTTCCCCAGCACAGATGAACCACTTTGATGCCTTGTAATTAGAATTGCACATCTTGGTGTAAGCTGAAGAGAGGACTTTGTGAGTTGGACTTGATATGGCATGAGAAGAAATTCCAGAAATCCAAACCCACCAGCTGGATCCAAACATGTGGATCAGCAGAAACCTCACTGGTGCTGAATAGAACCCTTGTCATTCCCCAGTTTGTCTTACGGCCTTCCAAAATCTCATGGCATCTTAAGGGGAAAAACCCTGATGTCTCTTCCTTCCCTGTTTCTCCTATGGTGTTTAGAACTTCAATCGTTAGCCTGGAGAAAGGGGCAATCATCTTAGCTGCTGCGCACGTCAGGTTCAGTTGGTTAAAAGTGCAAATAGGAATTATTTGTGTCGCAAAAGCCATGCAGTGCTGCTCCATGCTGTTCACATTGTGCCGTGTGGAACCAGCTGCATCATGCTGCGCTGTGCTGGTGTTCTGCGCTGTGCCAGGTCCTCCATGTGGTCCTGCCTGCATTACGCTGCCTGCGCTTTGCGGTGTTGCACCAATTGTATCACGCCGGGCTGGGTTTGCCATGCTAGGATGCTATGCTGAGCTGCCAACTTGTGCTGTATTTCCCAGTTGTGCTATGCTGCGCTGACTTTACAAACTGACAAATCAATAAAGCCACTGAAAGCAGCTTATCTCATCAGAGCACTCCACTCAGCAAACTGCTCAATAATTTCTTAGTCACTCTTACAGTTAAACTAAGAAGATGTGAAATAGCTTCCCTGAGTTCAACAGACTTATCCACAAAGTCAGGCAAATTGGGTGGAGAAGGAATTCAGTGGAGAAACATCATACAGCTGCTTGACTCAGAAATCACTCTTTCTCCAGAACAAGCTTGCACTTGCCTCTGCAAACTGAGAAATTCCTTCAGTATACCAACTGCTTCATTTCCCCGATGAGCTAGTTAGCTCTTCTTTAACACATTTCACCTGACTGATTTCTTTGCTTTATTTGACATTGTCACAGCTCAGTTTGACCAATGGATTTCCCTGCTACTGGCTGTGCTGCACTCAGCAATGATGAGTTCATTAACCAGCTACTGCAGGGTGTTTCCAATACACGACAGACTGTTCTCACAGAATCACAGAAGAGTTGAGGTTGGACCACTCGAGATCTCAAGAGAGGTCCCTTCCAGCCTCTGTGATCATCTAGTCCAATGCCCCTGCTCAAGTAGGGTCAGCTAAAGTAGGTTGTCCAGGACCATGTCCAGTGAGGTTTGAGTATCTCCACAGATGGGGTCTCTCTGGGCACAACCTGTTCCCATGTTCAACCACTCTCACAGAAAAAAAACCCAAAACGTTTTCTTACGTTCAAATGGAATTTCCCATTTTTCAATTTGTGCCAATTGCCTCTTGTCCTGTCACTGGGGACCACTGAGGAGAGCCTGGCTCTCATCAGATATTTGTACACATTGATGAGATCCCCCCCCCATCCCGACTGTATTGATACCAGGGGTTGCCCCGACACAGGTGCAGGACCTTGCACTTGGCCTTGGTAAACCTCATGAGGTTCACACGGGCCCACTTCTCGAGCTTGTCCAGGTCCCTCTGGATGGCATCCCGTCCCTCTGGCGTGTCGACCGCACCACTCAGCTTGGTGTCATCTGCAAACTTGCTGAGAGTGCGCTCGATCCCACTGTCTAGGTCATTGATGAAGATATTAGAGTACCGGTCCCAATACGGACCCCTGCGGGATGCCACTCGTCACCAACCTCCACCTGGACATTGAGCCGTTGACCACTACCCTCTGGATGCGACCATCTAACCAATTCCTCACCCACCGGACAGTCCACCCATCAAGTCCATACCTCTCCAGTTTAGAGAGAAGGATGTTGCAGGGGGCCGTGCCAAAGGCCTTACAGAGGTCCAGATAGATGACATCTGTAGCCCTTCCCGTGTCCACTGATGTAGTCACTCCAT
>NW_008824291.1:296846-298158 GCF_000699105.1 Pygoscelis adeliae | reverse complement strand
TCTTCCTTTTATCCCCAACGTACCTATAGAGGCTTTTATTGTTGCCCTTGACGTCCCTGGCCAGATTTAATTCTATCAGGGCTTTAGCTTTCCTAACCTGATCCCTGGCTGCTCGGACAATTTCTCTGTATTCCTCCCGGGGTACCTGTCCTTGCTTCCACCCTCTGTAGGCTTCCTTTTTGTGTTTGAGTTTGGCCAGGAGCTCCTTGTTCATCCATGCAGGCCTCCTGGTGTTTTTGCCCAACTTCTTCAATTACCATTGTAATTTCTGCCCATATATTATAGTTGTGGTGTGCACACCTTTTAGTAGAGTATCTAGTCTTACTTGAAAGATTGCATAATGTAGGAATCCACTATGTCTCAATAATAATGTTTTCCAGGGGTTAACTGCTGTCACTTAAATTTAGGCTAGAAATAAGGCACACTGTTTTATGTTCCAATTCAGATATTGTACCTTTTTCTCCTAGATGAAGAGAACTTTTGCAATGCAAGACTTTTTCATCATAACGGTAATGAGATGTTAAGTCATCTTTTAACTGCTTTTGATATGCTTTATTGGCCTGAACTTTCTATATCTTTTATAAGATAGGCTTTCAGAATCTCTAAACTTATTGTAGATTTTCCTTAGTCTTGCATCTCTTCTGTAGCGGGGGCCAAGAGGCCACAAGAGTCTCATGCCAGTTTAACTAATTAAGTGCAAGGTGTAACAGCACATCTCTCTGTCGCTTGCTAACAGCATTTTTGCTTTAAAGCAGAACCACCACCTTGGGAAGTGATGTCTTTTGGGGGCCCTTCCTATTTCAGAGTAGCACTTCCATCCCCTGTGACAGAGATCACTTGTGCCAGGCTGTTCGACCTTGCCTTTGCATCTAAGGGACCCACCTGAAAAGAATAAAGAGTAAAAGGGACAGGCTGGGGACAAATTCTGATACCAGGGTGATGTTTCACTACAGCAGTTCTCAGCAGATGGGTCCTGGATCTGCTCTCAAATTGCGTATTCAGCAGCTACTGATCTCCCACAACAGGTAACTGGGGCTCTTAACTCTGGACGCCCACGTAGCGACCAAGGACCACCCTGTGACAGGCAGGGCCCTGTTTTTAGCGCCTCTAGCACGTTACAGCACAGTCTTTGCCCGCAGGACGGGCCACTCTGGCGGCCAGCAACAGCTTCTGGACCGCCGCCCCCCGAGGACCTCGGCGCCCGAAAGGATTCTGGCCGCGGCAGCGCTGCAGGCTCCGCCCGCCCAGTCCCGCACTTGCTGCCGACGGGGCGGATGACCGCGCCGTACAGGCCCGTACAACCACGGCCCGA
>NW_008824291.1:292679-295880 GCF_000699105.1 Pygoscelis adeliae | reverse complement strand
TGGGGAGGCCGCTGGGGCTTATCCGTCATAGGTCGTGTGCTTTCCAGGTACCGTCGGTACCTAGCATGTGCTTTATACCAGCACTGGTACTGAGGAAATAGCTTTTCACTGTGCTAGGATACGCACACGTTACTTTCTTTGAGCTTGTTTGTTGGTTTCAAAAACTCACTTGTTTAAAAAGATCTAGCTAGGTGCTAGGGCTTTTTTAAAAAGTATTTAGCAGAGACTTTTCTCTCCCAGAGCCTTGTAGCCTGAGGTTAAAATGTGAGCTGCTGGTCATCTTTCCTGACAAAATGGGTTAGGTGCCCAATGGGTGGTGGTTATTTTTATATTTCCTATTGCTTCTTTTATACATTCATTAAAAGATCCCAACAGTATTGATTTTTGAGTTCTTTGTGTTTTCGGGAACATTCTTTAGAGCTTTCCTGAATGGACTGCTCATGTTGTAAGAAAGCAGAACGCTCTCATTTCAGAGGCTTGTTTGTTTGCTTTGTGAGTTAGCTTTAAATAGAAGAAATTAAAGTACCTCGCTAGGGCACTCTTCAGCCTTCCTTGGACCAGTCCTTTTATTTTTGGCTAACTATGGAACTGTGTAAAATGGAAATATGAAACCTCTTAGGTGTCAAGCCTCCAGGGAAGGTAGTCTGTAATATAATTGTGGATGCTGGGGAACTACAAAAGGGGTGGGCCAGGCTCGTGAGCACCTCGAGATATTTGGAGGGAGCACATGGACTACTGGGTTGGATAGACCATTGGTATAACACAGCAGGATATTTCTAAGTGTGTTTGTGTTTTCTGCCTCCCCCCCGCCCCGCCTTGTTTTCATAGAAAATACAGGATTTCTCTCATGAATAGATCTAATTCTAAAGCTGCTCTATTCTTCTTTAAGGGTCTGCCTTTGAACCCTGAAGGAGCTGTCTTTTACCGTATTCCTTTTTTGAATTCACAAATATTGGTGCTTGTGATCGGGAGCAAATACGAATAACTGTGTCACTTTGTTTCCCATCTCATCTTTGCTTAATTAGGACTTCATTAGGTTAGGAGGTTTGCCAGGTTAACGCTGGGAATGAGTGTTCAAGTCTCGAGCATGTGAGGTTAAATACAATTCCAAAGATGATCGAAACAAAAGGAATGTTATATTGCTTAGTATGTGTGAGGACATCAGATTCTGTTTTTCCTCAAAGCTAATGTAGTGCCTGTCTTTTATTTCACAGCACACTGCTTCAGCCAGTTCGTTTGCTGTCACTGTATAGTTCAGTATACACATATTTTAAAATGACAATGCATACATTTCAAAACCAAAGTAATTAGCTAACTTTATAACAACCAGCCGCTGCACAGTTTTGCTGCATGGGAATGAAATGATGTGGTGGCTAGTCAAATAGAAGACTGTCAGAGTTGCAAGTCTGTTCACAGGAAATTATCAGGGCCTTACAACATAAACAGAAAAATAAAGACCTTGCTTCAGAGTTTCTGTTTATCTATGTAGATCTATATATCTAAAATATATCTATTTTATTATAAACAAATTCAGTCAACACTGTAAAAGAAACTATTGTGTTACTTTTCTACAAATCTGCCATTCAGATTGAGTATTAAGAGCTAAGCAGAGCACAGTAAGCATAAGGAGTTTGATTATTTTTGTTTGATTGACTTCAAACACCATGCATTCAAGCTTAAACCTGTTAGCTTACACTATCATGTTAATATGGACATTCGCATTCAGAGAGTTATACTCCTGTTCAAGATCAAGCATTGCATCGAGTCCAAGCGAGTCTTGATCATAGAATGGTTTGGGTTGGAAGGGACATTAAAGATCATCTAGTTCCAACCCCCCTGCCACAGGCAGGGGCACCTTCCACTAGACCAGGTTGCTCAAAGCCCCATCCAACCTGGCCTTGAACACTTCCAGAGGTGGGGCATCCACAACTTCTCTGGGCAACCTGTGCCAGTGCCTCACCGCCCTCATAGTGAAGAAGTTCTTCCTTATATCTAATCTAAATCTACCCTCTTTCAGTTTAAAGCTGTTACCCCTTGTCCTATCGCTACATGCCCTTGTAAAAAGTCCCTCTCCAGCTTTCTTGAAGGCCCCCTTCAGGTACTGGAAGGCTGCTATAAGGTCTCCCCGGAGCCTTCTCTTCTCCAGGCTGAACAACCCCAACTCTCTCAGCCTGCCTTCACAGCAGAGGTGCTCCAGCCCTTTGATCATCCTCGTGGCCCTCCTCTGGACTGTTGGAACAGGCCCATGTCCTTCTTATGTTGGGGGCCTCAGAGCTGAACGCAGTACCCCAGGTGGGGTCTCACGAGAGCAGAGTAGTGGGGGAGAATCACCTCTGTTGACCTCCTGGTCATGCTTCTTTTGATGCAGCCCAGGATACAGTTGGCTTTGTGGGCTGCGAGCGCACATTGCCAGCTCATGTTGAGCTTCTCATTGACCAACACCCCCAAGTCCTTCTCCTTGGGGCTGCTCACAATCCATTCTCCACCCAGACTGTATTTGTGCTTGGGATTGCCCCGACCCAGGTGCAGGATGTTGCACTTGGCCTTGTTGAACTTCATGAGGTTTGCATGGGCCCACCTCCCAAGCCTGTCCAGGTCCCTCTGGATGGCATCCCTTCCCTCCAGCATGTCAACCACACCACAGAGCTTGATGTCATCGGCAAACTTGCTGAGTGCTCTCAATCCCACTGTCCATGTCACTGACAAAGATGTTAAACAGTGCTGGTCCCAATACCGCCCCCTGAGGAACGCTACTCGTCACTGGTCTCCACTTGGACATGGAACTGTTGACCACGACTCTTTGAGTGTGACCACCCAGCCAATTCCTTATCCACCGAGTGGTCCATCCGTCAAATCTATGTCTCTCCAATTTAGAGACAGTGGCGGGACAGCATCAAATGCTTTGCACAAGTCCAGGTAGATGATGTCAGCTGCTCTTCCCTTATCCAGCAACGCTGTAACCCCATCGTAGAAGGCAACCAAATTTGTCAGGCACGATTTGCCCTTTGTGAAGCCGCGTTGGCTGTCACCAATCACCTCCTTATATTCCATGTGCCTTAGCATAGTTTCCAGGAGGATCTGTTCCATGATCTTCCCAGGCACAGAAGTGAGACTGACAGGCCTGTACTTCCCCGGGTCTTCCTTTTTTCCCTTTTTAAAAATGGGGGTTATGTTTCCCCTTTTCCAGTCAGTGGGAACTTC
>NW_008824291.1:287224-290727 GCF_000699105.1 Pygoscelis adeliae | reverse complement strand
CCACCCATTGCCTTTTCTTAGTTGCACTTTTTGTTATACGGGGGGCAGATCAGGCTGCCTTACTGAGCTCCAGCGTCTCTCCTGGTGTGACAGGGCTTTCCTCTTCAGTCCAGAGTGGTGTTTTCTTCGTTGCGCTGGTTGTTATATGGGGGGGGCAGATCAGACTGCCTTACTCAGCTCTAGTGTCACTCCTGGTGTGACGGGTCTTTCTTCTTCAGTCTGCAGAGCGGTGAAACGGTTCTGCAAGAGCACCTCAGGCTTCGGGGGAAGTCTCTTCCTCCTGCTGGTCTTTGCCATTGCAAGCTTGCATTCATCTGCATTAGCAGCCCCCCTCCCCTCTGTGTGTGCCGGTGGGGAACGTTTTGGCTGTTTGGCCGTGGGCTGTGGATCCACTGCAGACTGCGCTTGGAACCAGCTATCTAACTCCTTCTCAGCCTCCCTGATGTTACGCGGCCTTCTCACTGCCTCCTGCAGCTCAGCCACCTGCTGCAGGAGGTCCTCCACCTGGGCACGCCTCTTGCAGGCAGGTCTGCTGCCTGTCCCTGCTCCAGGAGAGAGGTCTAGGCACCTCCTGCAGCCTGAGGACTGCACTGCAGCCTCTCCCTTCAGCAGCTCCGTCTGCGTGGAGGTATCGTCCACCACTGGGGTAGATGGTGCAGACCCCCCAGCCAGAGTTGCAGCCTTTGCTCTCAGACAAGTGCCCGCCATTCTGCCTTGAGGGTCAGGTAGGATGCGTGCCGTGGACCTGTGCAGATGGTCACAAAGTGGTGCCCGGTTGCTGGGTTATGTGTACTTCAAGTCTCCCACTCAGCTAGTGGAATGCCCATCCTTCAAAGAGGCGCCCTGCCACACAAACTGCTGCGCCACGCCCTGGCTGCCATGCCACGCCTTGTTTGCCCATCCTGTTCGTGGTGCTCCTGGTCGCTGGCGCTCCCTGGGGCTGCCTTTTGTGGAACTGGAGGGTGGCTGCTGTGACTCCTGTCCCCGCCCACGCCTCATCAGCTGCTCTCAAGCTGCCGGCTCCTGATGGGTCTCTGCGCTCCCCTGGGGTTTCCCCGGCTCAGGAAACCCCCCTGTACACTGTGATCCCCTGCTCCGCTGTGGAATGTACCTGCACTGGAGCTGATCGCCTCTGCGAGTGGCCTGTGATTATTCTTGGGGCTAGGAGCAAGAGTCATACGGGCCCCAGGAACTTAAAATTTAGTTTCAGAGCTGGTGCTGCTGTAGTGGGTGGCTGTATCGGCAGGAGCAAGGAGGTAGCGATGGCCTCTAGATGAGTGCAAGAAATGGGCAGCAGCAGTCCCATGACTGAAAGAAGTGTGCAAGTACTGTGACAGGTACAGGAGGTGAGGAACAAGATGCATATTTTGAATATGCTGATGTTATTCAGCAGTGTTTGGCTACAGAAGAATTCAGAATAGCCAATGTAAACTGTGCCTCTGTTGGTACATCTGTCACTTCCAGCATGTTTTGACAAGAGGTAGTAGGTATCATGAGTGAAGAAAATTAGTTAGACAAAAGATTGTGTTAGAATGCAAGCCATGAGATGGAAGGAAGTAGCTTTTTTTATTTCACTTGCTCCCAGACTAGGTGGTAAATGACATAGTGTAAGAGACAGCCTTCCAGGAACAAGAATTCCAGCTTGACTGAGTATTGCATGCTTTTATTCTTTATGGGCTTTTGTAGTATGACTGGAAGATGTTTATTTTAAACTTCAGGGCTGTTAAACATCTTAAATAGAGCATTCATTTTTGCCAGCTTCACACAATGAGTTAAAACACTTGCTTTTCAAGTAGAATCTTTCATAAACTGTATGTTCTTTATGTGAGTTTAGTTCTCATCTTGCTGGAAATAAGGTGAATCTGACCATCCAATATCATGTGTTAATTCATCAGCATTTTTGCCACTATGTGTTTTACCTTGCTGTGCTTGAAAAACTGACACATGGTCGTAGTGTTAATGGCCCTTAAAATGAAGACCCAATTCAAGTGTCCCCACAAGCACCTTTTGCATGATCCCTGGCTTCTTTCTTTCAAGTTCATGGTGTGGTTTAACTGCAGTCGGCAACTGAGTACCACACAGCCGCTCGCTCACTCCTCCCCACCCCCCACCCCGGTGGGATGGGGGAGAGAATTGGAAGAGTAGAAGTGAGAAAAACTTGTGGGTTGAGATAAAAACAGTTTAATAATTGAAATACAATAATAATAATAATACACAAAGTAAGTGATGCACAGTGCAATTGCTCACCACCCGCCTACCGATGCCCAGCCAGTCCCCAAGCAGCGGCCCCCCAGCCAGCTTTCCCCAGTTTATGTACTGAGCATGATGTCACATGGTATGGAATGTCCCTTTGGCCAGTTTGGCTGTGCCCCCTCCCAGCTTCTTGTGCACCTGCAGCCTTCTCAGTTGGTAGAGCATGGGAAACTAGAAAGTCCTTGGCCAGTGTAAGCATTACCTAGCAACAACTAAAACATCAGTGTGTTATCAACATTGTTCTCCTCCTAAATCCAAAACACAGCAGTGTACCAGCTACTAGGAAGGAAATTAACTCTGTCCCTGCTGAAACCAGGACAATTCAACACGGGTGCCTCTATCTGTTTTAAATGTCCTTTCCATGCTGGAAAGAAAATTGGCTGCTCTATGATGTGACCAGGAAATTGGCCTAAAGAAAGTCCAGTGCTTCTGCAGTCTTATCAGAACAGCTGCAACATTTACTTTGTTCTGGGACAATTTAAATCATGAAGGCTGACTAGAAAAGCTTGAGAATTAAGGACAAAGTAACCTCAATTAAGAGGAACCCAGTTCTGGAATTTGGTAGACTTAGATTTTGCTTTCAGCTAACTTTCTGAAGATAGATTTGCAATACAGGCTCTGCTGTTGTGATGGAAACTGTTAAATGGGAAAAACAATTAAAATAGAAAGCAGAGGGCTTTTGTTTGTCAAAAGGAGTGCATCTTGTAAGGAGACTGAGTTGGGTCTTATGAATTATAAGTCAGAGTTCCAAAATGTTTGATGCTTTTCAAGTGTAGTGTATGCTTATCAGATGTCATAAATCTACCTTACATTGAGCCCATCAGTAAACATTTATTGAATGCATCTTATAGGAAGGCCATGCAGTTTGATTAGAATATAAGATGGGAATCATCACTTCTTTACCTAGCCTGTTCTTTTTCAAGTCCTCCTGCTGCTGAGAAAAAGCATCCCTATTTCTTGTTTGAATTTTAGGTAGAATTAGACTTTACACTGAAGTAATTTTGCAACTATAATTTTAGTTGGTGTCAAGTGCTATTGATTACAATAACAGGTCTGTACTACTGTGTTTTGTTACCCAGAATATTACTGTTGTGGCACACTGCATTGTTGTCCTGGATTATCTCTGTTGGCTATATCTGTTCTTTCACCGGCACATTTTTTTTCAATGCTTGTTTTTGAATCCGTTATCCCCACACTGTTGCCATAGGCTGTGCCCCTCAGCTTGCAATACAGGCAGATTTCCCATATGG
>NW_008824291.1:285919-287213 GCF_000699105.1 Pygoscelis adeliae | reverse complement strand
AGCTGTAACAATTTTTTTCCTCTCTGCATGTGGTCTGCATGTGTGCCCAGTCAGTCAGCCTGAGCAGTATATGTGCATGTAAGATGAAGGTGTGCAATGCGCAGTACCTCCCATCCCCGTCCCACGTATTCCTTAAAACCTGGACAACCTCAGATGCATCTGATGCAGCATTCAGTGGTTTGGTTTACTTAAGGATAGGAGGAAGAGAAACAAGTTGCTGAGCTATTTCATGATACTAGCTCCCTACTGGGCCTACAGCTACCGCTCATGAAAAATCTACGGGATGTGCTGCTTCGTGTTGGTATCTCGTGCCCCCAGCATCCAAGTAATCATCAACCATGTGTGTATTTGTGAAAGGTGCCAGGCCGTACAGAGGTAGGGCCAAGAATCTGGAGTGGCACTCTCAGCAGCCTTCTTTTTTTCCCAGCAGGGTCCTAAGTGGCACTTAAACTGTGATCATGATGATAAAGTTTACCTTTTGGGGACACATTCAGTAATTCCAAGGGGTCTTTTTCTTTGTTTCATTCCATGGGGTATTTTTTTGTTTCTAATTTACAGCCACTCACTCATGACTGCCCAGTTGTCAGTGGGAGTATGTAGATTAATTCACGGAGCAAAGGAAGTACCCTCCTGTATCCCTGTGAGGGATGTAGTTAAGGAAAGGACTGCCATATGCTACTCCTGGTGCAAACTTTATCTTCCCAACAAATAAGAATTTCATCTGCTTCTCATCAGTAACTGTGGGAATCGGTTAAAATGGTATTGTACTTCTACGACAAACCTAGGAGCACAAAGGAACTCCAACCAGTAAGACAGCTTCATCGGCGGCCCAACTTCAATGCCTCTATGCAAATGCACATAGCATGGGGAATAAACAAGAAGAGCTAGAGACGCGCGCACGCCTGCAGGGCTACGACCTTATTGGCATCATGGAGACGTGGTGGGATGGCTCCTATGATTGGAGTGTTGGGATGGAGGGATACAGGCTCTTTAGGAAGGACAGGCAGGGGAGACGAGGAGGGGGCGTCGCCCTCTATGTCAGTGACCAGCTGGAGTGCATGGAGCTCTGCCTGGGGATGGATGAGGAGCTGACAAGAGCTTATGGGTCAGGATTAAAGGGAAGGGCAGGGACAGGTGACATTACGGTGGGGGTCTGCTACAGGCCACCCGACCAGGAAGACCGAGCGGATGAGGCCCTCTATAGACAGGTAAGAGCAGCCTCACGCTCACAAGCCCTGGTCCTCATGGGGGACTTCAACCACCCCAACATCTGTTGGAGGGACAACATGGCAGG
>NW_008824291.1:282955-283637 GCF_000699105.1 Pygoscelis adeliae | reverse complement strand
ATTCATAGAATCATAGAATCATAGAATCATTAAGTTGGAAGAGACCTCTAAGATCATCGAGTCCAACCATCAACCCAACAACACCATGCCCACTAAACCATGTCCCTAAGCGCCTCATCTACCCGTCTTTTAAATACTTCCAGGGATGGTGACTCAACCACTTCCCTGGGCAGCCTGTTCCAATGTTTAACTACTCTTTCAGTAAAGAAATTTTTCCTTACATCCAATCTAAACCTCCCCTGGCGCAACTTGAGGCCATTTCCTCTCGTCCTTTCGCCAGTTACTTGGGAGAAGAGACCGACACCCACCTTGCTACAACCTCCTTTTAGGTAGTTGTAGAGAGCAATGAGGTCTCCCCTCAGCCTCCTTTTCTCCAGGCTAAACAACCCCAGCTCCCTCAGCCGCTCCTCATAAGGCTTGTTCTCCAGACCCCTCACCAGCCTCGTTGCCCTTCTCTGGACACGTTCCAACATCTCAACATCCTTCTTGTAGTGAGGGGCCCAAAACTGAACACAGTATTCGAGGTGCGGCCGCACCAGTGCCGAGTACAGGGGCACTATCACTTCCCTGCTCCTGCTGGCCACGCTATTTCTGATACAGGCCAGGATGCCATTGGCCTTCTTAGCCGCCTGGGCACACTGCCGGCTCATGTTCAGCCGGCTGTCGACCAACACCCCCAGGT
>NW_008824291.1:282181-282746 GCF_000699105.1 Pygoscelis adeliae | reverse complement strand
GTCTGCAAACTTACTGAGGGTGCACTCGATCACCTCATCCAGATCATTGATAAAGATATTAAACAGAACTGGCCCCAATACTGAGCCCTGGGGAACACCAGGCTTGTAGTTGAAGATGTCCCTGCCCACGGCAGGGGGGTTGGACTAGATGACCTTTAGATGTCCCTTCCCACCCAAACTAGTCTATGATTCTAGCAGACATTTAATTTAGTTGCTGAGGGACTCTTTAAGAAAAGGTAGAGCATGTCTGGGAAAAGATTTGACTGGGGGAGAGTTAAACTTCAGCT
This sequence comes from Pygoscelis adeliae, assembly GCF_000699105.1. NCBI lineage: Eukaryota > Metazoa > Chordata > Aves > Sphenisciformes > Spheniscidae > Pygoscelis > Pygoscelis adeliae. The sequence goes on along the minus strand of NW_008824291.1, from coordinate 282,459 downwards.
TTTTTTCCTTCACCTTTGCATTGTTAGATTGCTCATGTTGCTGGCTTTGGTATAAGGAACATGCAGTCTGCAGGCAACGGAAGTAATTTATTGAAACATCTGCAGGATTCTTTTCTGTAGTAAGTCCACCGTATTGAGAGTGATCAGAATCACTGCCGGGCAGTCCTGCACAGATATTTCTAGTACTTAACATTTGGCAGATTAACAGATTTGCAGCTTACTAATTGCATGTGAATTTGGAGGGTTTTTTTGAAGAACATCAACAATGCACATGTTCA
>NW_008824291.1:266515-282168 GCF_000699105.1 Pygoscelis adeliae | reverse complement strand
CAATTAGCAGCAGCAAGCAGCTACAACAAAGATGTTAGTAGCAATAGGTCCTCCTCAAATACTTTCAACTGTAAAAGTTAAACTAACCATTCTTAATTTTGACTGTAAAGTCGTGTTATTGGAAGTAGTTGTGTATCGCATTTGAGATCTAAAATTCAACTATGGTATTTATGGGATAAATTTTCTTAGCCTGGAATAGGTAACTAAGTTCCCTGTGAAGCTTATGAGGACCAGTACAAATTACTTCAAGATTGCATATATTTGTTCTTTTCTTTTGACCTGAAGTAGTTCTTAAAGCTTTTTTGCGTGTTTGAAATAGTTCATAGTTTCTGTACTACTGCCACAAACAAGATATGCTTGTGACGTGCAGTGGACTATTTATGTATGCTTGTGGTGACAAGAGTGGACAACAATACAAAATTCTTATAAAAGTATAGTTAATTATTAATGTAATTCCAATGAAATTTCTCAATAACTTGATTGGTACCTTTTAGTGTTAGAAATGGGATCATGTGTTATAACTGATTAAATTGTTAATGTCTTGCTAAAGAAACTTATATTTTAAAACAAATAGTCTGAGACATTTGGTGCCACTGCTTTTGATATCAGTACTGTGAAAGTAGTTGTATATCACAGCTTGAGGCACTGGTCCTTGATATACTTCTGTTGTAAATGCTCCTCTAGTGCATGGTAGCCCTCTCACCCTCAGTGACGGTACTTCAGAATGATGTGCAACGCTTCTCATTTTGGTATTGACCTGATTTCTTGGTCTTGTGAACTTTTTTGCATCACTTCTGTGTTTTTCCTACGCTCTTTTCTGACTTTTGACATTCTTAAAATATATATACACACACCAAAAATGGATACAGTATGTCTCTATTTGTCTCACCAGTTCCATTTATAAGGATAAAAACACTACAGTGTTATTTCTGTGCATTCAGTAGTATTAATAGCCCTTTTTGCCATCACGTAATATACTCATGTGCGATTGCCTGTCTGTCTTTTTGCATTCTTAAAATCCCAGCTGAGTTAGATAATTTGTCCTTTCTCACAGGAGGGATGCATGTTCTCTGTTGGTGACTTCAGTGACAGTAAGTTTTATCAGCCAAAATTAAGTTCACATAGATGTTTTGTGCAGTTCTGGAATACTGATGTAACCGCAAGATTCTCTTTTAACTGATTTGGGAAAAGAGATCTGTCTACTAAATGTGCTTGTATTTTGATGAGGCTAAGATGGAATTACTGTGAATAGTCTTTATCAGGATGGTTAATTTTTAAACAGAGCTGAGAAGTAATTATGGGGGAAAATTGTGTATGTGTGAAGTGCCTGCTGGCTCAGTTTGGTGCTACAGACGGCTGGAGCTTTCACTTGGAGGGCAAGCAGGAGAGAGGAGCAGCCTGCAGTCTGCCTGAGGAGTTTCTTGCTTTGCATGTTCAGGCCTCCACCTTGCCCTCACCTCCCGGGGGGTTCTGCTATCGCTTGTGGCGCGTTCTGGACCAGCTGTTTGTGAGGCTTTAACTTAGCACCGTTTACAAGGTTCTCGCCCTAAAAGGATTAATTGTGGAAATGGTTACTGGATACTGCTTAACAGGCTTTTTGTATACAGCATCACAGGTACTGTGGCAATCCTGAGCATTATTTAAACAATCCAGTTCCCTCAGCCTCTCCTTACAGGGCAAGTGCTTCAGCCCCTCCACAGTCTTGGTGGCCCTTTGCTGGACTTGCTCCAGTTGATCAGTATTTTGTCTTGGGGACTCCAAAAGTGATGCGGTATCTACATGTGGTCTAAGGAGCGCTGAGTGGAGGGGGGGATCACTACTGCTTCTATCTGTGGGCTCCCTTCTTGTTGATGCAGCCAAGGGTGCTGTTGTTAGTGCACTCTGGCAGCAAGGAGTTGGCTCATGTTTAGCCTGCTGACCACTGGGACCCTAGTTCCTTCTCCACAGAGCTATTCCTTGGCCTGGACTATTGCAGGGGGTTGGTCTGTCTCAGGTGCAGGATGTAGCATTTGTCCTCCTTGGATTTCATTAGCTTTTTATTGGCAGTAAACTTTTTATACGTATGACATAAGCTGTGTTGGGAATCTCAAGAGTTTCAATCATGTTTCACATTGGCAAAAGTCATTTTGGAGTCTGACAGTGTCAAATAAGAACAAGAGAGCTATCTTCTGCTAAGAGCAAGTGGTGGAGAGAACTTGTGGTTTAGAGGAACCCAGCATGGACATTGAAATTATATGCAAGCTCTCTCGCTGTGCTTACTGTGTTGTCTACAGCTGCATTAAATGGAGAAGGGTTAGCTGAAGGATCTGTCAGTAAGAAGGTGAGATGATGGTCAGGGAAAGTGGTAATTTTGGGAGGGATGAATATGTTTCCTTGTGTTCTACTTTCCTGTTTGTAATCAAGAGAAGGAGCATCATATGCATCTTGATTTATTTTAGCACTTCATTGTAGTTTGTCAGGAACAATATTTTTCTTCCTTTGAGAGTTGAAAATTGAGGTGCAGGTGATTTCTGGGTTCCATGACAGATAAGTGATAATGCAGAGCATACTGCATATAAAAGTAACATCTAGAAGATTTTTTTTTTTTTTTTTTTTTAAATTTCTCAGTGCTGATCCAGCAGGGAGGAGTTCTATCAAATGTGGCGAAAAGGCATCACAAGGAATTGTTTCAAGGGTACATAGATCACTTGTGTGCATGTATTTAAGACTTTTCATGTTTTTAGATGTTGGGTTTGCATAGAATTTGGTGCTCTGAAAGAACTATGTTATGGTACTGGACAACATTAGTGAATTTTGTCATAGAATTTCCTTGTTCATTTAAATAGAAGAGATGCTACTGGCCAAATATGCAGTCATGAGTTTGGTCATGAGATGCTAGAAAAACGACACATTTTGAAAGATTTTAATCCCTGCCCGTTCTCTATAGAACACATCTGGTAGGATGGTGGAAAAAACTTGGACATGCCCCATGCTCTAGGTTTTGGCAGTACATTAGTTGCACACGCTAATAGTAACAGAAGAAATAACTCACTAGTACTGCTGTTCCCATTTGAAAAAAAAAAAAGTATTCTGTGGGGGTGGAAAGGAGTAGTTGCTAAAGAAATTCATTAATAGTAAAAGGTCATTGTGCACAGAAAGGCTTGCAAAGTTACAGAGTTTACAGCTGAATCCACGAAGATTTAGATAGTAAATAGGGGCAAAATACTTCAATATATTTATATACGTGAAGAAGGAGCTTTTCTGAAAAATAACCTATTGTGCAAGTAAAAACATTGCCTTTGACCAGGCACTCAGGTGATGCTTCTTCCAGCTTCACTACTGGTGTGGGGTGTTGTAGCATGAAAATATTCAGATGAATACAGGTTCCCAAGCACTGACGCAGGTGGTAGAGCAAGGATTAAACTGAGTATACTGGCCAGGTACTTCATCAGCCCTTTTTCCACCTCCGTTTATTTAATCTTCATGTTGTTTGCTTGTTATGGTTGCTAAAATAAACAAGATTCTGTGTTTTTCTTTCTCTTGTGTGTGTTTATACTTCAGAGAAATTCTCAGCCATGTAATAAATTTCCAACGAATGTGCCTGAACTCTTGGAGTTCAAACCACCCTAAAGGGCCAAGCAACGCTCAGAAGCAATGTTCGTAGCAACAGGTATACAGTTTCTATTTATTTCTCTTTTAAAAGAAGCTCCTATTCTCCTGCTTCTGTTGTCAACTTCTCTCCCATTTTTCTTGTTCCCTCCTGTTACTGTGCATTTAAATAAGGCAGTTTTCATGGTGGCCAGCCAATTAGTATAGTATAAAGCACTGCTTTTCAACAGTTACTGTTACATTACTGCCTAGCAGACTCAAATTAATTGCACTGAGCCTTTTCTTGGTAGTGGTATTACCCTAAGGTGCCAGGAAAGAGAGAAGCAATAGTCTCGGTTCTCTGTGAATGGTGATAGAGATTGGGATTATTTTACACGATCTGTTGCTTTTCAAATAGACTGGAGTAACAGAGGGTGGTAGTCTTCCTTGAAGAAACTGTCAGTGTTAAAGGGTACATGATGATAAATTTTTGTTACAGCTGTATCACTGATCAGCAAAGGCATGTATCTTTGGTTTCTTTCCAGACAGATGTGTGGTGGTTCCAAGCTCTTCGCCAGTAGTGCCTGAGTCTGGCTTCTTGGATACTCTTTGTCACTTGTACATCACTCCATCATCCTTAGTTTTGATTTTACCCTCCATGCTGGAGCAATCTGGATGTTATCAACCAGTTTTCAGAAGCTATGCCATTTAATGAGCTCAAATGTCTAAATTACATTAAATGTAGATATGTAATAGTCTTTATTTTTAACGAATCATAACAAATTATAATCAATGGAGTAGCTTTTTTTATTGTGGATGGTTAAATTTGTTAGCCCTTCCACTATGTTTTTCTGCTCCTAAATTGCAATAATTCAATCTTCAAAAGCTGAGAGGAAATGGAAGTAGCAATAGAAAAAGGTGTGGGCTTTTTTAATTGTCTGCAGAAAACTAAGGAAGTCTCTGGAGTTAACTGTATGATAGCATATATGTAAGATGTAAACAAATGGGAAGGGTAGCCAGGAGAGCTGGGTGTAAAACATTTTTTCAGCCAGTTAGTTAAAAACAAGAATGATTTTTTTTTTTTTTAACGTTCCACAATCAAAATGAATCTTGGAGATGATGTAGCCTTCCTGAACTGTCATGGTTTAACCTCAGTCGCCTGAGGTTACTGTGCCACTGTACCAAGCAGATTGCCGTTACTATATTGCTTTGCTGATACTTGTTTTCAGTTTGCATGTGGACTATGCAATAGTATCTTTTGATCAGTAGTGTGCACTGAGTGTCCCAATTCGTAGCCATTAAATGGTTCCAACTATCTCTGTTCTTATCCATGTGTCAGCTTTCTTTTGTTGCACTTTTATTCCACTTAGGTCCTTGTGTGTTATTCAGTGTAGCTATGAACTTCGATCTGAAGGGACCAGTGAAGTAACTGCAGCTCTAGAACATTGTATTCGGATACTTGTAGAATATGTTTTTATGTTAGGAGAGTTTATTTTGCATCTGCTCTGTGTTAAGTGATCCTAGAAAATGCTCACAAACCCCTTATGGTGAACTTGAGACTGAATGCACAAAACCAGAAGTCTCAAGTGTTGCTATAAAATAGAGTAAGAATGACCTAGGACATATGTCTCTGAACATCAGCAAACTCATCCTGCGGCTTTCTTTACTTTCAAGGTAGGTGAGCTCCTACTTCTCGCACTTAATAGTCTGGCTAAAGAACAAAGGAAGTGGTGTAGCCTGGTAGGAGGCAGCATGCAGGTTGCAGTTGCTGGTAGACTGAGACAAGTAGGCTAATCTGGGAGAAACTTTGCAGTGGTAAAGGAATTCCTTAAAAAAAAAAATCTTGTTTTCCGCTATTAACTTAGTTTTTTTCCCACGATAATTTTTATACTGAAACCAGTAGTGTTCACAGACACAAGTCTAATCAGCCTAATCTGTGTCTACTACTGAACAGATTAGGATATTTGTCCATTCTGGTATTTTAAGGTGTTGATGGTGAACATTGAGTTGAGAGAAGAAATTAGTCCTGCTTTTGATGGATGATACAGACAGAACTTAACGTGAACAGCAAAGGCAGGTCCAGATCCTGCTGCTTTAAGCTGAGAAGGCGGTGAGGTTGTGAAATGGATGGTTCCAGCAATGGGACCATTGTGCTGTAGTCACACTCTCACTTCTTTGTCTGTTGCACTGATTCAGTAGGAAAATAAGAGTTCCCCCACGGTGCAGTGTGTGAATCAGTCAGACCAGCCCTGCTCTGCATCCTCACAAGAAATGGACAAGATTCTGTTGGGAAAATGAACACAGTTTACCTCTTGAGAAGAAGTTTCTAGTCCAATAGTCACTGCCACTTAGGTAAATGAATTGCCAGAGGATCTCGAGATAAAGAAAGATTGGGCAATGTGATGGCAAATGTTGCATTTAATATGTTAGAACATATAAAGTAATGTGTGTACGGTGGGGAAAATAAACTGATTACGTGTGCATTGTGACAGATTGTACAATAGCCTTTTTTCTCCTGCATACACTAATTAGGGTTTATCTGCTTAAAAGGAATGTGACCCTACTTTATATCCAGTGAGTAAAATAAAAAAAATTGGTTAATGAGCTGACTAAGCAGCATTTAGCATCAATCCCCCTTGATCAGTTGGGGGAAAGGATTTGTGGAAGCCCTGCCTCGAGGGAAAAGTAGGTGCAGACTCCCTCTGTAACAGCTTGGAGGGGTGTCATCTGGGGAGGTTTATTGTGCAAAACTCCATAATGTCACAGTCCTGTGTCCAGTGTATGGGCAACAAGAGCAAATGGGCCAGCAGATACAGCTGGGGATTGCAGCCTACATGGTAGATACTTAACAGTCTTGGTACTGAAGGGCTATCACATTGAAGCTTCTGTTCTTACAGCTAGAACTTGCAATTACTATAGATAAAGCAGACACTTAGGAGGCCTTGAGTTTTGGGACTCTTGTGCTCTGCGTTTCATTCCTTTTTAGTGGTAGGACGTGAGCAATTGTTACCTTGGGCCTGTGCCAAGGTGCCTTCTGAGAAGCTGCTGCTTTTCTCCTCTGCTGCTGTTTACTTCTTGAACTTGGCAATTTCTGTTACTTCCATAGTAATTTTTAAAATCTAAATTATTACCCTAATTTGAGAATACCATGTGAATGTGCTTGAGCTTCATTTATACTTAGGTAGTATCTGTCCTTTACTGTGAAAAGAATTCATGTGGTTAAAGTATCTTAATTATTTTGCACTTTTCCTCCCCGTCACAAACAGAACATTCTACATATCAATATATAGAAAAAATATGAAAATATTGTAAGTGAATAATTGGACAGTCAGGGAACTTGTGATTCTGGAAGAAATGGGTGACTGGTCTGTTGTCTACTGAGTATTATCGCAGTAAGACAGTGCAGGAACTGGGCTGGTGTTCTCTTGAGCAGTCAGATGTACAGTGTATGGCTCTCCTCATGGAAATGTGTGTGTACTTTTTGCCTGAATCACTCTGCTATCACTAAGTGTATCTGATAGTTCTGTTATGTCTTGTTGAGAGTTGTTGCAGCAGCCCGTCTCTTTATCAGTGTGTGTTCCCCTTTGCCTTGTGGTAGGATAAAGAGGATGCAATGAAACATGCAGTTTGTGTGCAGCCATGATGCAGGAACTTTTGCTTCTGAAAGACATGTTTTTCTCTCTGAGGCTTCAGATGTAGCCAAAAAACAGCTTTTTGCTGTTCTGCATTTCGGTATTACGTTTGAAAGATCATGATGTACCTGTAAGATTATTTTTTTCTGGAGGAGGAGATCAATGGTCTTTCAGAGACATTTGTGCCCACAGGAAACATCTAAGTCGTTAGCCAATACCACCGGTGCCATGAGCAAGTGATTCTTCTGAATGAATGGGAACCAAATTAGTGGGAATACTCGCTGTTCCTTCTGCTAAAATGCCAATTACTTTGATATTATATCTTTTCCAAGTGACAGCTTTGTTCCTATGCCGGGAGAGCTGGTTTTGTTTTGCCATCTGAATGGGTCTGTTCCTTTTTTCTATACTGTGCTTGTTACAGAGTGCTTACTTTTTTTTTTTTTTTTTTAACTGGAGAACTGAGACATCTGTTAATAGGCTTTTAGTGATGAACCTTATTTTGATTGGAAATAATGTGATGGCACTTTTCGGATGCCAAAGAATAATACCCTGAGGATACAAGTTGGTGGATGCTTACCAGAGAGACATAAGCTGCTGAGTCACTTTAACCAAAACCAGGTTGATAGGTATATGTTAGAGAAACCTACTGTTACTTAACATGGTAGGAATAATTGACCAGTTGTTTCACAGGAATGGACTTCAGTGTAAAACATGAGCATGAGGTAGAGAAGTTGGTAGAATACCTAAAACACAAAGAGGGCTAACATTTGTTAGCTACACGTATATCTGAAATCATGAAAAGTCAGTTCAGTGGCCCAGCAGCTTCTTTCTAGACCTATTCTGATGTTGAGTTTGGGAATCTGCATGGGCAGGTAGTATGCATCTCATACTAAGTATGAGAATAGTGCTTCTTTGTTACTCGGTACCTGGAACAGTATGTGAGATTTGGAAAAGTTTCAGAGAAGATTTTAAAAAGAGAATTGAGAAACAAAGGGTGACAAACCAGTATAGGAGGAGATGGAAGGAGAAAATAGATGGGTACATTTGACAGAGTTTAACTGTTGAGAGATAGGATAGAGATCATGTGAGTGAAGACTGGGGATTATTTCATTGTCTTTTAACTGAAAATCTGGTGGTTAGGGAACTCTTTAAGTATCCAACATGTTCATCAGTTTGCACGATTGATGGGATAGCTCTCCCATAGGGAGTGGCTAGAATATTAACAGATTTTCATGAATTGCTAATAAGTTTGGGAAGAATTTTTAGCCAACTATGACATTCTGACATTAAGTGCTTTGGATTTCTGAGAATGAAGAAATTGGTCACTTTTGTGAGAACAGTTTTTTCATGAGTATTTTCTATTTTCTCAGGGTACAGAGTCCATTAAGATGGAAAATGGACAAAGCACGGCAGCTAAGCTGGGGCTTCCTCCCCTCACACCAGAACAGCAGGAAGCTCTCCAGAAAGTGAGTAAACTTGATGTGAATTTGCTTCTTAGGACTCTTGTTTGTTTGTTCGGGGTTTTTTTGGTTTTGGTTTTTGGTTTGTTTGTTTGTTTGTTTCAAATGAGCATCTGTTACTGATGTTATAAAAGGGAACTCGCCTACCAAGAATATGTATGATATAATGGCCATGCTGTGTGTGGATTCACACTTTCAAATTTGTGCCCAAGAATTATTTGTTTTGGTTTAGAGTTTATCGATGCTTTTTGGGGAGCATGATGTGGAATTTGCTGTTGGGATGGGGAGAGTGTTTTTAATTAAAAAAAAAAAAAAATCAAAATCACAAGTAAATAACATCTTAAGATCACATTGTAATTCTAAGACAATATGCAATTGCCACAAAGTTACTGCGAGGAGCAGCCTGTACTCCACAAGGAATAGGTTTCTGATATGCTCCAGCTGGTCTTTTATTCTATACTCACAAGAACACATCACAAAATATTTCTATTTTTCCCTTATGCTCTTTCCGATGTTGTTGTAAAGAGACCCAGTAGCAAGTATTTTCAACCCATTTGAGCCAACCTGTTTTAATCTAGATAAAATTTCAGTCCAGCTCTGACTTCTGGTTGTTGGTCCTGTTTTATACAGCTGGTGGGGAGGTTACTGCTGACTTCTGGCCCACTTTCCTGATGGGAGTGAGTGATGCCTGGCTTACTGAGAGGAGAGCAGAGTTGGGAAAAGAGGGGAAAGAAAACAAAACCAGGGAATGTGGGCACTGTGGGCTAGGTGTCTTCTGTACTCTGGTGAGGCAAGTATAGTATTGTTCTAGGTAGGCTTCGTGTGAATGTTCCCGTAATGTTGAAGTTGCTTGTGTGTGTGTTGTTTGGCTCACAGTGTGAAACGGCCTCGTTTCCTCTGGCTTCTCCGTAGCTGACAGATGTAAATCCCCTTGTCCATTTCCAGGTTTCCGAAGCACACGTCTCAAATCCACGGTTTAGAGCCTACCGTTCCCTGGCACCTCCCAAACACGTACAGCCATGGAAAGCAGGTGCCTGAGGGGTTGGCTGAATGTGTTTGTACCGTCCCCTGGGAATAGGCACATATGTGGGTATTAGGTTTCCCTTGACAAAGAGCCTCCATGTCAACACCACTGGGTGTAAAGCTCAGGCTTTGTCAAATTTGTAGAAGACTGAAAGAAAAAGACAAATCAGTCTTGTGTCTGCAGGCTAGGAACCAGAGAAGGAGAGCTGGAGCATTTTAGTGAGCAAAAGCAGTGAGTGGGTTCTCCAAACTAGAGTAGGCCAAATGTGATAAGAAAAGAGAGGGGGAGTGCCCAGTCAAGAGACTGGACATGGGGATTTGGAGCCCCCTTCCCTTTTGTAGAACCTCTTTATCCAGATGTTCTCTGAGTGGAAAGGACTTGAAGGAGGCTATCTGTCCTGCCCTCATCCCAGCAGGTAAGGTGCTATGGTGGGATCTAAGGGGCAGAGGGCGGAAGAGGGGAAATGCTAAGTGTGTAGTGCATGCTGCTTTCCTAACATTGCGCCTGCTGCAGATTGAGTCCATCCAATTCTCTGCTCAAGCATTATGCTGTATTTCAGGGCTCACGACTCCGAGATGCAGACCAAGATGTTAGTAAGCTGTTGGCCGCTGGCTAATGTACAGTGCCTTAGTGCTTAGGGCTGGACCGCCGAAAAGTTCCATTGGCAGCCGGTTGTGTGGTTCTGGGGAACTGTGGTGTGAAATCAAACATCGTTCCCCACTCTGTGGTATTGTCCTGTGACTACAGAGTCTGTATTTCTTTCTAGGCAAAGAAGTATGCGATGGAGCAGAGTATCAAGAGTGTGCTGGTGAAGCAAACCATCGCCCACCAGCAACAGCAGCTCACCAACCTTCAGGTGAGAGACCCTCTGAGATGCTCCTTCTGTGTCTTACTCTCCCCAACAAGGTGGAGTTCTTTTTGCACTTAGAACCAGAGCACAGCCCTGAGGCCTGCCCGGAGCCAGGTACATGCGCTTATGTTGCCACAGTGAAATTGAAGTATACTGTCTTCAGCCCACTAAAGAAATCCCCTTTACGCACCTGCACAAATTGCCCCCAAATTTCACTCATTCGAAGAGTAAATTTTTAAGAGTCTCTCCTGCTGGCTGGGCAAGTGCTTCTTGAAATGCCAGAAGTCAAAGAATTTGCTGTGGGTTTCACTTTCAACTTACATTTAAGGTGGTGTCTAGGGTTACTGGGAACAGTATCCTTTCACCATCTCTTCTGCTTGAGGGGAGGGTACCTGTCTCTCCTGTGTTATTGACAGTGCTACCCCATTTCCCTCCCCTTCACCCAGGTGCTCTGTCAATTTCAGAGAAGTTCCATTGGTTATTCCTGCTAATGCTGGAATGCCTATGTACTGGGAGAACCCTTAACTGGTATTTAAATCTCCTGTCCTTCGGAGGTTTCTTGAACACATCTCACTGCCTTCTACTCAAAGTTAGGAAGCCCAAATTAATGGCTTTGGGATGTTGGATTTTTTTAATGAAGAATCACTGTGGATGTGCTTGCCACATTAGGCAGCTCTGGCCTTTCAGGGCTGTGCATGTTTCTGAGTGTCTGATCTAGTTGAGGGGCTCCTTTTTAAATGCTGGGGGTGAATCAACGACAGTGGTTGCAGAGGTTACTATTGCCTTGAGTCCCCCCTGGGAGAAGACCCTGCTTCCTGAGGCAGTGGCAGCAGCACAACTCCACCCTGACCTGGTGGGACTGGAATCTGCAGGGTCCCAGCGCTGGACAGTCCTTGGGACCAGGCAGTGAGGGGCAAGGAAGGAGAGGCCTCTCTCGCAGGTTCCCTGAGCTGCCGCTCTGCTTGAGTTTTTACAAACAGCCGTAGTATGCTCAGCTCCAACAGACTGAACTCTGTCTTTACTGTCTTTCAGATGGCAGCAGTGACAATGGGCTTTGGAGATCCTCTCTCACCTTTACAATCGGTCAATAGACATATTCACTTCTTCTTGGGCACTTTGTCTTAGTCAGGGTCTAGAGTGGGAAAGTATGTAGTGGTAATACAATGCTCTTAATTCAACCCAGCACAACCCTCCCACATACCCACCTGTTATGGACAAGCACAACAAGCAGAGGCAAAGTATAAACTCCCCAGAGGAAGACCCTAGGCTGGGTGCAGTCTGCTGTGACACTGGCAGTCGGGGTCCTGGAGTCAGTTGGCAAAGAAAGCTTTAGATTTCGAACAGTTCTGAACACACCTGTGAAATTGTGGGAGCTGCATTTCTAGGGATGCTACAGTTCTGAGGTCCTGACCTAAAACTAACTGCCAAGGTAACTCACATATGGGCAATTTCTTATGAAGCAAACTCAGCACCGGAGACCTGGCAGCTAAGGTGCTGGGGAGGACTGGGGCACTATAGGTTTGCAGAACATATTTGTAGCCCAGATATAAGACTGCTCTTACTGTGCAAGTTTCCAGACTAGGTGAATATGGCATGTTTCAAGTAAAGTAAAAGCAGGATGGAAGTAACAGAACTGCAGGACTATTCAGAGAACCTGTGCAGTCCTTTAGTGCTGGAATTTCTAATCAGATGCCACAAAGAGCTTAATTACCTGGGATTATCCATCCCCTCCTTTTTCCTAGACATGTTGGACAATGGCCACTGCAGAAACTGTCCTATAAGCTCCACTCTGCATGCAAATGTTCATTTGTAAATTCATTTGTAAATTTGTAAATATTTTTCCATCATGCTGGAATATAATATTTCTGCTTGGTGTAAAATGCAACCAGAGGCTTGTACTCCAAAATGAAAGATGCACTAAAACTAAAATCACCTGTTTTCCCTCCTTTAACACTGCCACAGTACGTAGTGTGTCAGCAGGGGAGCAAAAATAAATTTTATGAGGGTGTGTAAGTTTGGAATGGAATAGAAGCATACATGTCCACGTGAATTTGACATAGCTGGTTTCTGAACCCTCATGCCCAAGAAACTTCTACCAATTAATGTAGATGCTTACTTGATAGCATAACTCCATCAATTTTGCTTAAAAATTTTTTTTGGCTCGTTATTCACAGCTGGGCAACAGATGAAAAGCATATACTGATAATGTAACAGGAAATGTTTAATTTCTCATTAGCCTCAAGGGCATAGTCAGTATTGTGAATCCTTTTTCTAAGACATTCCTCCCTCTCTAGGGAGTCCGAGACTACTGCTGATGGGGCAGAACCTAGAAGCAGGAATTTGCTCTGAATCATTCGGCTGTGGTACAGTTCAGTGTAGTTAGGATACCCTGTCCTCAGCTTTATCCCAAAGCCCATCAGGAATGTAGAAAATGCAAACAGACCTCTCTCCAACACTTTTTCCTGTTGACAAGATTCATCAATTCCTACATGAAGGAAGTGCAGTCTGAACTTCCTATTGCATTATCTTAGTGCCTGAGACTAAAGCTTCCTGTCTACTTAATCCTCCAAGTATTACAGCTCAAAATTTCCATGTTACTTCAGCAAGTGAAGCACAACTTCCTGGTGGGGGTGTATTAAAATTGAAGCTAGTGATTATGTTTTTGCAACACCTCCTTTGTTTAAAGAAGTACTCCAAGATGATGTTTTGGCTTGTCCTTAAAATAACCTTCGTAAGCACTTAACAGCAACATTACATAGGTACAGCTATCAGCTGCTGCTTTTATGAAGGTTGCAGATACTTTAAACTCCATTTTATACGTGGAGAAAGAGGACCAGTGGCCAGTAAAATCTACTTAGTGTAGCTAGTGAAAACAATGAGATTTCTAGTCACAAGTTTCTGACACTGTCATGTGCTTAGTTCACAGGTGTACATTGCATCATTCCCCTAACTTGATGCTACCGATTCCTGTTAGTGATCCACATATGCCTGTGGGCATCATGGTCCACCTCGGTTCTGCCTTTTGTAGGTCCAAATTTCTAATATGTTGCTGATGTAACAGAGTCCTCCTAACTCCACCCCACCTATTTTGTTAGGATCTCTTCAGCAGGGTAAGATGTGGATTTCTTCCTGTAAAGGTTGCTGCCATGGGAGAGAACAAATGCCATTTTTCTTGCACCTGTTGCAATGATAACTGAAAAGAAGGGAATGTTCTCTTTGTATATATAGACCCTTCAGAAGGTGAAAAAAAACCTCCGCCTGGTGCAAGGCTGCAGTGTCTTGTCAAGAAGCACTCCTAGTAAAACACTAGATTTTTATCACAGTCTGTGGCACCATGGGTGAGGCAGTTCACTCAGACACTTGGGGTTAGAATGGTGATGGCTCTGAACCCATAAATGGACACACTACACAGACTGAGGGGCTACTGATCACTGGCTTTCCTGCACCAAAGCTGGGAATGTGTTGGAGAACCTGGGAGACAACACGTCAGCTGTCCTGCGTGTACACGTGCCATAGTCCTCCTAGTCACAGCATTGCAGAGTAAATTGAAAAACAGCTTATTTTTAACTGTGTGAAATACTTAAACCCAGTCAAGAGGCAAGCTTAATATCACTTCAGGAGCAGCAGTATGGGGTGAGAACCATTCCTGTTTATAGTATCCCTGCTGTATTGAATAATAGGAGTTGAACCTTTACAGTTTGTTTCCTCCTATGGTCAATGTCACTCACATATGGGTACTATGAGGGAGAAGGATTTCTTCAGGTACAGTTTATGTCCACGCTTCTGTGACTATCACAGATAAAATGCTGTCCTTTCTATTTTGCCATTTGAGTTGCAGCATCCCCAGACACATCAGAGCTCATTGTGCTCGTGCTTGTTACAGCATTCTGAAAGTAGGCCTCTCGTAAAGGCCTTGATTAAAGACCCTCTTAAACAGTGTTGGTGGGGAAGAGGTGGTTGTTCAGAGCTCCCTGCTTTGGTGCCTAGCACTGTGGTGCTGGGAAGGGAGAGAGGCATCAAGCTTAATGCTGCATTTGCCTACTCTGCAACAGTCCGTAGCCCTTACTGCTTTACATTTGTTCCATCTGTTCCACGCAGAACAGGAATGAAGCCCTGTGCATATCTCCAACGCACTGTAATTCAGTCTTGCTGATCATAGGGAGCTGCCTCTACAGAGACCTAATTTCTGCCTTGGTCCCAAGACGTGCTGCTAGGATATGCTGGCCTGGCCAAACCTGTGATTTTTTCATAGGCAGCATCTTCCTAGAATAATGTTCATTAGTAGTAGCAATTCTAGAATTGCAATAAGGGTGAAAAATAATTGAAGGATACTGCTTTTTTGGATACCTGCTGTAAGAAATTTCTGGATTTGTCTTGCAAACAGGTTTTCAGGCATACTTAGGAGAAAATAGCACAGAGACCTTCTCTGCACCGAAACTGATAAGGGCGGAGTCTTTGGGGGCTGCACCACTATCTGAGCCAGTAACAACAGGCAGTGATAAGTACTAGCACCACACACTTAACTAAGAAGTTTCATTTAACCATTTAATTTCTTTTGCTTTGCTTTTGAACTGCGGTGGAAGTGGTGCCTAGTACTGGATCTCATACTGCCTGGGGTGGGGGGGGAGGAGGTGGTGTGTGATGCTTGAGGGAGTGGGGAGGAGGTACCCAATTCCAGATCCTTTGCTGCCTGGGAGGATGGGGTGGGGGGAGGGAGTGACTAGGTGGTGCCCAATATTGGATCTCTTGCTGCCCCTTGTGGGAGGGAATGGGAGGGATTGCTAATAGTGTCTAGAATTGAGACCTTTGCTGCCTAGAGGGGGAAGCTGTCCTAGAATGAAGTTATTTCCTCCTCCTGCAAGTGTTGCTGGAGATGTGATCAGGCTGGGGAGGGTTAGACCTTATCAGTGGGGTTGGAGTTAAGGTTCCTGAGGTGGCAGACCCCATCAAAGATTTGACTGCCCCTGGGAGTGAGCTGTACTGCTTATCCGCTCCAGCAGTCTGTGCATTGAGCAGGAAAATACTTCTTTATTACTACGTGTGCCAGGCTGTGCTGCAGCCAGTGAGGAGGCTACCTGCTGTTGGGCCATAGCTCCTGGGAGGGAAGGAGGAAGGGAAAG
>NW_008824291.1:256220-266494 GCF_000699105.1 Pygoscelis adeliae | reverse complement strand
CCATGACCACCCCCTGATCTAACCAGCCAGTTCTTCTTTCCAATACAGATGGCAGCTCAGAGGCAGCGCGCCCTGGCCATCATGTGTCGTGTGTATGTGGGCTCCATATACTATGAACTGGGAGAAGATACCATTCGCCAGGCCTTTGCCCCATTTGGACCTATAAAAAGCATTGATATGTCCTGGGACTCTGTTACGATGAAACACAAGGTTGGTTAACAGCCCTTGAGCGATGTGTTTTTCTTTTCTTCAAGGCCTTCCTGAATATATCCAGGAGAAGAAGGAGCCTCTATCCTCAGAGAGAGCAGGCTGCTTTTAGCACTTTGAGATAAACGTTTGTAGCTGCATACTCTACTTAGCTTTGCGGGATTCTGTGGTGGGAACCAGATGTGCATGGGGGGCAGTGTGCACAAAAGATGCCGAACAGCTAGCAGTCCTGTATGCAGTGGCCTTTTGCTATCAGGCCTCCAAGTATGAGAGTCTCTGGAAGCAGGTAGCCTTGTGTCAGTGTTTCTGCATGCAATTTTCTGCTTTAATAAAAAGCTTCTTTAAGGAAACATCTTCTCAGGCCACGGTAGTAAGAATCTGGTACGTGGAAAGTCTTGGCTGCGTTAGCTTGGCACTAGATTTGAGACAAGATACGGCTGGTATGATTCAACAAACGTATCCTTCTGTCCTAGGGTTTTGCTTTTGTGGAATATGAGGTACCAGAAGCCGCTCAGCTGGCCTTGGAGCAGATGAATTCTGTCATGCTGGGGGGAAGAAATATAAAGGTGAGTAGCAGGCATGCTCTGAAAATTCTTAGTTCTCTTTACTGTGAATAATGATTTTATGCCTAGAAATGCTTCCCGCAGCACTGTAATGTGAAAGATAACGTAAAGTCTGTTCCCTGATAGACCTTGATACTCAATCCATTGAGTACATAGTGGCTCGGGGTCCCTTTCTGTCTGAGGGGAAACCCCCAGCATGCTAATCAAACCTAGAAACTTGTTCTGGTAAGCTAGCTCAGTTTTTTCCACCCACACAGAATGTAAGTCTCTTGAGGACAAAACAAAGGTGATTCCTGGTGTTTTAACGCTTTCTTCTTATATTGTACCTGTGTGGATGGTACATTAGTAGCATCAGACTCTTGTGCCTGTAGGTAGTGCGAGGGACTTCAAATAGAGGTCCACCCTTGCCATACAAAAAGGAGGCACTCAGCGCAAACAGAAAGGAACAAAGGATTGTAGCTGTGTTTCTTCAAGCAGTAGGAGGGGATGTTGCAACGGTCAAACTTTGGGGAATGAAACTGGGGGGGAAACTGGCATTTTCATAGAATCATAGAATAGTTTGGGTGGGAAGGGACCTCTAAAGGTCGTCTAGTCCAACCCCCCTGCCGTGGGCAGGGACATCTTCAACTACATCAGGTTGCTCAGAACCCCATCCAGCCTGACCTTGAGTGTTTCCAGGGATGGGGCATCCACCACCTCTCTGGGCAGCCTGGTCCAGTGTTTCACCACCCCCAGCGTAAAAACTGTCTTCCTTATATCTAGTCTAAATCTCCCCACCTTTAGTTCAAAGCCATTCCCCCTTGTCCTGTCGCAACAGGCCCTGCTAAAAAGTTTGCCGCCATCTTTTTTAGAAGCCCCCTTTAAGTACTGATAGGCTGCAATAAGGTCTTCCCAAGAGACCTTAATTTTCTGCGAAGTGTTTTATATCTTACATTTATATCTCTGATACACTCTGAAAATCTGCAGTGTCTGATTTCTAAGGGGGTTTTAGGAGCCTTCGAAAGAAGGATATAGAAGCATTGTGTTTTGCTTTCAGAATTGTTTTCAATTCCTGGAAGTTGATCTTTGGCAGGTCAGGGAACGTAAATGGGGGAAATACGGTGGAGGAGAGAGCAGAGTCTGTCCAGGCTCTCAGTACTTCTAGAATCCCCTGTAGTTGTATCCCAGAGCCAAGCCAACTGTTGCCCTTTGCTAATTATGGCCTTATGAGGTGTTATTTGGTTTGAAAAGGCACTCAGGTGGCTGAGTGCTTGTCTGCTGTAACTCTTGGTGAGTCATGCTGCTGCTCTTCAGAATGCTTAATGGACATTTGCTGTGTTCTCTGCAGGTTGGGAGACCTAGTAATATAGGTCAGGCGCAACCAATTATAGACCAGCTAGCAGAAGAGGCACGGGCTTTCAATCGCATCTATGTGGCATCTGTTCATCAGGACCTTTCAGATGATGACATCAAGAGCGTGTTTGAGGCCTTTGGGAAGATTAAATCCTGCACACTAGCCAGGGATCCCACGACAGGAAAACACAAAGGCTATGGTTTCATTGGTAAAATGGCTGTCTGGTATTTGATGTGGGGTAGGGAGAGTGGTTAGGAGCATCCTCATCTTTCCTCCCCCGCCCTAGTGGAAGAATTACATTAAGCAATGGGATAGAAATAAATTTGGAGCAGATCTGTACCTGAACTTAGAAATATAATTAATAGCCAGATATTTTTACTCACTTTTATGTAGGTTGAGAGATCTTGCTATGCTGACTGTTCTCAGGAATGCTTGTGTGATTAGAGGGGTGAGATGAGTGAGCTAAGCACTGAGGGTCTTCTCACTGGAACTCTAAGCAGCCGTTTTTTGCAAATACAAATCACAATTGTGTGATGAGAGAGTGGCTGAGTTTAGGAGTAAAAAGGATCATTTGAAAATATTCCTCTTTCTCACTGCAGAATATGAGAAAGCACAGTCTTCTCAAGATGCTGTTTCCTCCATGAACCTCTTTGACCTTGGGGGTCAGTATCTCCGAGTTGGTAAAGCTGTGACTCCTCCAATGCCTCTCCTGACACCTGCTACGCCAGGAGGACTACCTCCAGCAGCAGCTGTTGCTGCAGCAGCTGCTACAGCAAAGATCACAGCACAGGTAAGGCATAGGGTGGTATGACTCAACCAAGTGGATGGTTGTTGTGACCCTGCTAGAAACAAGTATGCAAACTGTTCCAGCCAGCTGTATTCACTAGTTTGAATGAAAGCGCTTGGCCTAGATCATACTTTGTTCCCAGGACTTCACATGTAGAAGCTTGCCTCTGACATTTGTGAGGATCTGATACACCAGCATTTTGGAATGGAGTCTGGCATAGCTGATCAGAACTTTATTTAAAGAAATGGTGGGGGAAGATTGGAGGGAATTCCTTGTCTGGATAGGCAAACCAATGATTAGGGAAATGGTTATAGTAGAGGCTAAAAGAATGCGTGAAAGTACATGAAAGGGGGCAGACTAATGAGGGCAGTAATAGTCGCATGAGCAACACTGTTGTTGAAAAGACTCTGCCTGTAGTAAAGCGGAAGACAACTGTAATGGCTTTAGGCTGTTCAGAAACAAGGAAATGCAGTGACGGAGCAGAATTGGATGTTGATGCAGGAGTCTAGGGGTTCTCAAATTTAGTTTGCTTGAAGTAACAGAAGCTCCTGGCTATGACCAATAGGCACTGATGGAGGAGAACTGCCTTTCAAAGCAAACCCCCATATCTGTGTCCGTCATCCTTGCCTTGGGCAGCAGAATCTCCCCCTGCGTCGCCATAGCCCATGAAAGAAACAAGTTCCGGCACTGTTGGGTTCTTGGATTCTCTCAAGCAAAAAAATTGCTGAGGTGTGCAGCCTATATGTGCTGCTAATCAGCTGACTGGACTTAATTTTGTAAACAGCTCTTTTTTTGAAAATATTTTTCTGAATCACATGGTAAAGGCAGAAGCGGGAGGAGCTGCCTCTGATGTGAAACTCTCGGGTGGTTTGCATGTCCCCAGTAAAAGGTCCACAAGTCTGGGAACCTCTGTAGTCAACTAAGGAAGGAAGTTGAGGCATGGCTAGAAGAATTATTTGGATCAAAATCACTTTGGGAAAGAACTGTTAACTCTTCTCTTAAGTGACATGGTAGAGTTCTGTAACAGACATGGATAAATCCTACTGTTTCTTTCTGCAAAATAATGTGGGATTTGTTACTGTGAGGAAAATATAAAATTCCATATATAGAAAAAAGGTTCTGAAAGACCTCAGAGATACTTGGCAGTCTTGTTGCCTTTACTTAGACATGGTACAGATCTAGGTAACCTGTCTGATTTGCCATGTGGGTAATTGTAGATGACTAGGGAAAAGAGTAAGAACAGTTACAGAAGGCAATATTTCTTACTTATACTCCTAGCATAGTTCTTGTATGGAACAGCTTATTTTAAATAAGAACATACGCAGTCATGGTCTGCAAGGGCTTTTAATGTCACAATTTTTTTAAACACAAGCTGATCAGTAAACTCAGCGGAGCTAAAGAAATCATGGACATGAGAGAGAAACTTAAGTCAGAGATAAAATTTTGGATCTGCAATCAGAACTGCAACTTTAGTTGCATGTTCTGAATTAGCATGCCAGCCAAGGAAGGAGGAAGTGTCTCCGCACTTAAATGAAACTATGAAGAGAGGGGTATTGAGTAGCAAAGATGGTTAATGTCTTGACAATGACGGTAAAAAAGTCAGTCTTGCAAAAGAAGTTAAGGAATTAAAGCTATTAGGAAAAGTTTCTTTAGCCATTTAAGTAAAAAGTGGGGGCAGCTAGTGACCAGTGTAGTCAAAAATTATGATGGTCTTGTTACAGCACTGAATGCTTACATAAGTATTTTTCCCCTTCATTAGAAGGATAAGGCAGACTGGCTAACGATGCACATGGGATTATTGCATCCTAGGTGGGTGTAAAGCTTGGAATTTTTCATGTGCAGATGTACGCTTAATAGTTTGGGGGAGGGGTTTGTAGTAAGTCTGTCATGTCAGGGCTATTGCCATATAGCTGAAGAATAGCAAACATGATACTTGCATTTAAGGTAGCATGGAAGTCTGGTATCTGCAGACATTGTTCTCACCCCAATGGTAGGGAAAAATTGAAAACAAGCTTTAAAGGAAGGATAAAATTTTTAAAAGAAACAGATATGCAAAATGTTTCGGTGTTTTAGGGAAATACCCCTGCTAGATGAACATAACTTTCTTTGATAAGTCTACTGTTACACTTCGTTAGGGGGAAAAAAAAAAGCATGTACTATCAACAATTCAAGAGTTGGTGGAGACCCCTATGAGAAACTGTTAGACAAGACCAACACTATTACAATGAATTTTGAGATGCATAGGCAAGTGAGAAGAAGAGACGGAAAACGACCTGTGCTGGAAATTGCTGACCTTACACTCTGCTGGTGAAATTACTTACAGATAGGTCTTGCTTCATCTCTAATAAAAATATTAGTGGCCTTATTCTACGCATTAGGAGAAGAGTACTAATGGAATTAGTTGGCAACACAGAGATAAGATGCATTATTAATGTAGAGGAGAATTGGAATATCGCAGCAGATTGGAGTAAGAAATATATGCAGCATTTAGTAGTAGATTACAAGATACTGCATTTAAGGAACAAAACCTTTAAGAATTTTTTGCTCCATGGTGTCAGGGCTCATAGGAGCCCCATGAAAACAAGGAGGAGAAGGATGTGGGTAAATAAATCATGAGTATAATAGCCTGGAAAGCAACAGCAACAACAAAAAAAATTGGGATCCTAGGGTATATTTTAGGCACATTATTTTCAGTAGTTTTATGGAAGTGTTTTATCACTTAACTAGGTGTTCATCTCGAATGTTGTTTGAATTCTGGTCATCTAGAGTCAGGATGTTTATTTGGATTATAGAAGGTATAGAGAAGTACTGCAGTTATTGGGAGAATTGGAAAACCTGATATGCAGGTGAAGAAACTAGAAGAGTTTGGCTTGGTATAAGTGTAGAAAAATGTTGAAGGGTGCATCAGACTTTTGCTCAAGTATGGTCTGTATGGAGGCAAGTAGGTGACGGGATGGGAGAAGAGGTGCAGACAACATGGACAAAAGGAAGTGGTTATAAAATGTTTCAATTATCAAGGCTGGAAGTTTGAAGAAAGTTTCCAGTCATCGAAAGTGGTAAAGTTCAGTAGGGTCTTAGCAGTAAAAACGGTGGTGGCAAAAGTTAGTTCTATGATTGTCTCATTGAGAAATTTACTAATGTGATAATTGTTTGCAGTTGCTATGATCATGAAGGCCAATCTCAGTGCTGTGTTGCTGTCTGCACCTAAAAGATGAAGACTAGAGAGATAAGATTTTTGGTTTAAACTGATCTAAAAGTGTGTGGCTTTTGAAAATAGCAGTATTGTGCTCCCCCTTGCCCTGTCCCTTGTGCTTGCAATAGTGTTTTTGACTGCAGTGTTCCTTGAATCAGACAAGGATTAACCTTCCACCAGATCACTTAGGAAAAACTTAGGCTGTAAGAGTTCCCTCACCTGGTTTGTCACATGGCCCCAGGGCCCTGGTGCTGTCATCAGAGGGGGTGGGATGGGAGGTCCTATCCATCTTTTTAAATGGATCACGTTCCTCAGCATCAGTAAAAAGCTTTATTTGTGTAGAAGGTGGAAACAAGTAGATTCCTCTTGCTCTGGAATTGCCTGCATCTTTCAAACCATGTATTGAATTCCTTGGTGTCTCTCATTCAGTAACGGACCTAGCAGCTTGAGAGGATGGGTGAAATTTGAGTTGCAAGAGAACGTTTTCCAAGGCTTGGTGTCTTGTAGTTTTTACATTTCTCTGGTGGGCTGGGTGGCATACTTTTTTTCTTTTACAGTAGCAGTGGAGAACTGTCATCCTCAGAATCTATATATCTGGTATTTCTTAGGTGTGAAAAAAGCTGAGCTTCAGCTGCATGCACCCACAGTATGACTTCTTGATGCAGAATTAACACTTGGGGGGGTTTCCGTTGGTTTTTTTGTCTTGCAGGAAGCAGTGGCAGGAGCTGCGGTTCTTGGCACTTTGGCAACCCCTGGGCTGGTATCTCCAGCACTGACTCTGGCCCAGCCGTTAGGGGCGTTGCCACAGGCTGTAATGGCAGCACAAGCACCGGGAGTCATTACAGGTATGTTTACTCTTCATTTTGTCACTTGTGTACCTGTTACAAAGCATGGTTCTCTATAGCTAGGGTCACAACTAAGGAGAATTCGAAGCTGAAATCCTCCTGCCTGCCCTGCTTTGTCAAGAACTTTTATTTTTTTATTTATGCAGCATAGCAGGAATTGATTTTGGTACATAATAGATACAACAGGGACGTGAACTTCACAGCAGGTTTAGTGAAAATTTGGATAATTGTAACTCCATGTAAAATCTTGCACTCTATCTCCTTTCTGGGCAAGTATATGATGATGTATTGAGTGCCTATGTCCTTTGCACTAAGTTGGTGCTTGTGCCTCCCTGGTGGTTGTTGGTGCAGGGCAAATAAAACCATCTAGATTCTGTGATCCTCTTTTGTCACTGGCTGGTGCGTACCCAAATGTTGCAGAACGTCAGTTCTTTTCTTTATACTAGAGTTTGTACTCTTACAGGTGTAACCCCTGCCCGACCTCCTATTCCTGTCACTATTCCGCAAGTGGGAGTTGTGAATCCTATCCTGGCTAGTCCCCCAGCATTGGGCCTGATGGAGGTGAAAAAGGAGAAGGAAGAAGAGGAGGTATTCCAGGAGTCAGAGAGGCCGGAGATGCTGAGTGAACAGGAACACATGAGCATATCTGGCAGCAGTGCCCGTCATATGGTGATGCAGAAATTGCTTCGTAAACAGGAGGTGAGTGCAACGTAACTGCCCTGAGCTGGTTCCAGTTGTCAGCAAATGAGACTACTAGGTTTAGATCTGTCTTAATGTGGTATAGCAATGCAGTTTTGTATGTGGTACAGGCTTCCTGCAGCACACGTTGTAGGTACCCCACAGAGCTCATGTGGGACTACAAAGGCTACCTGCTTGTGTGCTGCTTGTGATGGTTCTTATTCTGCCTTTAGGATCATCTCAGAGTTTTTCTGAGGGTTAAGACCAGTCACTAGGACAGAAGAGGCTTGGCTAGAAGGTGTTTCTGATTAAACTGTGTGTTTACTTAGCATCATTAAAGCAAACTGTGATGGCCTTTTAGGTTATAATTGAAGAAGTGAGACTGGCACGCGGTCAGGGGCAATCTGTTCCAAACTATTGAGTCCACCTTTTCCCCACGACCTTTTACTGTAGGATGAAACTCTGAGGTGTTTATAAAACAAAATTTCACAGAAGTTACAATGAGAAAGAGGACAAGAATGAATGATAGAAAAAGTCAGAACATTAAACAGAACAATAGATCCATAGATTGGGGGGGGGGTGTGTGTGTCTTGGAAGGGTCGGTATTGATAATCTCATCAAGCTTCTTGTTTGGGCATGACCAGAGGTTTGTTCCCATTCATGATTGAGTTTTCTATCTGACACGCAGATTTCCTGAGCTTTGATACTGAATCGACAATGTTTCTTCTCTGTTTGCTAAATAGGGATAATGCTGATATGCATTTCATAATGGAGGACACAAATGAGTTAGCTAGTGAGTGTTCTCCTTTACTTTCAAAGGGTACATAATTTTAAATACGTCTTTGAGCTTCTGACTTAGCAGCCAATTTTCCCGTTGCAAGTACCTTTCCCAAAGAATCCAATTCATTTGGCATACTTGCTTGAAAAATGTTTAGCAGTGTCGAGAAAGTCTTAAGCTACACCATTCTCAAAGCTGCTTAGCATTCTCAACCTATGAGTACCCTTCTGTTTTTGCTGTTCTTTTAATAGACCCTTAAAGGCAGTTACACAGATGTGAATAAGAACTGGAGCAAGTATTTTAAAATTATACTGAGCCTGAAATGCCATGCCTGCTAGCCTGTGATGTTGGGCAGGGCCAGAGCTGGGAGGAAGGGATGTGGTAGAGCTGGGTGTAATGCACAAAACCAGTGGCTGCCCAGAGAGGTTGTGGAGTCTCTATCCTTGGAGATGTTCAGAAGTCATCTGGACATGGTCCTGGGCAACTCTAGGTGGCCCTGCTTGAGCAGGGGAGCTTGGGCCAGGTGACCTCCAGAGGTCCCTTCCAACCTCAACCATTCTGTGATACAGAGAGGTGCTCAGTCACAAAAGGGCTTGATGGGGGGATGCATATGAGAGGTATGTTGCAGGCACTCTGACGGACTCAGAATGTCGTTATCCCCTGTAATGAAAGTACCTGGTCAACGGTCAGTTGTCAGAGGTATAAAAGACCTGGTTAATCCTTCTACTTTATTTAGAGATGAGGAAAAGTTTTAAAAAAAAATACATGATGGTGGTGTTGAAGATAAGAAAGCAAAAAATAACTGGATAGGAACAGCACAAGAAAAATTATAGAGGTCTCCAGGTCACTTGCACTTCAAAGATGTGTCTAAGAAAAGCCCAAGAGATGACACACAGCTTTCCTGACTGAGGCCAGCCACAACATAGCTGTCAGTGAATGAGATTTGTTCATGCTTCTGATGCCTGGGAAGAAAATACACAAATTTATCCTTGAGAACTTGGGACATTATTGGTTTCATGGAATATGCTTGTAATGACATAGTACTGGAATATCTGGTGGTGCTCAGGCAATGCTGCATAGTCTGATGTGGCTTTGCAAATTTAATCTCAGTATCTCTTAGGTGTATTAATTCATTTGTCTTGGCCTTCTCTCTGCAGTCCACTGTGATGGTACTTCGCAACATGGTCGATCCAAAGGACATTGATGATGACCTAGAAGGAGAAGTGACAGAAGAATGTGGCAAATTTGGGGCTGTAAACAGGGTCATCATCTACCAGGAGAAGCAAGGAGAAGAGGAGGATGCTGAGATCATTGTCAAGATCTTTGTGGAGTTCTCCATGGCGTCAGAGACTCACAAAGCCATTCAGGCTCTGAATGGGCGCTGGTTTGCAGGAAGAAAGGTGGTAGCAGAGGTGTATGACCAGGAGAGATTTGATAACAGTGACCTGTCAGCATGAACTCTACTTGAAAGACTTCGCCCCTGCCCCCTCTGCCTGTCTGGTTGTTTTTTTTTAGCCATGTGTAAAGAACGCTCCAGCGTGGGCACAGATCTCTGTGATGTACTTGTAGTTTGGATAAAAGCGCAAAGAAAGCTAGCGTGCATCTGTGTGTGTGTTAAAGGGGCTGACATCTCGTCAGCTGAGTCTGGCATGGGTCTGGCCTCAACCGCCTAGAAGAGTGGGGCCAGAGCCTGAAGAGGGGTTGCTGCTTGTGCTCCTGCCTTACACTGTGGTCACTTCAGAAACACTCAGGTCAAGATCCCACTGCACCTTTTAGGGGCTGGAATAGAGGTTTTCTTCAGAGATGGGCCATAAATGGTTGGAATGGGGGGGGAGTC
This sequence comes from Pygoscelis adeliae, assembly GCF_000699105.1. Classification (NCBI taxonomy): domain Eukaryota; kingdom Metazoa; phylum Chordata; class Aves; order Sphenisciformes; family Spheniscidae; genus Pygoscelis; species Pygoscelis adeliae. The sequence continues at coordinate 256,273 of NW_008824291.1, read as the reverse complement.
TCTTCATGAAGAATTTCAGCAGCAACCTTGAGTGCTGCTGTATTAACAACAAG
>NW_008824291.1:246067-256172 GCF_000699105.1 Pygoscelis adeliae | reverse complement strand
TGCTGAGGACCTGCACGTTGAGCTTGAACTCAGGAGCCCAAACATGGGTCAGAGCCCAGAATGGAACCAGCTGGGCCTTTTTGGAGTGTTCACATCATGTTTGTTCCGATACCGTAGTTTGGACCTCACAGTTTTATTGATGGGTCAGAGTTACCCTTACTGATCCTTCCTTAATGTGCCAAAATATGAATAGCAAGTCAGGCTGCAGGCATCACAGCTGGGTTGAGAGTGAGAGTAGTGTTGATTTGCAGCACCTAAAGTGCATTTATGAAATAAACATCTAGCCCTTGTGCTATGGACAGTGATATGGAACACATGCCTTGCCTGAAAGGAAAGTTTGGGTTTGGTTTTTTTTGAGGACTCAGAGCTTTAGCAATATTTACAAAGCTTAAATGCACTTATTTTGGTAATCTTTCTTTTGGTAATGAGTAGGAACAGAATTAGCTCATGTTAATTATCTTAAATATTTTAAGTATGTAAGAGGCTACTATATTGCTTGTTATGCATAACTGGTACACAGCACAGATCTGAAGAAAATCATTTTAGTTTAGAAATTCAAATGAAGAATGATCTCAAAGGAACTTCAGTAGGGAATTCTGAGTTGAGCCTGCAGCTGTGGGTTGCTTCTAAGCTTGGAGATGTTTTTAAAATTAAATTTTTGTATTTTGTTTCAAACACCCAAAAGAACCTTTCTTCTATTCTAAGTTAGAAATTTGTATTTGCAGTTTAACTTTATTTATGATTAATCTGTTTACTACTTTTTGTACAAATATTGCCTGTTAGCTTAAATAACCTTTCTTCTTTCCTGATTTTGTACCCATTCCAAGTTAATAGCAAGCCTGTCGTTTTCAACTTGTGTTTTGATAGCTGAATTCTCTTGGGATCGGCTTGCTCTTCCCCTGGTCATCTGCCTTAGCAGCCCTTTTTTGCATTTGTTAGCTTGAATTTCCTTTTCTTGAAAGTAGTTGATGAGACCTGCTGAATATATTGTATAGTGGCATTCGTCCTTTCTTATCTGTGCTGGAAATGCATCATCCCATGCCATCTGTGATCCCATTGACCTCTCTCACAGCCACAGCATACTGGTAGCTCACAGTTGTCCCAGTTTTGCAGTGCAGCACAGGTTCTTTGCTGCTTTTGTTTGTGATGCAGGAAAAAATTCACTATTTTTAATTGTTCCACAGTTTTAGTATTCCTACTAAAGAAAACCAAAACACCTCTCCCATGACTTAGTTGGTCTGTCTAGCTTCCATTTTCTGCTATTTGCTCCTGTTCTGTTGGCTAGATTTAGGAGCAGACTGCACTAGACGTTTCCTTGTGGTGTTGATGGTTTAAAAAAGGGGAGACCATAGATTAAAGAATAACAGTCTAAGTGTTAATCAACAAGTTTTTGTGCACAATCAATCTTACTTGGCTGACAAGATGATATTTTACAAAAGTAACTTCATAAATATCTTGACAAGTCAAATGTCTGACAAAAGATCATCTATCTTGACTTCTTGTGTGGCCTTTGACACAGTCCTCCACAACATCCTTGTAACTAAATTGGAGAGATACAGGTTTGGTGGATGAACTGTTAGATGGATAAGGAATTGACTGGATGGCCGCATCCAAAGAGTTGCAGTTAACAGCTCCATGTCAAAATGGAGACCAGTAACAAGTCGTGTCCCTCAGGGGTCCATACTGGGACTGATACTGTACAATATTTTTATTAATGACATAGTGGGATTGAGCACACCAGCAGCAAGTTTGCGGATCACACGAAGCTGAGTGGTGCAGTTGATATACTAGAGGGGTGGGATGCCATCCAGAGGGACCTTGACAGGCTTGAGGAGTGGGCTGATGCAAAGCTCATGAAGTTCAACAAGGCCAAGTGCAACGTCTTGCACCTGGGTCAGGGCAATCCCTACTATCAGTACAGACTGGGGAGATGAAGGGATCGAGAGCAGTCCTGTGGAGGAGGACTTGGGGATACTGGTGGATGAAAAGATGGACATGAGCTGGCAATGTGCACTTGCAGCCCAGAAAGCCAAGTGTGTCCTGGGCTGCATCCAAAGCAGTGTGGCCATCTGGTTGAGGAAGATGATTCTCCCCCTCTACTCTGCTCTCATGAGACCCCACCTGGAGCACTGCATCCAGCTCTGGGGTCCTCAGTACAAGAAAGACCTGGACCAGTTAGAGCAGGCCCAGAGGAGGGACACGAAAATGGTCAGAGGGATAGAACACTCCTGCTGTTGAGAAAGGCTGAGAGACTTGGGATGGTTCAGCCTGGAGAAGAGAAGGCTCTGGGGAGACCTTATTGTGGCCTTCCAATATATAAAGGGAGCTTACAAGAAAGACAGGGAAAGACTTTTTACCAAGGCCTGTAGTGACAGGACAAGGGGCAATGGGTTTTAAACTGAAGAGGGTAGGTTTACATTGGACATAAGAAATTTTTTACGATGAGGGTGGTGAAACACTGGAACAGGTTGCCCAGAGAAGTTTTGGATGCCCCATCATTGGAAGTGTTCAAAGTCAGGTTGGACGGGGCTCTGAGCAACCTGATCTAGTGGAAGATGTCCCTGCCCAAGGCAGGGGGGTTGGACTGGATGATCTCTAAAGGTCCCTTCCAATCCAAACCATTCTGTGATTCTATGAATCTAAGATCAGGTGTTGTACAACATTGTAATTAAAATGCTATAGTGTGAGCTAAGCACAAATTGATTAGGAATAACTGACAAACAAAATATAATCCTAAATGGAAAAAAAAAAAAAACCAACATTGAATGAGGAAGGACTTTTTTTTCCCTGGGATCATAGAATCATAGAATAGTTCCGGTTCGAAGGGACCTTTAAAGGTCATCTAGTCCAACCCCTAAATATCTTAATAGATCTTAATAGAAATCTGCTTTAGGCCAAATGTAGACGTTTCTAATGATTTAGGATTTTGAAGCAAGTATAGAAATATGCACTTAACAGGCTAGCATAGCAGGTCAGTAGCATGTTAGGCTTGGCATAAGTGGATATGGTCTGCTTTGTTTAAATTTAAAATGGTTTATTCATCAGTGGGGGATTCTGACTTGGAAAGCTGCAACTCGGAAAAGGATGAGAAGGTTATGGGGATAATCGGTGGGTGTGCTATGTGGTGTTGGATGTTGTGGTGTTCCTCTCAGGGCAAGTTCTGGGGGGTTCACCATCCATATAGTTAGCCTTCTAGGTGACTGTACAAGCCTGACACTGTCGGTCACTAAAAGGATGACACGTGTGACCAGAGGAGCACAAAGTTGCACCGTGAGAGCCTCCCTTTGGAGAAATTGGCCAGCTGCTGCCATAGGCTGGTGAGCCAGTCTGTTGGTCCCCAGGAACACCGGTTATGTTGGACCCTTCCCTGAATTTATTGATGGCCTCTCCCCATTCCCTCCCTATTCCCTCATATACAATGCTTCAGAGATGTCTGTGCAATCACCAATTATCATTTAATCATGTGTTCTTCCAATTATCGTATTTTGTGTCATGCTTTCTCAGCAAACTGGAAAAAGTTGTAGATGTCTTCAGGTGCAGCATGGATCTAGTAGGAGTACAGACAAAAGAATGGGTTCCTCTACATTAGCCTATTAGTCAGGCTTCAGTCTTTCTTGATACTCCTTGAATGGTTGTAGCCTGAACAGTATTCTGATAGGGTGACAAAGTTAACAAGGTGTCTTCAAGTTACTTCACCTTCAGGCTTTTTCAGACTTGCCCTGTTGACAGAATACACCACTCTGCAGAGTAACAGTTTTCAGCTGTGTAGGGCTTTCTCAGTTGATCCTTTGACAGCATTGGTCTTCAGGGTGAATTATCTGAAAAATGTGGGCAATTCAGAATGGCCTTTTGCAGAAGCAACCTCAACATCTGGAAACCTTGCCACATGACTCCACACCAATGGACTTTCCTAAATTTGCAACCCTAAATTAGGACAGAGAACTGTGCCGATTTCTTTAAGATTCAGGCACAAGTCTGCGGTAATTGCCTGAAAGACAAAAGGTGGCTAAACCTGTCCAAATTTGTCTTCCTGTAGTTTCTGGAGTCTGTATGTTTACGTATGCCGATACTGAATGATAATCATACTGGCAGCTGTGGTGTGTCACAGAGGCCCATATATATCTTGAAGCAGAGCGTATGTAACTTAGGTAGTACCAGAATTGATTGAACAGAAGCAGAACTGAGCAGCTGGGATGCTTTGTTGCCTTATTTATGGCAGCAAGCTGTTTGGGTGCAGCTGCACAAACTATTGAATAGCTCTGTCTGGTGGCAACTGTCAGAGGAGGATCTGGGTTTTAATGAAAACATCCCAAAAATGTTGGGGTAAGGATGAAACCTTTTTGCCTGAGTGCTGTAGCTTACAGACTGGGCCTGACCAGTAGCGAGTTCAACTTTTCTAATCCATAAAGGAAACAGCATTGGTGGAAAGTAGAGGCCAATAGGCTGCTCTAGATGGGCCTTCATGTCTTGACTCTGCATCACTGGTTCCTTATCGGCAGAGGGGTCAGAAACTTTAGCGCTCGTAAGACTGTGGGCCTTCCCTGTAGGCCCAAAGGCACTGTTTTAAAGAGGATACAGCTTAAGTGGAGGTGAGAAAAATACTGCACTGCAGAAGCCTGGTACCAGCCGTGCAGGATTGGTTCTCAAGTTTTTTAATTGGATCATTTCAGTGTAACAGGGAAAAGGGAGCTTGTGAGCTCCCGCACCTATGCTCTGCTGAGAGACCTCTCCTACCCTACAGGATTGCTTCCCTGAAAAACAAGGCTTGAGGTCTCACCCCAATGGATACGGGTGCTTCAGTAAGCTCAATCAGGTATTTCATGATTCCAGGAGACTTTCATCTGAATTCATCTTAAACTGGTTCCAGCCATTCCTGTATCTGTCACTCCTGTTTCTCCCTACCCTGCCTACCCCAGCTTTAAAACACTTTTTCCTGAGTCCCTTGCCTTAGATTTGAATGCTTGGGCAAAAGGGATAACTAATCCCCAGCTTAAATCCTGCATATATATACCTAATTATAGAGCTGCATGCCACTGATGTTTTCTTTGGCCCAGGACCTCAAGTTTCAGGGCCTTAACCCGTGCAACGCTGTTCTTTGTCTAGTTCCTGCTGTTGACTTGTACACAAGTTTAAAGTCTGTAAATCCTGTGGATTACTGGTGTATTCCTGCATAGCAGATGAGCAGGAAGAGACCAAATAATTTGGGAAGTAGCAGTCTGAAGCAAAATAGGTACACAAGAAGGCTTTTTGGTATCTCATCGGTACTTGGACAGATTACCTGTCCACATCATCTTCATTCCAGGTAAATGGTTCAACTTTTAGTATGAGTAAGGTAAAATCCTGGTTTGTCAGCATTTTCCTGTATGTGCTGCCTCTTGTGTAGATCTTAATTTTTATGGCTATTGGGCTCCCAGAGAGACAGCCAGAATGACAGGACTGTACATTGCTAACACAGGCATGAGTGTCCCATCCTTCTAAAAGAGCATACCTAACAAGAAAAGAGGACTTAGTAGTACTGTAGAAGGCTAGTTAGTATTCATGCTTGTAAGACAATAGTCCTTTATCTCTAGCTAAACACAAGGGTAGTTGAAATAACCTGAATTTACAGCCAAAGATTGATTTTTTTGTTTGTTTGTTTGTTTTGGTTTTTGTATGAGCTAATTACCAGACTTCACTGGCAAGCCTGTGGAGAGTTACTACCAAAGCAGTCTGTCAGTCTTTCCTGATCTCTCTCACACAGATCCTGAAGCAGAGCTTCAGCTTCATCCCTTCTGTTCCCATTGACATTAGACCTCTCAGTGATGATACTTCTTTCCTGCAAAGACCTGGTGCAGCTGCTGCTGGCAACAATACCTCTCTCACACATGTATATTGCAATGGGCGTACCCATACTTCCTCTTAGATCTAACCTATAATTCCTGGGGACTGGTGCAGAAGAGCTTGAGCCTTGAAGCTGTGGGTCTTCCTATTTTCTTTGACCCAGCTTCTTTCACCTTGACAGTCTTTTCCCCATAGTTCATAAAACTGCCTTGGCAATTGGTTAGTTTTCTGTAAATGGGACTGTATCACATGAGGTTTTCATCTGTTCTTTCAATGCCCAGTCCTTGCTTTCTACAGAATAAACTAAGTGGACTTGCAGTAAGTGACAGCTCTGCTGTTCAGACAAAGGGCCCATCCTGCCTAAGGCAGTGGCCTGTGCAGGTTCCTAGACAAAAGTGTAGAACAGGGCAAGCATGGAATGAATATGCTTCAGATGCCAACAACTTACAGGTAAGGGTTTTCCTAAATTAGAGGCTGTGTCAATCCATGCACCACTAGCTAAATCCTCAGTTTCTGGGGCATCATGCAGCACTGGACTTGGTGAATTTCTCATCCCTTCTGGGATGCAAGTTCCACTGAAGCAGTCAAGAGTGGCTGTCATCAGAGCCCTCTGTACACAGCTCAGCTTCTCCCACTTTCTTTGACTCTCCTCCAGTTGGCTAGGAAGCTGAAGTACTCGGGGCTTCTTAGAAAAGAGTTTTTTCCTCTGGGCCTGTTGCAGTGAACTTTCTGCTGAAGCTGTTCCAGGTGCCTCCATGGGTGATAGATCTAGCAACATTCTATGGGGGTTCTGAGGCTGAAGAGAGTACCAGTAAAACCAGCTGATACAGGGCAGCGGTCTGCAACAGAAAGAGCTGTTTGGCTATTTTTCAGGATGTGCTCTAGGTCCAAGCTTCCCGATTAACCTGTCATTTAATGAAACTGCATAGCAAATAGGGTGCAGTTTTCCAGTGAAAACAGAAAACCAAGTGGCTTGAATTTTCAAGCATTGCAGGGCAGAGGAATGGTGTTCTTATACACAGTGTCTGCTCTGCAGCAGCTAAGCATTCGAGTATAATGAAGTATGGTCATAGAAAACTGGTTGTGTCAGAAACTTAGTCCTGCAAATTAAGACAGCACCACACAGAGATGGGGACGAGGCTGTGATGGGACTTTTCTAGTAATCTTTGATAAACTTTATCCTCAGTTTGGTTTGCAAGCTGGTGTGTGTGTTAGCACTGATTCAGCATCAGATCCTTCCTGTGGTGGGATGATAAAACCCTGACAGCAGTTCAGCATGTGGGAGGCAGAGCTGGCTTAGTGCTGTACCTGTAACAGCTGGATAGAGCAAGAGAAGCTTAAACAGGAAATATAGTTTCCTTCTTGACCAATTAGGGAAGATAGGCTTCCCGAGAAAAGCACATCAAATCCCTGATTTGTTGAGAATCAATCCGGTTCAGCGGCATCTCCTCTCTCAATGGTTTGGAAGATGAGCACTGTTCAGAGCTTCCGTAACTGGGCTTACAAATGCTATCCTGTTGGGGTAGCTGCTGTTAAATGGCTTCCATTGCTCAAAGGCGTTACAGAATTTTTGTTCTACCTTGAAGATTTTAAGTCTTTAGTAAAACCATTTTCTTCCCACTTACAGAGCCCTTCAGAATAGTATAAAAATGAAGTTAGCACGGGGAAGATGTGCAGAGTTCATGATCTTAAATGCTGAGGTTTACAGATAGATTTTTCCCAACTTGCTGAAGCTGGAAACCTAACATTAGCAACGAGTTTCATACCTGCTCTTGTATTAACATCTTCATTTAGCTTAGATGGGTCTTTTTTTGTTTTTACCGTTATTTGTGTACTTTCATAGAATATGATTTCTTGCTATTATTAGTGTTTTAGTAGGCTAGATAAATTTATAAAATCTCCTTCCTTAGGAGTTTTCAATTATTCTGATGGTTCTAGAAGCTAGTCTGAACGGGGATACAATTTGTAAGCTCATTTTTTCTTGAACTACAAGTGACCAGAACCTAGGCATTTCAGATGTCTACAAGTACCTGTGTGATCCGTTGCTTACCTGTCTACTGTCATTGGATACGTCCAAACAGTCCTTGTAGTTTCAGCTCCCTCACAGGCACCCTTTTTGGGTTGCTTTCTATTCTGGGTGAATTGTTTCTGTTTCTCCTACATCATGTCTAACCTGTGAGCTTATGCATAATGGAAATTCTTGTTCTTTGTCTCTGACATAACCTTGCACTTGCGCCGAAATCTAGGCAGACCTATTAATGAAACCATCTTCAAAATATCACAGTTTTTGCTTTGTTGTGCTGCCCCTCTGTTTTCTACATAGCTGGGACATTCCTACATTTGGTACAAATGCTAAGAGCTGGTCCTGAAATTTAAATCTCTTCTATTTCCTGATGGCTGATTCATCATAGAATCATTAAGGTTGGAAGAGACCTCCAAGATCATCAAGTCCAACCGTCAACCCAACACCACCATGCCCACTAAACCATGTCCCTAAGCGCTGCATCTACACGTCTTTTAAATACCTCCAGGGATGGTGACTCCACCACTTCCCTGGGCAGCCTCTTCCAATGTTTAACCACTCTTTCAGTAAAGAAATTTTTCCTCATGTCCAATCTAAACCTCCCCTGGCGCAACTTGAGGCCATTTCCCCTCGTCCTATCGCTTGTTACTTGGGAGAGGAGACCAACACCCACCTCGCTACAGCCTCCTTTCAGGTAGTTGTAGAGAGCGATGAGGTCTCCCTTCAGCCTCCTTTTCTCTAGGCTAAACAAGTCATCTATCTTACAGTTCCTGTAGTCACCCCCATTTTTTTCCTAGCTACCTTTGTGATTTTTTTTTTATGGGGTACTACACCAACTGATGCATTACCCTAGTTAGTACTTTTGCCCAGAAGAAAAAAAAAAAATTGTATTAAGTCATATGTTAATGTGGCATGATTTCTCTATTACAGAATACACTGCAATTGAGGCAAATGAAAGATTATTAAACCCAAATGTTTAAAAATTCCTTCCTTCAGAATTTCACAGCCGTTGCCCATGACTGATGGTGAGGCTGAAAGGCCCTGCAGTTGCTTGGGTAACTCTCGCTTCCTTCTGCTTTTCACAAGTGCCAGTGCCCCACTCTTCCATTTGTTGCAGAAATATTTCTGACCGTTTGCAGTATGAGGAGAGCGGAGTATATAGAAGGAGCCTGTGTACTGCCTTGGGTTGGTTGGTATCCGAGGCTGTTCTTGGGGTGCTGGGCTCTGCCCAGTGTCGCACAAGTACATGTGTGAAGAGATGCTACATTCAAACAGTGAGGAATGAACAATTTCTCTAAGGTTTTACTGTGAGATAAATGTCCACTCTAAGAACTGGTGTGAAGGTGGAGACCTGTGTGCAAAGCAAAAATAGCTGGGGCAAAGAATCTTGTTTGGAGAGGAGATGAGTGTAATGACCGGATGACACAGCTGGGCTGGAGGTGGGAAATTAAAAGGTGATAAACTTAAATGAGAAGAAATAACTGGGCAAGAAAGATAGACCAGGAAACTGTGAAAGCAATAACAGGATGAGAACAAGAAGGCCCACATTGTCCTGTGGACAACTTAGAGGTAACAACTTTGGACTTCACGCTTCTGTCGCCAAGCAACATCTTGGGCAACGTGTCCCAGAAGTGAATGCACATGTAGATTTTTAAACCTACTCTGTCATGATTGTGCCTTGCTCTGTGTGTGTGGAGATGGAGATAGAAATTGCTGTTCTTTATTTCTCCTTTCATGGTACTTGTTTTACAAGCCTCTGTTGTGTCCCCCTTGACTCATGTTCTTCTGTGTGTAGGCATTGTTCAAGCTCTCGTCATAGAGAACCTATTTCATACTTATGATCGCCTTCATATACTATCTTTAAAAGACTAGTTAGACTAAAAGAGAAATGTTGATACCTCACAGAATTTACATAGCAGCATTGGCTTTTTTCAAAGTATTTTCCTAATAACGTCTCACATGATAAACTTGATATCCAGCAGGTGCAACTTAAGAGTGTGTGTCTATACATAAATTATTTAGGAAACCATCACAGCTCTCACTTTCCCTTTGGATGTTATTTCTCACGGGTGAAGACTAAGAGCTTTTGGGGCAGAGGTTGACTGCACCTATCCTCGGTGTCGCTGGGCTGCCTTTCAGTGTAAGGTGTGGCACCGCGGAGGTAAGACACTGCCACCAGCAAAGCTGGTTACTGCTTTCAAAGCCGGCTCCGGTTGATTCCCCAGGCACCCAGGGGTGCCGGCGCGGCCCCTGCTCCCCGGC
>NW_008824291.1:244289-244781 GCF_000699105.1 Pygoscelis adeliae | reverse complement strand
CTTGCCACGGGAAGGAGCCCCTCGCTTCGGGAGCACCCACTGCCTGGCGGGTTGGTGGGTGCTGTGAAGGTGAGCTCGTCTGCCTGATAAAGGGGTTTCCAGCCCACAAAGGAGAAGCGCTTTATCTAAATCAGCAGTCCTGTGAGTTACGCTTACCGCTAAGCAAAGCACAACGTGAATTTAAAAACTCCAGTTTAATCCATAAACCACAAAAGGTATCAAATAAGTTTATTAAAAGTGATAGAGGTGCTTTATACTTATTATCTGGGTCTTCAGCCTGCCCTTGCAACTTTTTCCACAATTCTGTTTAGCCACAGAGCTCTCTGCACAGGTAACACTGATGATAAATCCTGTGTGCTGCCACACACCATGCTGACATGGTTTCTCTGTAGAAGCAGAGGATTGGAGATCTGCTCAGCAGAGAGCTGCCAGCTTGGCCCAGACATCTCTGACTCCCAAAGGGTTTGCTTTCACAAGGCCAAGCTCTTGTGT
>NW_008824291.1:241889-244265 GCF_000699105.1 Pygoscelis adeliae | reverse complement strand
TGAAACGATGATGTTTTTATTCTGCTGGTAATCTGGAGCATAGGACACTGCAAACAAGAACTGGAATTTGAACCTGCCTCTCTGTAAGGAGAAGGCCTTAAGACATTACTGGGCTATAGGATATTCTAGAGGAGTTTTTACCACTTATCCCCTGTGGAAATTGTACCATTTTTGAAAAGTTAGTTAAGTATTATTTGTGCCAGAGAGAGAAAGTATTTGACTGTAGCTTGTTTGAATAGATGCTTGTCAGTGAATATAGACTATGTCACCTTTTTATTAAAAAAATTGAGAAATAGGTCATTATTTTTTGTTTTGAAGTTTCTTCTGAATTCCTGACATGTTATGAAATTTGCCATGAAATCTGGAAGAAAAACCCATGCAAACCAAAAACTTGTTTTTGATTCAGGCCAAAATAATTCGGTTCAGTTTTGTTAAACTGCGCAATTTATGCATCCCTACCTAAACAGATTCTCTTGTATAGAAATGGCAGATTCTTGCTCTCCTGATGTCTCTAATATTTTTGCGTTCTGTCTGTCTTTCCTGCTTGTCTTCCTTTGAATTACTGTGAGCCAGGCTGCTTGTGGGATTCAGTTGTGAGGGCGTTCAGGTATGGAGACGCTAGTATGATACTTTATCAGCTCTTTTCCATCATGTAGCTTGGGATCTTGTATACTTTAGGCGGGGATGTTTCTCAAACTACTGGAAAATGTATGTTATAGGCAGGTTAGGACTTATGAATGAGTCTAAGTCTTTTCTGCAGAGGAGGCTAATTGTGACATATCTGCAGTGAACTTGCCGATCTTTGTGCTGCTCAGTTCCTTCGTATCCTGCTGCATAGTCACAGTCCTATCTTGTGCTTACATCGAACCCGTTTGGACTGAGATATTACTGGGTTTTGGTTAGCTTTTGAAGAGCATCTTTTGGATTATAAATACAAATTTTACACTGACATTTTATTTAGTCTGTGATCAGATAGATATAATCCTGTCTGTGAAAGCAGGTGCTGTGTATCTGTCCTAGGTACCGTGTCTTCTCCCTGTTGTCACCCAAAGAGCTTGTATTTGTGAACACTGTTGTTTAACATAACAGCTGTTATGTCTGTTCGGCTTTGGAGCATCAGAACTCTTGCCATGACCTATCTGGGGATCATGGGTTCCTCTCCGGTGTTGGAATTCCCCCAAATTTTTAGACTTTTCTGGCAAAGAATTATTAGAAAGACAATAGAGAACAGACAGATAAGATTCTGGTCCTCTAGTCTCAAAAGAGATGTAGTAAAGTCAGAAGAGGTACAGAGAATGGGGAGCAGAAAATGGTGTGATCAGACCCCAATACACAACAGCTTTTGCACAAGGAAAATAAACGTTTACAAGATCTCTTCAGTCTGTCTGAAAAAGATAGTGCCATTCCTCCATCAGATGACAGAGGTCTGGAGTATCACAAATGGCCTGGAGAGAATGAACAGGGAGCAAATGACCGCTGTTTCTTCCTGCATGAGGACTGGAGGGCATTAAATGAAACCAAAAAGGGCTCAGTTCAGCATAAACGAAATAATTTTTCATGCAAAATATAGTTAAGCTGAAGTGTGTTACTACTTGCCGTATGATGTAATGGATACTCAAAGTTTACATGAGCTCAGGAAAGAAGTGAACCAGTTCATGGAAGAGAAAACGACCAAAAGTGAGTATATACAAAGACACCATCTTGCTTGTGCTGCATATCCCAGGAGAGACTTAGAGGAAGTATTGTTCTGGACTTGCTGTACTCGCACTCTTCCGTATCAAGTACTGTCTGCAGATGTTATGGGCTTTCTCCAGTCATGATGGGTATCAGCCCATCCCTAGCAAAACCTAAATGCCCTCTCCCTCACAAGCAAGGTGAGTGCCAAGTACTTGCAGCTGGGGAACAGGAGGGGAAACAAGCAGAGCACCCCTGAGCGCTAACTGCTCCTGAAAAAAGCCAAGGAGCTGGTGGATGCTGTGCCCTGGAGACACATCAGGAAGAGTGAGCAGAAGTAGGGCCCACAGTCTTTCCCCTTTCCAGCTCCCCACCAGGTTTCCTCCAGCTGGTGCCACAGGTGGTCCAGAGGCAGTTGATAAAGAAGTCCTGCAGTTTGGTGGAACGAGGATGGAAGGTTAGATCCACCTGAGGTTTGACCTAATATGTGTCCTAATGGTTTGTGCTAATACAACTTACTTGAGCAGTGAAGAGGTGCACTTTTTAGTCCCAGGCACACAAATCATGTCCAGGAAGGGCATTATTTAAGGATATTACTGTTGGGGGCCATGTGGGTAGGACGGATACCTAACGTATGAGTAAGAATCTGCATGTTATACAAGGTGGATATGGGATGAAAATTGAAAATAAATTGCCCTTCCA
>NW_008824291.1:234945-241845 GCF_000699105.1 Pygoscelis adeliae | reverse complement strand
CACTTATTTTCTCTGAGGGAAGGCAATGGGAGAGGTCTTTGGTTGGGGTAGGGAGGACGCTTTCCGGTTGAGGAGCACTTCATGGAAACATGCCTTTTGTGTGACAGAGAGACTGGGAGGAGGATTTGTGCGTACCACAAAGGAAGATGAGGGGGAAAGGGAAGTGTGCTTGTTTCACAGAATAGGGCTGTGTGTACCCATTCCTTGGGAGAAGAGTTTAAAGGACTACTGAGATGTGTGTGTAGGGGTGGGAGAGGAGAGCTGCAAATGGAGATCACTTAGAAAAACATGAATGAGGGAGTATATACAGTCTTTGGTAGCAAGTTTGACCAGAGCAAGTTTGTTTTTAAGGGCCCAAGCAGGATTTTTGGGGACGGCTTCCGTATGGAGGTGATTTTTGAAGCAAAAGAATGGAGGGGTGGCTGGCTTTTGGAAAGGTCATCTTGTTTTACAGTTAGCAAAGAACTTCTTTTGAAAATGTTTGAATTTATCCGACTCTTCTTCTGTGCGTTTTCTTACCTAGCGCCCACTACCAGGCCAACTCTGTCTGACATGCTTTTATTTGTCTTTATTCTGCTTGTTTCAGAGTCCAGAAACACTGGCAATCTCTTGCTCTTTCTGTGGCACCATTTTCTTCTGTACCAGAGCTTCTCGTGTCCTCTTCCTGCTGCTGCTTTGCTGTTGATCTGATTAGATGATCTGCCTGCCTCCTGGCATTTCTGAATGACACCACCACGCTTTCCTGAACTCTCTCTTCCAAGCCGTAGAAGTGAATGCTTGTTTCTCTCTGTCCTGCAGTGCTGAATACTCTTCTGTCTGCTCTTGCTTCTTTTTTATTTGTCCCATGTGGAATCTTGCCTGGTTTGAGTCCAGATTTTTCATTATGGTGGCTATACTCTGGTTGTTTGAAGCGATAGATTAAATCCACGTTAAGAGCATCTGCTGCCTTGTTGCAGGGATTTGCTGCCAGGGTGATACAGCATGATTTAATGGAAAATGATAAATTCCACTTAAGTTCCCCGTGCTTTTCACGAGGGTGTCTGAATTCTGGAGGAGGAAATGCCTTGCTCTGTGCTGACTTCTGCTCTACCTGGCTTGCATAAAGTGATTTGTGCAGGGCTGTAAGCGTGTAGCACACTACAGCAGTAGGATAGCATGTCCTTCAGCTAGGGGTATAGGTTTCAAGGATACAGCCTGCTAAATCATTACATTAGAGCTACAAAAACCACCTGACTCATTTAGTCCACTCTCCGTGAGCACTTCAGAGGTGCAGGTCTCACCAGAAAGGAATGAATGCAGTCTGGTATTCGGAGGAAGAATTTGGAGGTGGCGGATGGAGCTGGTCACAGCCCAGGAGCAGAGTGTGATCAACAGGGATTCAGAGGCTCTTGGTGTGCTTTCAGAGGAGTGCTCAGGTTTGGAGTATGGGAAGGCAAAAGGGAGAGGTCGGAAGAAACCTGGGTGGAGCTGAGCTCATAGGACCTGGTGTAGGAGGAAGAGAGGGTGGAGCTGAGTAGGGACTGAAAATTATGAACAAGTCAATGCAGAGGAGGGAGGAGACCTCTATTCTGTGTCAGCAGGAGTATGCAGAGGGATGGGCTGCTGGAGAGCTTCTGCTGGAAGAATACCTGGGCAGGAAGTGTTGTGAGGTTGGGGAGGCAGGCTTGAGGGATCATGCAGAGAGGAGAAAAAGGAGGAAATTAAAGAGCTAGCTTTGATACCAAGTTTTTGAATAGTGGTGGTGCTGAAGAAGCAAGCCCTAGGGATGTCTAATGGAGGGGTTGCAGTTTCTCTGTTTTGCTTTTTCCTTACTGAAGCTCCCATGACAAATTGGGCCCAGTGCAGAAAATTTTTTTTTTCTACTGCCCGGTGAGGTGTTACTAGCTTGCACTGAAAATTATGAGAGATGGACACCTGGCTAGAGCACGAGGTCTTTTGGGTCCAGTGAGATTCCTTCCTGTTCTGGCTTGTTGCTATTTGCATCTTGGCAAGGCCATTTCTAGGCTGGTGGAAACAGTCCGGGTTTCAGCAGTTCCTCCTGTTTGGCTGCCATTGGCCTGGGGCAAGAGCATCGATGTCCTTTGTCCAGAGCCTGGGATCCTGCTGCACTGAGCAGGGTGAAACCTGAGAGCGGTGTTTGTCACTTTCCCAAGACAAGGTGGGGCCTTGCAAAGCTAATTAAGAGCAGCTTTTAATTTCCTGGCATCTGGGGCCTGCAAGGAGGATCTTGGGTTTTATTTACTTCCATGGAGGAGTAAAGCTGCTCCTTTTAATCTCTCCATGCTAATAGCCCTTCCCTGAGAAAGTCAGGGAACCACGAATCATCAGTGACTGGACTCCTCAGCGGTGCACCATGCTGAGACTGAGCTCTTTGGTGCACATTAAGGCTAGAGTGTGCTGTGGGCACCTTCTCTTGTTCTGCATGTGAATTCTTTGCATCACAGGCTTTGTCAAAACTGCAAGCTGCATTTGTTTAACAAAACCAGTCAAGAAACTGGTTTCACTTGATCCTTACGAAACCTGTGCACGGAGTTGGCATGCCTCTATTCCAGGAGTCCAGGAACCATATGAGTTAATGTGTACAAATGGATGTGGTTTTGTTTCTCCAAAAGCCAGGTATTCTAGATGTGCTGCTGCCCAGAAGTCGAAATAAGTGCAGACCATTTCACCCTCATCCTTTTCTCTCTGTGCAGTAACTGTCTGTCTTATAAATCCTGGGTGGTGACTAGGGGGATTTAGGATTTGTGCTGGAGTGATGATAGCTGAGTATAGGCTTAGTTGTGGAAAAAAGAGCTAATAAAACTCTTGGACATACAATTCTTGGACATACAAACAAGGGAACAGGAAAGAGGATCAGGGAAGTGATTTTATGCTTTAGGGTCTACAAATAAGAATTGACTATTAATATTCACTTCTCTGTGAGCTCTAAGGTGTGTAGTCAGCTTTGTTGTTGGACAGCGTGTGGGTGCGCTGCCCTTCTGAGCTCTCAGAAGGAGCTCAGTTCTCGGAGAAGGTTCAAATGAGTGTAGCAGT
Organism: Pygoscelis adeliae; assembly: GCF_000699105.1. NCBI lineage: Eukaryota > Metazoa > Chordata > Aves > Sphenisciformes > Spheniscidae > Pygoscelis > Pygoscelis adeliae. Next base: position 238,812 of record NW_008824291.1, on the reverse strand, counting down.
GAGGTAAAAAGGCATACTGGGCGGCAAAGAGGTTCAGTGAAGCAAATAGTTCATGAAGATTTAGGTGACTATGGCCTAAATGGTGCTGCCTCTCACCAAATCTTCCTTTGCACTGGTTTTATACAATGTAGGGAGGTCATCAGTGAAAGCACCTACTCAGTCTTTCCCCTGGGTTTAGCTGACCCGGTTATTGTAAACCTCTAGATATGTCTCTGTCATGTGGTTAATAACATCTTCCATATCTTTGGGTGCATCAGTTGTTAAGTTGGCTGCTTGGAATGAGCTTGCACCTTTGGGATTCCTCCTGTTCCTTGGTGACACCTTCCCTTGCTCGTGTTCCAGGACGCTGTCTCTAAAGTGTAAACGCAATATCACAGTGGCCTTACAGAGCATTTGCTCATTACCTGATCTGCTTGCACCTCTAAGATCTCTCCTTATTCCCTTTGGCTATTGTCTGAATATCTGCCAGGAATGATTTAGGTGGTGTTTCATTGATGGTTAGAGGTAGAGGCAGGACTAGGTTAACCTTTATAGGTCTCTTCTAACCTGTTATGTATGTTCCCCTGAATATTCCTGGATTTCATAACCTTGTTTCGCCATCTCCCTGATAGAAACTCGGATGGGGCAGGGAACAGTGGTGAAAGAGCGTGGTGGATGCTAAGACACGCTGCATGCTGAGGCAGAGGGATGTGACGGCCCGCAGAGCTCTTGCATTGCAAGGTTCTCTGTGGTTTCTGACTCCTCCTTTTTCCATTTCTAGTTCAGGGTATTTAATAGTGTATGTCTGAGCTGTTCCCCTGAGAGCTACTTTGGCACCTTCCTATTCTTTGTACTCTTCCTGTTCAGAGGAGTTGTTTCTGCCTTTTGTGTTTGAGAATGTCCTGCTGTCTCCTTCCACACAGGGACACTTAACTCTTCTTTAAGACTTTTCCAGTCCCCCAAGTGTGCTTCCATGAACCCTGAGTGTACAGTCTGCTGTAGCCTGCATACCCTGTTCTGTACCAATTAATAAACTTGATCTCGTCTGCCTTGTTTCAGTTTCCCAGTTTCAGGGTTAGAGTTTATTTGTTGGGGTTTTTTTGTTTGTTTGTTTTATGGTGCCTCTCAGTGCTGGAGATGCATCTGTTGTATAAACTTACAGGGTGATATGATTTCTGCCTCAAGAAAATACAATCCTATTTGAAACAATTGGAACAGGTTATTGTATAATTCTTGGCATTTTTCCCTATTGCTAATATTTGTGGCATTACAGATAAGTAAATTACTTTTTTGTAATTGCTAGTTGACCATTCTTTGGTCAGAAGATGGTTTAGAAGACGACTAGATTGGTAGATCAGGTCCCTTTGTTATACTGGAGAAGGCCATTCCTGAGGTGCTGGTATGCCAGGGAGGGGGCTGGGTGGGAAGAGATAAATGGTAGAATAGATAAGAAAGGGGAGAGGTCTTTGGATAGTACTTGGGCTATATTAGGTTTTGCTTCTTCACCAGTAGCCAGAATGCTGTCTCATGAAATGATCTCAACAGGTCTCTCCAGATCAATGCTTTTGCAGTATTTTAATGGAAAATGCCACTGGATGCTTCGCGTCTGCTGCAGGGAGTGCTGATGTGTTGGTGGCACTCATCCTTTGGATTCCTCCCAGCCCACTGTACAGGACTGAGGTGGAGGTCGCTTGTGCTCTGGTTTCAGTAGGGGGGCCCTCTGTTTATGCAGTTGTACGCTGCTGCTTTCAGGTTTAAGATGCAGTCTGATGTGGTGTCATGATCTAATTCTGGCTTGGGGATTTCCTTTCTGTGGCCCTGAATTGATTTGTCACTTCATTTGGACCAGAGATTCCACTCTGCTCCTGTGTGCCGTCCTCACGCAGCATGCTGTCTGCAGGGGAACAGTTGCTGCCTCTGGTCCCAGAGGGGACTGCATTCCTCAGTCCCTGCTTAAATGCCTGGGAAGAAGCAGCTGGAGAGCCTTTGGCTTGGACACAATTTGCTTTGTCTTAGCTGGAATGTATTCCTGACACTTAGGTGCTTTTATATATTTGAAATACGTTCCTCAGGGCCTGCTACGTGGGGTTAAATAGTCGGAAATCCGGCCAGCCTGTGTTAGGGGAGGGCTCTGTCCCGGCAGCCAGGGAGCAGCCTGCGTGTGTGTAGGGTTGGTTTCCTCTCCAGCCCTGAGCTCCGGTGTGTGCGAGGTCATGCAGAGCCGCTCATGTTCAGTGCGCTCAGCGCTCCTGCCCTGCCCTGTCCTGCCAGGAGGTGCTCTGCCTCGCCAGGCCTGTCTGTGCATCTCCTCCTTGTCATGGGTCTGCCTGGGGTGGGCAGGCGAGGAGTGTCCCCTCCTGTGCTGTGTCGGGGCTGATGGGGAGGAGAGCCCCTCTTTGCTGTCCCTGCTGAAGCACAGGGAAGGTGGTCTGCCATGGTGGTCTGGCTGCAAACCCAAGCTTGACCAAAGGCTGCTGTGCCTGGTGTTTGGCTGCTGCAGAGTATCAGCTGTTTGTCTTTGGGACTCTGCTGAGTTACTGCCTTTCAGGTGTTTGTGTTTATGTGCTTGTGGCCAGAAAAGGCTGAAGCCAGTTTAGTATCTGTGGCAAATGCTGTGAGGAGTGGAGAATGAAACACTGCTATAGTTGGAGTCAGTTATTTGGGAAGATCCCTTGTTTGGGATGGCAAGTGGTCTGTATCCACTGCCTGTGGTCTTGTCCCATGCCTGCTCAGATGGGTCAGACTGAGTCTCTGGGTAACTGGCACAAGGATCTCTGAGGAACGTCCAGGTGCGAGGGTCTACCTGGATAGTGGTAGTGGTTCTCTCCCCGTGGCACCAGGGCTGCCCCGTGGGGGCTGAGGTGTGGCCTCTCCGCTGGAGCTCCAAACTGATGTTCTCATCTCTCAGCAGGGGTGATCACTTTTTTGACCTCTGCTACCATTAACTCTGTTACCCTCACTAGATTTCAGGTGGAGTGATTCTTCTTCTTGAATGTAGCTATTCTGGGAATATACATTGCTTGTGTCATTTCTCCCAATATAGGGGAAGATATATCTTGGGTTCACTGCTCTGGTGATGCAACCTAGTGCTAACTGGAGGCGCTTGGCTCTGCTGGAAGTGGACTGACTCCTGCTCTGCTAAGGGCACTGTACAGCCTCTGGGACTGGCGTCCTGCCCGAGCTATCCAGCTGTGGGATAGAAGTCTTTCTGGTTCTGTGGCCTCACCTGTAAGGTGTTGGCTTTGAGCACAGTGACTTGGAAGGACTGAGTTGAACCTTAGAGCTGATCAACTCCCAAGTGTTTTGCTTTGCAGTTTTTGCTTCCAGCTCCGCTTGAATCTCTGTCATACATCTGGCTTTCCCCAAAGGCAATCCCACTGGCACAGTCGTCAAAGATCAGCTCCTTCTTTCATTGCAGATGTAAAAGGAGGGACCCCCACTTCTGTTCACACTTCTCCTACCTGTAGGTCTCTGAGACTGGAAAGGCAACATGCGTGCTCCTGCGTCCTGATGCCTTGGCTGCGGAGCACGCAGCAGAGTCTTTGCTTCCTCCGTGGGCAATTCTTAAGATGTCAAGCCTGCGTTTAACCAGGAAAATGTGAATGAAACACAAGGCTCAAATATGTGACCTGGTTTTGCTGTGAGCATTTCAAGGAGCTGCCCAAGCTGCTGCATTTCACTGCTGACGGACACCTCCTGCCCACGGTGGCAGAGTCCTGTGCATTTGTTCTGGTTTGGGACAAACATGGAGCTCTGCTGCATGCTGCTGTGAGCCCAGCCTGTGGTGGCATGGGAAACCAGGCCCTCTTCTTGCTCGTGAATCACCAGGAGAATTGTAATTATTTTCCTGCTACACAGTCTGATCCTGCCTTTAATTAAATATGTGCT
>NW_008824291.1:222767-234923 GCF_000699105.1 Pygoscelis adeliae | reverse complement strand
TGTACCAGCAGGGTTTGACAGTTGGACTTGAAATTCTCTTAAGAGTAATGAGATGTAAGGAGGACCTGTCCTTATCACTGGCACTTCCAGAATCAAAAAGGTTAGCAAAACCTCTGCCTTGGATCCCCTTAGCCTGTGTTTCCCTGCAGCAAAATCACCTGGTCCAAACACCTCTGGCTCTGGGCCTTTGTCTTGGAGGCAGCCTGGGTTGTCACAGGTTGTTTTTGAGGAAAAGGAGGCATCTGAGACCTGCTGTTTGGCTAGCAGAGCTTGGGAACACCTTGATAGTTCTGGCTGCAGAAGCAAGAAGGTTTTGTGCAATTCCAGTGTGAAGACCATGTTTACAGTGTAGACCCAGTTCCCGGTCTCCAAATGTATAAATTGTCACTGCCTTATTTCAAAGACGTTGGCCTATGTGTAAGATCATTGTGGCTCTATGGTTGTGTAAGTTGGGTGTCTGACTCCCCTTCCTCTGGCACACATCCTGCTCTCCTTCAGCAGTGCTTCAGCCGTCTCACCTTGAGAAATGCCCCATCTTTATGAGGCGTTTCATTGAAGCCTGCTTAAAGCATGCTTGGTTGAGGGGAGAAATGTCCCTACAGCCTGATGGCACTTGACAGCCACTCCCCTCCTGTCTGCTGTTTGCAGCAGGGGTCCTGGCACCAAGGCAGCCTCTGTGAGCTGTCTGTGCTGCAGAACAGTGTGGCTCCTTCTCTGGAGAAACTGGTAGAGGAACCCAGGCATCTGTTTGCTCTTCTTCCTCCCTCTTGGCCACCATGGAGATGGCTCTCCTCCAGGTACAGGTGGGAGCGTGGGGACTGTCTGTCGGAGGAGAGCAGCAAGCTGATGCTGGGGAACAAAGACCCCCATGTCCTAGTCACCTTCCCTGGGATTAGGCATGGTGCCTTTGGCGGGACAGATGTTTGGGGTGTGAAGCGGGACAAATGCCTCTGCCCAGACGCGTGGGACTGCTTCACACATATCTCAGTGTTGTGCATTAGTGTGGGGAGTGCGGAGGGGATCTCCTTGAATAAGCAGCGGCAGGGGAGGGGAGAGCTGGAGTTCAGTCTCGGGTAGACCAGAAGCCCTTTTGCTATAGCCTCAAGAAAACAAAGATTCAGAAAAGAGTCATGAAACTGACCTGGGCCTGGGGCTGACCTGGAAGTGGGGAGCAGTCTGCATGCAGAAGCAGTCAGTGTTTTCCAAGTCCCAGGCTTCAGCACCCAAACGGCTTTCTCTGCTTACTTGGCTGTGAAGACGTGTCTTTCTCCAGGTGGGATGGGAGCTGAAGGACATACGGGCTTGTGTTGCCATCATGTGAATTGTGGATGGGCACAGGGCTCTGGCCTTGTTGCAGGACCTCTGTGGCCGTCATTGCCGCAGGCTGGATGCCAGCATCACGGGCACTGGCAGTGTGCATGGGAAGCTCGGTGGGCCTGGTAGATCTGTGTCCCTGACCCTGCCATGCATCATGAGACTGCTTGGGTTGTTCCAAGACTGAAGCCCTTTCCCTCCCTCCTGCCGGAGCAGCGGGGCCAGCTCCACTGTGCCTCTTCTGAACAGCCAGCAGTGGCAGTGCAGGGCTGGCTGGAGTTACCCAGCGCTGTCTGCTCTGCCGAGCTGGGCTGGCTCTTTGGCCATTAATCCCATTTGGGGAATGGTTGGCTTTCCAGGTCTGCCCTCAGGATTTTGTTATTTCTGGGAAACGGCATAGTTGAGTGGTAGCTCAGAGGGTTTGTTCTGATCTTTTTATCCGTTGTCCTTTTTTCATTTTCCACCTCTTGATCTGACTGAATAAGTGAGCAGGGGGAGGAGGCAAGGCTCTGCTAAGCATTACTCTGCAGCAGAAAGGAAGCCCTTGGGGGTGGTGTCCAAATTCCCAGCATCACTATCTGAATACTGTGGTTCTCTAGGCTAACCTAATAGCTCCATTAACCTTGTTTTCATGTCCTGGGGCTTTACTGCAGCCTCAGAACTAATGGTGGGAGCTTCACAGATATGAACATTGACAGTCAAAGAGGCAGGATTGAGGTTTGGAGAAAGTACGTCACGTTAGCAAGCTGAAGAAATACAACTTAGTTGGAGGCATGCTAATTGCAGAGAGGAGGCTGGAACCTCCTTCAGACGTTTTCCAGGGCCTCTTACAGACAAGAGACGGGACTTACAAGGGCCCTTTATGACTTTGCTGTGTATATACATGCTGTGTGTGACTTCGCAGGTACCGGCTTGTTGTGCTGCTGTTCAGAGGGGCCTTGACAGGCTGGAAAAATGGGCCAACGGGAGTCTCATGGAGCTCAACAATGGGAAATGCCAATTTCTGCACCTGGGGAGGAGTAACCTCATGCAGCAGTACAAGCAGGGGACTGACCACCCGAAAAGCAGCTTTGCAGAAACACTGGGGGTCCTGGTGGACCACAAGTTGACCAACAGTTAGGAAGAGCATTGCCAGCAGGTCAAGGAAGGTGATCCTTCCCCTCTGTTCTGCTCTGGTGAAACCACATCTGGAGGACTGCGTCCCATGCTGGGCTCCCCAGTGCAGGGAAGACATGGACATACAGGAGGGTGTCCAGTGAAGGGCAACAAAAATGATTAAGAGACTGGGGCATCTGTGATATGGGGAGAGGCTGAGAGAGTTGGGACCATTCAGCCTGGAGAAGAGAAGGCTTAGGGGGATTTTGCCAATGTGTATATGATGTCAGGGAGCAAAGGAGATGGAGCCAGAGTCTTCTCAGTAGTGTCCAATGGCAGGACAAGAGGTAATGGGCACAGAGTGAAATAGAGGAAATGCTGTTTAAACTTAAGGAAACACTTTTTTTTTTTTTTTCCACTGGAGAGGTGGTTGAACACTGGAACATGTTGCCCAGTGAGGTTGCAGAATGTCCATCCTTGGAGATATTCAAAACCCAAGTGGACACAGCCCTGGGTAACCTGCTATAGCTGACCCTGCTTTGAGCAGAGGTTGGACTAGCTGATCTTGAGAGGTCCTTTCCAACCTCTGTCCCTTCCATAGAATGCTGTGGTTCTGCTGGACCTGTCTTCATGATGCAAGTTGCGTTTCTGAGTGAACTGCTGTATTTGGAAATCTGCATCCTTCACTCACTGTCCTGCTACATACTCCTTTGCAGTTTTGCAGACATTGGCTTTCTAGAAACTTACCCTGCTTTCTTAATTTAGCTGGAAGCTCTGTGCTAGTGTCCATAGGCAGTGAGATGCCTGCCTCATGCTGATCGAGGCTGCGTATGAAGGCTGTGGTGGCTGGCTCCATTCTCTCTTGCAGAACAGGAGGTGGCTGATGCAGCCAGTTTTGGAGTTGGACAGTCAGAGTTCCTCATGTAATGAATGAGGAAGGGATACAGGGGACTGTCAGACTTCTGTCTCTACTCAGGAGTTAGGCATCTCCCTCTCTTAATTTTGGCCAGCACTACCTCTAGTGCCACCCATCTGCATCGCTGAGGAGCAGTCATGACATGTTGAGGATATGAGGCCAGAAGCTCATTTCTAAATCAGGTGGGTATTTCCTCCTTCCTGAGTTCACTCTGCTTTCCCATGTAAGAGTTCACCATTGACCAAAGCTGGAGCTGTGGGCTAACCTGTCTTATAAATTAGGTACAGGCAAAACGCTTCATGTATATTGAACTCCATGGGATCGGGGACTTTGTGCTTTGGCATCTCACTGGGTGAGAAGCTCTATAAAGTGGGGTGTCAGGCATCCTTGCATTATCAGTCAGAAATGTGTCCTAGATCAGTGGGCCCCGACATCAGTACCTGAGGCTTAGGACTTTCTCAATACACAGGTATTTCAGTTCTTCAGCAGAAGCCAAAGGTGAATCTGCCAAATGGAGCCTGTACTTGCTGCTACCAGTGTTTCTTGTTTTCATAAACTGGCTAAGCCTGTTATTGTTTCTCTGGATAACCTCAAATAAAACCACAGTGTGCTGTTTGGAAATGTTCCTTGAGTAGGACTGACCTAACCATTGAACATGAGTGTTATATGGTCAAGACGGCTCTCTGCTTGGCTGGTTGTAATATTTCAATTTGAAGCTGACGTTTCTTTCCCTTTGCAATGACGATAGTTTTTGACTGTCATAGTCAAAATGATTAGTGATTCTGCTTTATTAGCCTGATATTTTTCTTTTATAAAATTACTCCAAAGGCAGTGGTCTGAATCAAGAGGTTCATTAATAATTGCACTGGGGTCTCACTTCTGCATATATCATCATATTTCAGTGTTGAAGTGGGTCTTCCGTAGTTTCTGAGGCATCAGTCGTTAAGGCAGAAGTAAAGTCTTTCCAGTTTAATTGTGGTTAGCTGGACCTAGCTGACAAGCGAGTGTCGTGTACTCTAACAGGAGTAGCTCAGGGTGATCCATTAGCTTACCTGGAGTTTCTTGGAAACCCAACCCATTTATAGCAGGTAGCTGTGTAACTCGCATAAGCGTAGCTTCCAGGTGACTGGTGTGGTTTAATTGTGAAAGGTTTGTCACAGTCAGGGGTCTCCTAAAGTTTTGATGGTTCTCTTCCATTGTTTATATTGGTTGCACACTTCAATATTTGCCTGGCAACAGCAAAAAGGGACATTTGAGGCTTTTCATTTGGTTATGCAAACGGCCCTGTGGGTTTGAGTTCATGTTGCATGTTACTATTGTTGGCAACATTCTTTGTGTATCGTACATGGCCACCTCCACTCTTCCTGTTGGACGTTGTGCTAAAGGTGCTCGGTTTTCACCCTTGTTCCGTGTATTCAGGGTTCAGCTCCTTGTAGGGTCTAGCGGGGTGCCCTGGCATCACAGAAGGCCAACAGCATACTGGATGTACAGATAGGAGCATACCCAGAGACTGGGGGAGTGATTATTCCCCTCTACTCAGCACTCCGTAGACCACACCTCAATACTGCATCCATTGTGGGGCCCACAATACAAGAATGGCATTGCCAAACTGGTGTGAGTTGAGGAGAGAGTCCGTAGGGTGGATGGGGGCTGAAGCACTTGCCCTGACAGGAAAGGCTGCAGGAACGGGAATTCTTCAGCCTGGAGAAGACACTGCTTCAGAGGGACTTCACAGCAGCCTGCCAGTGTGTACAGGGAGGTTATCAAGGAGACAGAGCCCGGTGGTGCGTGGGGGAGGATGAGAGTTCAATGACGCCCTGTGCCTAGGTGGTTCCATCTGGGTACAAGGAAGCTTTTTTCACTGTGAGGAAAATTAAGGTAGGGAAGGGCCAGGGGCCCAGACGATTTTTGGATCTTCCATCGTTGGAGGTTTTGAAAGACTTGACTAGACAAAGGCCTGAGCAATCTGGTCCGACTTCATAGCTGACCCTGCTTTGAGCAAGAGGTTGGACTAGAGATCTCCCAAGGATCCTTCCGACCTGGATTAGAAGGATATTACTTCATTGTCCCTTTTGACTGAAAAATCCATGGATCTAGGTTGCTTTTTTTTTTTTTAAAGAGATTGAAGTAATTGAATTTTGTTTCAGAAATCATAACTAACTCTTGAATGACTTCTCATATGTTTTCCTGCTTTTGTCTTTAGAGGGGCTGCTGAATGAGGATGTTGCATTTGAAAACATGCTGCAGAGCCTGTATTTCACATTTTTCTGTCTTTTTTGCAATGTTATAATTTTGTGGAGTATTTCTTACCTTTTGGCTAATAGTGCTTGACAGGCTTTTTATACCTTTCACTAATTTTCATCTAGTCAGTACGTTAATGAGAGCAATGGCCTATGTATTTCCAATCTGTTATATTGCAGTTGCTCTGCTCTGGATATTGTAAGAATTTATGCCCCCTGAATCTTATTTGCAAGACAACTTTGTAGTTGTTTTCCATCTTAGCCATCCTGTAACCGTTCACATACTGCAACAGTAGAATATCTTTGTAATATATTCTAATTTACAAAGGCTTTTTCCCCCTAGTTACCCAACTATTCTGTTAATAATTAGTACACCCCCCGATCTTTGGCTTGGGGCTTTTTTTTTTTTTTTGTGATAACTTCCATCATACTCTGAGCGGGCTGAATTCCTGTATACTGGAGTCCTTTTGTACTAATCCATGTTCACTCTGTGTGGTCTTTAGGCTTCTGGTATGCCAGGAAACAGTGAAAGATTGCTACTTATTTTTTTTCTTCAAACTTCTATTTTTGATCTTATATCAGCCTGGTTTGGACACTGGAAGATCTAGGTCATGCAGATTTGGTGATTATTTTTTTTTTTTAATATTCAGAAAGTCTTGAAGTTGCGTATGTTTCATCTTAATAGAGACATTCAGTATAGTGCTAAATTTGTGACTTTTTTTGCCAGCTGTATGAAACAGGGTTAACATTGATTAGAAAAAGGGATAATTGTCAGTCTCCAAAGAGACATTTGCTTAAGTTTTCACTCTTAGTTCCAGTAACAATTTTTAAATTAATTTGTTCTCCATTTCCAGTGTCACAAATGAATCTCTTGTGCAGTCTTGCTTTGTAAATTTGGCTGTTGGACTTACAAGTGGAAGTACCCACTTCACAAAATACTGAACTGAAAATTATATGCATCATGTTAGATACAGTGTTTTCAGTCTTACCAGTTCTTGATTACATCATGTTGCCATATTTACATCATATTAACTGTAGTCCTAGCAGAGATAAGAGAAAACTTGGACTGCTCACTAGTTTTCTAAAAGCTTTGCTAGCATAAGTGGGAAGTGCATCTGTTCTGCGCTTTTAGGTGCTTGTTCCTGAAGATGGCCTCATCTCTGAATAGCAGCTGAACAACCAGTGTCTGTCTATTTGCTTCAGCAGTGCGGGTCTACCTTTGTATTTCAGTGATGCAATGGCAGTTAAGTCTATTAGACTGGTTATGGAAACACCGGTATTCTCTGCTGGCAAAACTGTTTGTGCTACTATAGTAAAGACATTCATGAGCAACGCAGTCTGTCAAGGGAAAATACAGACTTGTTGGTGTATCTGTCCTTCAGCTAGCAGTATTTCATTGACACAATCCAGTTGGTAAGGGGTTAATGGTGAGGAGTAAGTGGCTGTTACCTAACAATTAACAAGAAGGTGTTGCTAGTCAGAGTAGACATGGTGGCTTACTTGGATTCTGCTTGTTTCTTTTTTTTTGCAGATATAAAATCTTAATTCTTGCATGGGAATACTGTAATTCTGCATCTGTTTTTTGTGACCTCCACTGATGACTTTTGACTAGTTTGAATATCACATCAAAATACTTTATTCAAGTCCAGCTTAACTGGATCTTAAGAAGTAGGATGTACTACTCTTGTTGTCTTGCTGTTTGCTGAATGGAAATTTGTGCACAGATCTGATAATAGTCTCTCAGCACTGTGAGGTTTTGGAGTTTTTTGGTTACCTTTTTTTTAAAAAAAGAAAAAGCTGGGGGACAAAAAATACTGTTTAACTGATATAAAAAAGTAGCATACAAAGCAAGGTATTTTGGAACATTATATTTAGTAGATGTCTCCCTGAAGCAAAGTTAATTGGATGGGAAGAATTGTAGATTGTCACAACAGCCTAATTCTGAGACTTGGTCTGCACTTGGCTTCACTGGCATGCTTGTAGGTTCTGATTATTTTCAGTAAGGTAGTTACGCTAGTAAAAGGCCTGTTATGCAGTTTGTTCTGTTAAATCGCGATAAACTGCATGGATACAACTACTGTGCCAAAGAAGTGTTATGTTGTTTTGATTTTGATGGCCTAGCTAAGAAAGTAAAACTTAACTGTAGGTGAAACTGAAGTCAATGTTCACAGCTACCAGTTTGCCCTGCAGATAGTTAGCTTTTAAATCTCCATTGTGTCAATAAACACTTCCCATATAGATTGCAGTGCAACATATAGCATGATTTTATTCTAGTTTATTTATTCTAAAAACTTAATTTTTTTTTTTAAAAGTGTGCATATCTATTTTGAGACTGCCTGCAATCTGTAGGCAGAAGTGCTAAAAGTTTGGACTATAGATGTTCTGTTCCCTTTGTTATTTTCCAACTTGTAGACTCTAGTAGCTCAACACAATGTCTTGCCTGGAATTTCCTTGCATTCTAAAATTAGGAGAAGGATCTAGGAAACAATAGCAAATGAAGTCTCTAAACCTCCTGCTCTGGCTTGAACCTTTGTTGTCATTTAGACTTTCACCTACTTCCTTTCTTATTAAACTGATTTGCATTAGAAAAAAATTAAAAAGAACTTACGCTGTTCAGTGTCAAGAGGACTTTTTTTTTTCCCCCTTCTTTTTTTACTTATTATGGTCTCCTGTACTACTTTAGGACATCAAGAGTATGAATTTCATATCACTGCTGTTCATCCCAGAGCACTTCTCCTTTTCAGTATGGTGAGTGATGTGGAAGTACGACAACCTCAGTGTAGCAAAGGCCGTGCCGTGTTTTGCAGTCCCTCAAACATGCATTTGCACCCAGCAGTGCTTCCTGACTGAGACATCTCTATGGGAAATTGCAGAAGTTTTGATCTACAGCAGAGAAACTTCTCAAGTTATATTATTAGACCTCATCATCATCCCTTCTAGTGGGGCAAGCAGCTCTCTTTATGGTCTGCGTATTTTTTCACGGTTATGTTGTGCATCACCTTTTCCTTACCCCTCCATTGTCTGGTCTGTATTACTGTTCTTTGCAATGTTATGAGTGGCAGTTGTGGGTGTCCCACCACCCCAAACCTGAACAAATCTCAATACCCCACAGCTATTCCTGGGGAGGTCTGTTTCAGCAACCTTTTATGCAGATGGATTACTGGAAAGGCCACTGAGAAAGAAGGTTCAGACCTCAAATTCTTGTTTGATCCTTCTCAGTGTGGTCTGTGTAAGCAGCCCTGACTCTCTGGACGTGTTTTCTGATCTGTAAGTAATCCTGCGATTACATCTTCTGTTGCTTACTGTAACTCTCTCTCTGCCTCTGGAGTAGGACAGACAGGATGGATTAGAAGTGGCTTCTGTGTGTTACTTCATAGACCTGAGTTTGTTCCTAGCTTCACTGCTACTTTCTTTTGCATCATGGGTTGAGTTATTAGCTTCTTAAGGTTTGGCCATCTAAAACTCATAAACTGTTAGAGGTGACTTAGAGTACTTGTCTGTACTGTGGCAGAACCCAAACACATAATCAGAGACACAGTGTTACTATGTGTGTGTGCAACAGTCTCTGCCTTTATATGTTTGTGGGTTATGGGTAAACTTCTTAAAACTGTCTATTTTCTGCCGTGGCCCAATATTGTTTGATTGTTATTCCCAGGCACTCTGAAATGATCCAGGAAATGCAGCAACCACCACAGTCCAGTATCCTATGTCCGACAATAGTTAAGAAGCAGCTGCAAGATTTGTTCTGTTCATAATTATAGTATGCTGTGCTTAGTAAACTTACTGAGAGGCTGTTGATGTCTAGGAAGAGTATGATTGATGAATCTTGTAATTTACCATTTATAGCTAATATAATTGACTTCTGAGAACAAGGGTAGGTGTGAAGAAGTTGGATGTTGTTAGACTAGGAGAACTCTAGAGGTCCTTTCCAGTCAACATTTCTATGACTGTGGTGTTTCTAGAAAGGAATTTTCTTTCCTTCTCTAATTCTTTGTTACTTGGGCCCTACAGATAGTTTGCCTGCTCCTTTTCTTTTCTGGTACAAGTGGCACAAACGCTTTCCCTGTTGGTGTAGGGACCTGTCACTGATGTCCTGACAAAATGTACTGTACAGCAGATGTGTATGACAGCAGGGACAGGACTTTGGTCTGGAAGTCCCCTTATGTTTCTCCTTTGTTGGCTTCTCTGGACCAGATTCATAAACACTGTCGTGTCTGCTGGCAAGCTGCTTTATAGTGACTTCCTCGTTGTGCTAGTATTTGAATGCCTAAGATGAACTGTTATCTTAGGAAACAAGGAACAGCTGTTTTGTATCCTACAAGGGAGGGAGAAGAGCAGTGGGATGATAGAGATGTTAAATGAATCATCAAGCTAAACTCATTAAATGCCTTTCTTCTTTCACCCTCGCCTCTTGTAGACCTTAGTTGGTGTTCTCATCTGTGCAGCAACTGCACCTTGAGGACCTCACCAGGGCTGAGGTTATGAGAAAAGGCAGTTCTCTTCAGAGATGGATGCTCAGGTTTGCCCTGAGGTGAGAAGACAGGTTTCCCACAGAACTGCTGCTGATCCAGTTTTGTTCTCTCCTGTCATAGCCTTTCTTTAGGCTTCTGAACCTGCGCAAGCTGGGTCTGAGTGACAATGAAATCCAGAGACTTCCCCCTGAGGTTGCCAACTTCATGCAACTGGTGGAACTGGACATCTCCCGTAACGGTAAGGTCAAAGCTAAATGGGGAGTGGGTACCCCACAGCCCTGCTTCTCTCAGTGTAGTAGTACTACTACTCTGTGCACTCATGTTCTGGAAGAGGCAGTACCCTTTCACAGTCCCACAGAGTGATCTCTTGTGGGTCCTGAGCTATGAAAATATGGTTGTCTTACTGTGTCTTTGGCTGTTACCAGTACCTGGTGTCCCATTTTCCATGATAGGCTCTTCTCAAGCCTCTTTTTTCTTTCACATATTTTTTCCAGACATTCCAGAAATTCCTGAAAGCATCAAATTCTGCAAATCCTTGGAAATCGCAGACTTCAGTGGGAATCCTCTCTCCAGGTAGGAAGGCATATGCAACCCTTTTGTCCAGCTGAGAATGAGAGTTGAAGTTCCTCATTCTCCCTAGCTTTCTCTGGTCTTCATCTTGTAATTGTCTTCCCTTGAAGTCAAGGCATAGGATCACCCTGCCTTTGCCAAGACCTGCAGATGTCTGCTCTCCTGGCAGGTGGAACACTCAGCATAGGGAGGAGCTGGTGTGTGCTCCCTCTTCTGCGGGGCCTATGGCTTGGATTGATGAGCCTTTAGTCATACTGTTGCCACTGGTGTGAATGGTGAGGCCTTTTGTCCTTTTGGAATAAGTTTGTTACTCTCTCCTCATCCCTTCACCCTGGTGCACAAACCAGAATGGATGTGGACTCGTTGTAGTAGAGGGGTAGAGAAAGGCCTGCATGCTATCTTTTGCTCTCTGTTAGTCCTTTTTGCTCTCTGTCTTCTTATTTATAACTTAGGATGGCTGTCCTTTGAACTCTGTGTTTCGGTGGTTTCCCCAATATCTCAGTGCCCAGAGCTATGTCCAAGAACAGGGCTCTCTGCCTTGTCTCTTCAGTCTTCTGTCTCTACAGCTCTTAATCCATGATGTTTTGGCAATTTAAGTGTGGGTCCTCTGCCTTGGTGAACCATGCTTTCAGGCAGGGGTGTCTTGATGCATTGTCTGCCAGGGTCCCTGTAGATGCCAGTTTGACTCCAGGTGCCTGCTGCCCTTTGTGCTCCTGGGCAAGCGCTGCCCAAGTCGCCCTTTAAATAGATTTAACTCTCTGGTTCCCTCTTGTGGTGCCAGACACTGCCAGAGTGGGACAAGCTTTTCGGTCGGTGAGAATCCCTGTACCACAAGAATGACCAGGACTTCTTCACTAGAAGTTATTTGTCAGTGTCTTTTTGTGGCCCAGAGTTGTAAATGTGTGTCGTGAGCAGTGGGGCAGGGAAGCTCCAGGAACTGCCTGTGAACAGCAAAGGATTTCTCCTTTTCACGGGTCTTTCCCTGTTCTATTGCACCTTGGAGCTGTTACGATGATACTACTTGGTCCTGGGGAATGCTGCACTGTCATCTGCAGAAATATCCTTAGGTGGGCATTTGGATTACGTGGTAGCCCTCCCTGCTTCCAAATTTAAATGATCACATGGCATATGCTTGAGTACTGCAGAGCCAAGTTTGCACACTTGGACACATAGTGACTTTGGTGCAAGGGGGTATTGTTGTCTTGAAAACGGGGCATATTCTGGATCAGGAGCCAGGGTCAGAGTTGGTTCCTGCTCTTCTCCTTTCTACACGTTGATACCAATTGGGATAAGACTGGCTTTTTGGAGATTTAAGTGAGGAATTTAGGGCTTGTTTTGTGCACAGAATTAATGGTGTTTTGTTCTGTCATGCTCTCACAGGCTTCCAGAGGGCTTCACACAGCTTCGGAGCCTGGGCCATTTGGCTTTGAATGATGTGTCCCTGCAGAGCCTCCCCAGTGACATTGGGAAGTGAGTATGCCCCCGTTCCTCATAACAGGGAGGAGGGTTGGGGTGGGGACACCATGCCGTTGGGGTGGCGACACTAGCA
>NW_008824291.1:218660-222686 GCF_000699105.1 Pygoscelis adeliae | reverse complement strand
TTGCCACTGTACTGAACATACTGTATGAGCACGTCTAAGTATTCTTGGTAAAAGACAACCTTTTTAAAAAGGTTCCTTTCCTGGTATCAGCTGCTTGTCCTCCTGTGTGGTCTGTGGCACAGGCAAGGAGTGCATCCAGGCTTCTCAAATCTTCTATCTTTCCTTATTTTATGAGTGCCCGTTTGCCCCTCTCCAAACGGGTGTGGTCTGTCCGATGATGTTGAAATGATTTATGCTGCTAGCAAATGGCCAAGGCAAAGCCCCATGGGCTTTGCCTGTGGGGTGCAGTGCCCCTCCCATGGGATTTGGCTTTCTACACGTGAGGGATTTTATTTTTTTGGGCAGACAGTCCTGTATGTGATACCATGTTTCCTTGTCCTGAGTTTGGGCGCAGTGTTGTTCCCCATGATTTTGCAATAAGCAGTCACCTTCATCAGTAGTCATTTAAGATCCTCTTTGTTTTTTGTTTTCCCCTGTCATCTCCATGCATGGGTACACACTCATGTACATGCATTTGTGCAGGTCATGAGGGGTGGTCCCAAGGGAAGGGATATGAGCATCTCCTTTTATCCCTGAAGCCCTATTCAGTGAATCTGGCTTTCTTGCTCCCTTTTCTCTTGCAGTTTGGCAAACCTGGTGACTTTGGAGCTACGTGAGAACCTGCTAAAGACTCTCCCCACGTGAGTGTCTGTCTGGTGGCTTCAGGAGTTTCCTGCCTGATTGTTCTTACTGATTCCTCAGGGACTTGCTGTTTCTGTAGTACAGGTTCTAGCACTTTGCTTGGGAGGGCTCAAGGCTTTGCATAAATTAGCTGCATCTTGCTGGATTTCTGTAAATTGGGGTGAGGAGGGAGAGAGATGGTACAGGTCTTAAGAGCAGGGAAGGATGTTCAGAATCTGTACTCAGCCTCTGTGTCAGGATTGATTTGGAATAGATGGGGTTCCACAAGAAAGCTGTTGGAAATGGTGAGAACCATTTTTCCTGGAGAGGTGGAGCAGATGACAGATTCTTTTGGAAAAAGAGAGAAAAATGTACTGATGTGGGTATAGGAAGAACTCTGTATACAGTGAAGTTTATCATTTGAAGAGCAGCAGAATACAGCTGAAGACACATTTTGCTTCTGACATCTCTGTTTTCTTGGGTATCCCTTCTGATTGTTCTGGTTGAGCAGTTTGTGGGAATGGGTGGGATAACTGGCTTTCCTGCAGCAGACAAAAAATAAGCCAGCAAGGGAGAAGAGGTAAGTCTTGCTAAATGTTTCAGAGAGTTAGGGACAGAGATGAATTCCTGGTAGAGGATCTGGTTGGTACAGCTGATGCTATCAGGTAGATACGATGTGGAGTACTAATGAGTCTCTACATTAATCTCTGGTTTGGAGCCCATGAGAGTAGTTTGTTGAGTTTTCTGACCTACGTTAGCTCTGTCAGCTTGTTTTCGGCCTGCTTATCCATCCAACTGATGATTCCCTCAGTCTTCCTTGAACATACGTTGGAAGGGATTCTACCTGACTTCTTTTTGAATAGCAGTGTGTTTTGGCACCACACAAACTCTGCAGTGAATGTGTGAAGCATGCAACTATTGTCACTTTTCCTCAGTGCCCTCTTACTATTCATGGCAAGTATTCAATTTGACTACCCGTACTTTCCCTCTTGCTCCTCTGCTTTATTTAAAAAAGAGGGCAAAGGAGGCATCTGATGATACAATGTTCAGGCAAGGCTTTGAGACTCTAAGCAGTTAGGGCTTTAGTCTTGCTTCTTCTGTGATGGCCATGCCTCCCTCACTGTGAGATGTTGCTTTGACTCAGGCGCATGCTCTTCCTGATGGTTATTTTCCTCTGGGACCTGCAAGTACAGGCTTTGTATGACATCAGTTATATCTGCTTGTAGAATTCACGTGTCAGCTTTGACCCAGAGGACAAGACACTTCCAAAAAGGAGCTGAAAGAGTCTGCACTGGTCAGCTCCCAGGCTTCACGTCTGGTGATTACACAATGTAGAAGCATAATGCAAATTAACACTGTCATCTTGTCTCTGATGCCAAAGTCACTGGATCTTTTCTGCACAGAAGTTGTCAGCATTAACACCCTGTCACAGAAAGGCCCCACGTGGAATATAGCCACAAGGGAGAACGTGAGAGCCAAAGCTCCTTGTGCCAGGCTGAGAACAGGCAAGCAGGAGAAATTTGGGTCCTGGTGCTGGGACCCACTGCTGTCTGTTCCATGTGTTCTTTGTGTTCATACAGACAGGTACCACCACTGTGACACATCATATAAACGAAGAGGTGCAATAGCTACATCCAAAGCTGGGCTTTCAAACTGCAGTGAAGAATGGTCCCAATGGCTTTTCACCATCTAGGAACCAGCAAGCATCTGGAGTTTGAGAATTCAGTCTGTGACCAAACCCATATGGTTTCTGGGGAGATCTCTCATGCCCAGTGCTCCCTTGTTTCCCTATGTTAGATTTGTATGCTATCCGGCAAGATACTTGTAGCATGCTATGAGTTTTTGGGGTTTTTCTCTGAAAGATAAGTCCAGGCTTGATATTCATTCTGCAGTGCGATTCCAGCTTCCTTTGATCTTTTCTCAATTTCCCAAATTCTACTTTTGGATGACTTCCAAAAGTAGAAGGAGGATCTTGAAGGCCAAGGCAATTTTCATCAGATCTGTCAGTCAAATATGAGATCAAAATCAATGGCCAAAGAAATTTCAGTGGTACTGTCAGGTACTCTACCCAGGTCTGAAGCTCTCTTGTACTTAGTCTGGTTGCAAATTGTGCCCAAGAATGGCTCTAAACAAGTCCAAGTGATCTTGCCAAAGAGTAGAATGACTTATTGAAATGATTGATGCTTTTAGTTTTCAAGGTTACTGAGCCCAGTAGGTAGATGGGCTTCAATACTGTGAATTTGTGACTGCATAATGCATCAGTGTCCTTTTGATTTTTGTTGTTGTTGAGCTCCTTAAAAGATCCAACTTGCAATGACCTTTACTTGTCAAAATTTAATTTCATTGGTTAGTCTTCTGCTGTCGACTGAGTTCTGAAACAGTTCGTCTTGTACAGCTGATTATCATTCCTCATGTCTCCCACACAGATGGGACACAGCTTGCCAATAATTTGGAAAGGGTAGCTCTTGTTGATGTATTCTCATGGAATAGCGGAGAGTGATCTATACTGAGGCATTTTGCAGCACCTCGTATATCAACATGGATTCCACAGCTCACTTGTCCCTGTTTTGGGAATTCAAACTGTGAAGGTGCGAAGGGACAGTCAAGGCTGCTTCACCCTTCAGAGAAGTCAAAGAGCAAATGTACAGTCATAATGAGAGACTGCTATACAGCAGAATCCTTTTGATGATCCTGTTGATAAACCTTTGCTTGAGTTAATATAATATCTCAAAATCCACCACTGCATGAGGTAAGAACTTGCTTTTCCTGTGTAGCCCAAATACTTTTTATAGCCTGGCCCAGGCAAGACAGATCTGTTTTATCGCTTTCTCACAGATTTGCAGCCCCCAACTTCCTTAGCTTGGATGGCATTGAGATGTATAGCTCTATTTCCAGAGAAATATAGTGATTTCTGTATTAGGACAATTCCTTATGAAAAGAATAAAAAGAACTGAAGACCCTCCCTAGTGGGGAAGTGGGCAGTGCTGAGATGGCAGTTCTGCCCTAGTGTAAAGTGAGAGGCAGCAACCCCTGTTTGGGGAAGTGGGAGTTGGAGTCGATGGGGTAGGACTGAGAGCCAAGGACACATGAACACCTGGGCCATGTCGGAAGAACTGAATCCTGGTTTTGTGGGGTTGCAGACTGCAGCCTTTTATATCACCAGGTTGTAATGTGTTTGGATACTCAGGGCACATCCTTGGACCACCAGTGTTGACAGGCTTTGGTTCCCGTGCAGGCTTCTCGTACTATCTTGCCTAGTGCGCTTCTTGTCTGTATGTCTTGACCTCTTCTGAGACATCGTGCCAGTGTTGTCCTTCCCTTTCTCTTAAGCAGCATGGGCATCCCATTTGGGGAAACTGAGGCTGT
>NW_008824291.1:216019-218635 GCF_000699105.1 Pygoscelis adeliae | reverse complement strand
CCCCTTGCCCCCCAAATATGTATTGTCCTCTGCTGACTCTCTCCTGTTATCTGTTAGTCTGTGCCCAGGTCCCTATCCTTGCTGCAGAAATGGGCAGCAATATTAAGGTGTGGCTTGTCATCTGTCATGTTTTTGGTCAAAGAGTATTTTATGGTGGGAGGGGGAGAAGGCAAATTGGTGACAGAGTGGAAACTGGCTGCTTTGGGACTGCTGGTGCTACTGAACCCAATTCCCTGGTGCAGATGGTCTGGCTTGGGGAAGGGTACCAACTCCCCTAAACTGCTTGGCTTAGAGGGACTATGAAAAAGGTCAGGATTGCCCCACCTGTTTTAGGAGTTATTAAAAATTACGTAATTTGTGAGATGTGTGTCCCAGATGCTAACCTTCTGTTCTTTCTTTCTTTCTTTTTTTTTTTTTTCCCCTCTCTTCCCCTCTCTACTCCCTGTATCTTGCAGTTCACTCTCCTTCCTTGTCAAGTTAGAACAGTTGGATCTTGGTGGCAATGATCTGGAAGTACTGGTAGGTGAGGGATGGTGGGGAGGGAATATGGGTGGTTGGTAGGGGCAGAACCCTGTACCCATGTGGAAGCAAGTGGTTTTTCATCTGAAATGCAAAGAAATAGACCCGCAGGTTGTTTGGGAAGATTCTCATCTGCCCACCATGACCTAGTCATTGTTCCCAGCATAATGTTCTCTTCATGTGTTGGCCCTTGTGTCTTGCTTCCTACTGTCCTCATGCACAACTTGCTCTGCTCTTTCCAATCACTTTTGCTCTGGGATGTTAAGTCTTGCTATCTAGCTGCCTAAGGATCTTTTCTTTCCAATGAGACTCTCTAGTACTTCCTTTCTCTTCTGTGTTGCACTGCCCCCAGTTGTTGCTTTTCTCTTCTGCTAGGCCAACTTTCTGCCTTTCTCTTTTCGGATTTGATTTCTCTACTGCAAAGTGCAGGACTATTCCGTGTTGTTCCTGGCAGTGAAGTCAGCCAAGCATGGGGTGTGTGCCCACTGGATTGGGGTGCCTCCATGGAGGGCTCTGAGCATAAGCGTACTGAGAGCCAGTGCAGAGTCTTGAAATTCAGCTTGTCTTGACATTCAAGGACATCCAATGATATTCTTTAATTTTGCAGCTATGGATTAAGCTGTTACTGAATCCTGCTCTTATTGTTCTGGAATGCTTTTTGGCAGAAACCTATCTAAATTGGGAGGCAAAGGAGTTCGTGCAGCTTGCTATGCACAAGGCTGCAGCTTACTTGTGAGAACAGTTGTCTGACACTTGAACCGCACTCCAGTGGTGCATTAACTCCAAACCCAAATGCTAATCAGTGTGTATGGCATTTGTGGAGTGATGCTGTGAATGTATGTCTACCATTGCTGATGATGCTGCTCTATCATGTTGAGTTGGCCAGTGTTATCCAAATGTTTGTTTTCATGTCTGAGAGGAGGAAGAGGAGAAAGACTCATTTCTTCCATTAAGCCAGAATTTCCAAAACCCTGTTTAGTTCTTGTCTTGCCTGCTACCAGACAGTCCTTGCTGTTGTCTTCCGTGTTTCCTGTTGGGACCTTCTGCAGCCAGTATGCCATCCCAGACATTTCCAAACATATGTGGTGCTATGTTGTGGCACACCAACATGTTAGCTTCATAAATGATTTGGTGAATGGTTCTAGGAGGTGTAAAAGCAGTAACAATGTCTAGCTTTGCAGAGGTGTGGTGTGATTTGTAGCATCCTCGAGCAGCTTCTCCCCTGTGGAAGGGACTGATGCTATTCCTGTCCTGCTCTGTTACAGCCAGATACTCTGGGAGCGCTACCCAACCTGCGTGAGCTTTGGTTAGACCGGAACCAGCTCTCAGCCCTGCCTCCGGTGAGTACCTGTTCAGGGCCATTGATTCACCACTTTGCTCCCTTCCTCAGCTGCTCCCTCGAGCTGTCTCCTTTCTGATCCTAGGAACTGGGCAATCTCCGCCGCTTGGTCTGTCTGGATGTGTCAGAGAACAAGCTGGAGCAGTTGCCCAACGAGGTCAGTGGGCTAGTAGCACTGACGGACTTGCTCCTGTCACAGAACCTGTTGGAATGCATTCCAGATGGGATTGGTGAGTATTGCGGGGTGGGGAGCAGTGCAGGATTTCACTGCCCGGGCAGTGCTCCTGGTGGGGGGGCTTCAAACAAGAGTGTATGTAACAAGGTATTAGGGCTTGATGGACATAGTCACAATAGTTGAGTGCAGAAGCAGTAGATGATACTGGTGAGCAGAACTCTACAGGACGAGATGAGGTTCTTGATCTGCAGATCTTATTGCAGCCTATCAGTACTTAAAGGGGGCTTATAAAAAAGATGGCGGCAAACTTTTTAGCAGGGCCTGTTGCGACAGGACAAGGGGGAATGGCTTTAAACTAAAGAGGGGTAGATTTAGACTAGTGTCATGGTTTAACCTCAGTTGGCAACTAAGCACCACCCAGCTGCTCGCTCACTCCCCCCCACCCGATGGGATGGGGAAGAGAATTGGAAAAGCACAAGTGAGAAAAACTCGTGGGTTGAGATAAAAACAGTTTAATAATTGAAATAAAATGATAATAATAATAATATGATAATAATAATAATAATAATAATAATACACAAAG
>NW_008824291.1:207265-215987 GCF_000699105.1 Pygoscelis adeliae | reverse complement strand
GCCGCCCGATGCCCAGCCAGTCCCCGAGCAGCGGCCAGCTTTCCCCAGTTTATGTACTGAGCATGACATCACATGGTATGGAATGTTTCTTTGGCCAGTTTGGCTGTGCCCCCTCCCAGCTTCTTGTGCACCTGCAGCCTTCTCAGTTGGTAGAGCATGGAAAACTAGAAAGTCCTTGGCCAGTGTAAGCATTACCTAGCAACAACTAAAACATCGGTGCCTTATCAATTTTGTTCCCATCCTAAATCCAAAACACAGCACTGTACCAGCTACTAGGAAGGAAATTAACTCTATCCCTGCCGAAACCAGGACAACTAGATATAAGGAAGAGAGTTTTTACGCTGAGGGTGGTGAAACACTGGACCAGGCTGCGCAGAGAGGTGGTGGATGCCCCATCCCTGGAAACATTCAAGGTCAGGTTGGACAGGGCAACCTGATCTAGTTGAAGATGTCCCTGCCCACGGCAGGGAGTTGGACTAGATGACCTTTAGAGATCCCTTCTGACCCAAACTATTCTATGATTCTATGATCTGCATCATGCATGGGTGAAATCTGTGAACAAGCCTGGTGGGGAAGAAAAGTAGTGCCTGTATTGTTAGGTTCAATAATCCCTGATGGGCGGCATTTCGGCCAGATGAACATAGAACAGCGTCATTATCTCTGTGGCATAGTTCACACCTAGCTTGTTGCCCTGGCCAGGTCAGCTGAAGCAGCTCTCCATCCTCAAGGTGGACCAGAATCGGCTGACAGAGGTGACAGAGTCAATTGGGGACTGCGAAAATCTGTCAGAACTCATCTTGACAGAGAACATGCTGACAGTAAGTACACCAGCAGCCACCCTGCCTCTCCTGCACTGTTCAGTTTAGCCACATGCCAGCGATCTTTTCCCATCCTTTGGCCTCTGAGCCGGATTCCTGAACATGCTCCATCTGCTCTCCCTTCAGCTGCTTTGATGCACAGAGTTTCACCTAGCTCACAGGCTCTTGAGAAGATCCTGGTGGAAGCTGCTTTTTCTCACTGTTTTTTTTTTCTCTGAAAAATTCTCAAGGATAGGTAGGATGCTGGCTTTAGGATAGCCAGTCCTGAAGCCCTTCCAATCTGATGAGAGCAGCACTACATCAAAAGCTGCATTTGGCGAGGGGCCATGGAGTAGTGTAATTTAAAATGGCCCTGCTCCAAACTGCTCATGATTTGATTGTTAAAACTCCAGTATCAGGAATGGACAGATGAACAGGAGAAAGATCTTGACCAGTGGCGTTCTGAGTGTGCTGTGCTGAGGTGAAGAGTTGGCATGTAACAGTCTGTGAACCTGAGGGAAAATCTGTCCCAAAGTTACAGTGAGAACTTTATAAAAAATGTGTCTGTTAGGACAGAAGGCAGCTTTTTTCCCCCAGATAAGAGGGCTTTATGCCTTTATACCTTTATTCTACTGCTCTTATCTTTTCCAACTACTGAATCATCTCCTTCCTAGGCCTTACCAAAGTCCCTCGGCAAGCTGGCCAAGCTGACGAACCTGAATGTGGATCGGAACCGGCTAACATCCCTTCCAGCTGAGATTGGAGGCTGTGCCAATCTGAATGTGCTGTCCTTGCGAGACAATCGCCTGGCCCTCCTGCCACCAGAGCTTGCCAACACCACTGAGCTTCATGTCCTGGATGTGGCCGGAAACAGGTCAGCAGCAGGAAGGGTAAACAGGCCTGCAGGCATGTTCCGAAGGAGGCTGCTGTGAAGGAGCAGTATGGTCTGGGCCATGGTGTGTTTTTGGAGACACTGGATCTGTGCTGATCCCAGGATCCGTGGTTTGGAGAAGCCCAGACTGGCTGCTTAGGGCTCGGGAAAGAGGGTCTGTGTGTGTCTCAAGCTTTGCCTGTTAAGCCCTTCTCCGTGTTACTTGAGTACAGGGTAGAACTAATGCAGAAGTGTGGGGGCATTTTGCCATGTGTGAAATAAAGATCAGGGGAAATCCTTGGTCCACTGTCTTCCTTCCTGCAGATTTTGTAGTTGTGTGTCATCAGTCCTCAGGTGATTGGTGCCAAAGCCTTGTTTATGATGTGCACAGCCCCACAGTGTGCAAATATCTGTGATCTGTTCTGAAAGAGACTGCAGATTTTAGCTGTAGTTCTGTTAGCTGAGGCTGGTATTTTTTGTAGCAGTTGGAAGCTGACCAGAGCTTCAGTTTGGAACACTGTCTGTATACTGGTCCGTGAAAGCGTAATTTTTCTGTCTTCAAACCCCTCTTCAAAGTTCACCATTTTCACATTGTTGATGGGAGTTGTCCTCTGCTAAAAACTGAGGAGGGTGGGTTACTGGAGTCCAGTCTGTGGTTGTGGCAGAGCCATATGCAGCACGAGCCAGCTGCTTCAGTGTGTATAAGAGTGAGGGATGCTGCAGTGGCTTGACTCTGTCCTTCCCCAGAGGTGGGAGCTGGAGGTGAGGCAGTCTGCAGCCGAGTTGAAGTTCCTTCATTACCAACTAAGTTTAACCAGCAGCTCTTCTTTTCTTTTGCAGACTGCAGAACTTGCCATTTGCTTTGACAAATCTTAACCTGAAAGCCCTGTGGCTGGCAGAAAATCAGTCCCAGCCCATGCTGAAATTCCAAACAGAGGATGATGAGAAGACAGGAGAAAAAGTTCTCACTTGTTACCTGCTTCCCCAGCAGCCCTCTCCTAGCCTAGGTAAGAGACTGCATTATGAACGCTGTCTGCAGCGCTGTGTACTTTGGAGAGTGCTGTAGGGAAGAGGCCTTGAACCTTCCTCTCTGCTTGGTTGGACTGTTCTTCGTTACTGTGATACCTGTAGCAGACCTAGGCTCCTGAATGGCTGGTGGCAACTTTCCAAGGCAGAGATTGTTAAAACTAAGAAATTGCTTCTCTGCTAGGTGGTAAAGAAGCTGCAGCCTAGTCTTCAAGTCTTCTGCTTTGATCTATTGACCAAGTAGTTCATTGTCTGTAAGGTTTGCTTCCTGTCATGATGATATTCTTGTGTCAATACTTCTGATTCGTGCCTTAATCCTACCTTTTTCCTTAGTTCTTGGGTAAGGAGTGCTAGAGCTGAACCATTCAGGTCCTTTTGTAGAGGCTGCTGTAGATCTGGTGGGGGATGTACAAGAGGTGACAAGATCTGGAGGCTACATCCTTTGTCCTCAAGGCCTCTGTGGTTTGATGCCATGGACAGATACAACGGAAGTGCCCTAATGCGTTGAGAACTGTCTTTCATCCAAGCCTACAACCCTGCTCATTCAGTAGCTCCCACTGTGTTTATCTTTCTCCCCAGAGAATCTTTTGCAGAACAGTGTGGATGAGAGCTGGACGGACACCAATTTAAACAGAGTCAGTGTGATTCAGTTCCTGGATGAACCCAAAGTAGATGATGAAGAGGAGTCTGGAGCTGAGAGACGGGTAAGAAGAAGAGTTTCTGAAGGCTTGTTAGCTCCCTATGGAAACATAGGCACAAGCTAAACTTTTTTCTTAAGATGGGGAGCCATTATGGTGTTCACGTTTCACCCTGTAATACTGCTGCAGACATGTACCATGTTTTTGCAGTCCGAAGGGCATTTGGTGCCCTGAGGAGAGACAAGCAGGTATAAAAGAGAATTCCCTGAGAGCCTTTGTGCAGATTTACATTTTGACGGCTGTCCCATGGGAGTTGAGCTGTGACTGCTGACCTGCCCATGCAGCATTTGGGTAGTCCAGAGGTCGTAATAGTAAGAGCACTGTCAGGACTGGATTTTAGTTGACCCCTCATGGGGAAGAGCTGCACAGCCAAACTTCAGCCAGGCAATCTCACCCCTCCAAGCATGGAGCCAGATGCAAGCCCATGCTGTGGAGTATCCTGTTACTAAAGTAGCTAAACGCTGTAGACAGACAGCCTCAAAAACTATGGAAGATCATTCTGCTTTAATTGCAGATGCAAAGGGCAGGTTAAAAGTTTCAGTTTTCAGCAAGTACTCTGGTTTAAATCTCCTGCAGGATTTTTTTTCCCTTTTTATCTTGTGGAGAGAGATTCTCTTGAGATCTGAATCCTTCTAATAAATTGTATTTGCATCTGTCCTTGCAGCATGTATATACTGCTGGTGTTTGGAGGTTTTGTTGGGTTTTTTTGATTGTTTTTAACATTGTTACTAATTTTAGAATACTGTGTTTCTTGACTCTTAGCTGGGACGGAACTAGCTAAGCATCACAAATTCTGGTAGCATATGGGCTTGTCAGACATGTTACAAAACACCAGAGGCATTAAGAAGATATTTCACCTGTGTGTTTCTTTAGGGGTTTCTGTGTTGACAGTTTCACATTTATTAACCCTGAAGCACAATTTAAAACTTCCTGTCTATATAATTCCTCCCAATCCCTCTATCAGGTGGAGAGCAGGATAATGTCTGAGGGAGAGCTCTGAAAAGTGTTATCTGCCTCCATTTCTTTCCTCTTCACAGCTGCAGGCTATCGTAGTGGAGAGGCCCAGATCAGATCCTGCAATATGACATTTAGGTCATGTCCAGCTGGGGCTCTAGCACTCTGATAAAACATGTTACTTGAAGTGGTTCAGTCTTGAGGCATGGCACATGCTGCTCTGACTGTTGAATCTCCTGCTCTGAGTGTTTTTCTTTGGTAGGGCTTACAGCGCAGAGCAACCCCTCATCCCAGTGAACTGAAGGTTATGAAGAAAGTGATTGAAGTTCGGCGCAATGAGGTATATGCTGCAAAGCCTGACACGGACCTGAATTCTCCTAACTCAGAAGTGAGTGCTGTTCACTAAGAAATGGATAATCATAGAGAACATGGAGCAGACTTGGGGAATTGGGAGGCAGTTTGTGTAAGCTGGGCAGAAAGAACTTACTTTTGGGAAAGACTGGAAGGGACTGAGCGTGGATTGCCTGGATTCCAAAGATTGGAATCTGCCTTGTGGTGTCAGCTGGGGCCACTCAGAGCAAGAGATGCAACCAGGAGACAGAGAATGGGGTAAGGGGAATTGTGTACATTGGTACCACTTTTGTTATAACATAGGGAGAGGAAAAGAAGGCTCTGATATTTACTGATATTCCCAGTAAAGAGTGATGGGAACGGAGTGCTTGGAGGAGGCATCTTGCTGCCCAGGTGTGATACTAAGAATGAATGCCTACACAGAGGTGGAACAGGGGTGGACCTAGCTGAGATGCAGCAGGCTTGGCAGGGAAAGCAGTGGGCAGCCTGAAGAAAAAGCTGTTTCTGTTGGTACTGGGTCATACCCCACCTCGCACCAGTCACACTACATTGCTCCATCTGCTGCTTTGGTTTCCATCTTGACTTTTACAATCATCTTCTCAGGAGAAGAGGCTGAGCGCCATGTCAAATCGCAGTGAGGACTCCCACCTTTCCAACAGCACTGGCTCTGCTGACTTTAGGGGAGAGGAGGAGGAGGGAGAGAGGAGCTGGCCAAACGGGAAAGTGCCTGAGACGCAGGAGCTGGAGGAGGCGGCAAAGCCCAGAGCTGAAGAGGAGCGTAAGGAAGCTGTTGACCAAGAGGAGGAAGATGTGGAAGTGGAATACAATGAGGTGGGAGCCTAGGAACTGCAGCAGGGTCATGATAAAAAGTGGAAGGACTTGAAGGTTTCAGAGAAAATGGTAAATGGATGTACAGAGTGTGATTTGGGCATCACTGGAGGCAAATACAGGCCATGGAAGCCAAGTGAAAGTAGAGATTCAGGCAGCCTGTGGGATCTGGGTCTACGGGAAACTAGGAAGGACAGTGTGGGTGCCAGACAGGGACTATGGGAAAATCAGGGTTACAGGTTTGAGTGCTCTCAATCTCTGGAGCTGACAGAAGATGGTTCTGGGTGAAGCAGTTGATATGGAAAAAGGCAAGTATGGTGAAATTTTAACATGTATTCCTGCATCTTCTTTAGCACAAAAGCAGCAACACTGGCTTTGCCTGTGTTGGTAGTGGGGGGACAGCAGGTTTCTGCACTGCCTCCAGATATGGCTGTTATCTGAGGTTCACAACCTTTCTGGGGCTTTGCCATTGTAGCCCACTGTACACTTTGCTGAGGACACACTAATACGGAGCGAGGATGAAGATGAAGATGAAGAGCGACCATTCCCAGTGGAAAAACAGAGGCTTATCCGCAAGGACACACCCCATTATAAGAAACACTTTAAGATAACTAAACTGCCCAAGCCAGAGGCAGTGGTGGCACTCCTGCAGGGGCTGAACAGTGATGGAGTCCCCAAAGAGGAAGAGGAGTTAGGAGGCTGCAATAACAACACAGAGCCTGAGGATCAGGAGGAAGCATGGGATGAGGATGACAGAAAGAATAGAGCGTTATCTGCTCAGCCATCAGTGAAGGTAAGGTCTTGTGGGGAGGGGGGAAGGTCAGAGGGGTGCCAGACTTCCCTTCTGCTACTTTGAACTACCAACCAGGCTGATGTGGTACCAATGAAAATGTTGGGAAGAGGCTCCAGCACTTCAGGAGAGACATGCTGAGGGTGGGAGAGCTGAAGTTCATTCTGGGGCTCATATGATTGTCCAAGAGCTGTGCCATGTTGCTTATGTCTGACTCCTTGCGCTGTATCCAGATTCTTGCACCCTCCCCATTATGTGTGATGTTGTGTTCTGTGCTGCAAGAACAGTTCTTTTGTCCCATCACTGACAGGTTCTTCCTTTCAATCGCCTCCTCACTTTCTCGTTGTTGCACCTCATTTGCAACAGGATAAGCTTTATCCCTGGATGGATCTAATCTCAGGCTTGTGTTCAGGCTGCTTACACTTGTCTGTCTGCCACAGTGCTTCCTGGAGAGGAGTGGGTAGTGAGAGCAGACAGGAGCATGCCCTTCCCGTTGGTTCCACCCTGTGCTTGCCCCAGCACAGGTGCAGTCTGATGAAGTGTGCATTGGGATTTAGCGGAACTTGTGCTCTGGAGTTTTGCCATTACCATGGGCCATGGGGCCACGATGGGCCTTTCTGGTTATGCTGGGGGCTTATGAGATAGGAGGTCCTTGGCTATACTCAGCTGAATCACCATGTTTGGTTAGGGGGACACAGAGATTCTTGCTTGAGGAAGATCCTCACAGTGGAATAGAAATATGCTGATGAGGGACGCTGCATGAGGTTAGACCAGTTCTAACTGAAGTTGGTGTGATGATTTTGTGAGGTGTATTTGACAGGCAGGTATTAGGATGTGGCTGAATTTCCATCGTAGTCTGACACCAGCAAATCTCATGCGTGAGATGTGGGTCTCTGAACTGGTGGAAGATGCTGGAGTAAAATCTGTTCTTGCTGTTACCGCACACACTCCAGACTGTTGGGATCATTTCCACCCCACACTGGAGTTCAGATTGCTCAGGGATGGGTTCTTGCACTCAAGTTTGCTTTGGAGCCTTTCTCTCAGTGGATGCTTGCCTTGCTGTATCTGAGCTGATACAGCTTGTCCCTTTCTCCCTAGGGATGAGGCATGTAATTTCCTTACTGTTTGTGAAGTTCTTCAGAATGAAAAGGAGTTGCTGCTGCTTGTAAGAATGTGTGAAGCCATCCTGAGTCCCCTTCATCCAAGACCTGCCATACTTGGGAAAAGCCCTCACCCAAAAAGCATATTTTAGTCAGGGACTCAAAGCTGAGGATGCACTGACCCATTGGCAAAAGCTGTAAAGTCTACATAGGCATTGAGACCACAGGTTTGGTGTATCTATCAGAAAGTTACCTTTGTTATCAGCTAAGCCTTCTGCCTGGAAATCAGTGTTTTCCTTTTTGTGGGGCTGGGTTGGCTGCCTGCTCCATGAAGGCAGATTTATTAGCTTGCCTCCTGAGCTGTCTTCCAGAAGTGGGAATGTGGGGAGCAGTGTCGCTGTGCAGTGGAGTTTCAGGTAAGAGGTGCCGCATACATGCATTGAAGAAGGAAGTAGAACAGGGTGTGCAGGAGTCCTTAAACCAGAGGGTTTTTTGCAAAGACAGTTGGTTTTCAAGAGAAATTCTAAGGTTTCCTGCATGTGGGAGCAGGATCCCTGGGTGCCTGGCAGGATGCACTGTTCCACTGGAGACTCTTCCTTGTGCAGGAGGGACCAATGCAGTTTGATTTGGGATCGCTTCATTCCTCTGTAGCAGCTGGGTGGCACCAGAGGTCCCTTTGTGCTTTTCTCCTGTGTTGTTTAATCCTTCCTTCTTCACTGAATGACTTGGTACAGAGGGAGTAAAATCAGCTAATAGTGTTCAGCTTGTGAGCTTGCTGGTCACGGCCTCAGAGTGCCAACACAGACAAAATACGGCCTTAAAGATGCAGCTTCCAGTTAGCTGGGTCAAAGAGCGCTGACACTCTGCATGTTGTGAGCCCCAGGAGCAGCCCTGTCGCTGGTACTCGCTGGTAGGTGGTAATCAGGAGTAGTGTGAGTGGGGTCTGCTCTGGTGCTGTGTGGCCAGACCTATCAGAGTGGTGTGCATTTGTGTGTTGGGTGGTGGTGGTAGTGGTGGTGGGTTTGGTTTATGCTCCACTAATCCGCATGCCTCTTTGCTGGTTCCTGTCCTAACAGGGGGTGTCGTTTGATCAAGCCAATAATCTGCTGATTGAACCTGCTCGCATTGAGGAGGAAGAGGTCTGTACCACTCCTACTGTTCTCTCTCTGCCAAAAATCATTCAGTCTGCTTGATTTGCTTCCCAGGCTCATCCATTGTTGTAGGGGAAACTCTGAGCTCTCTGGGTCAAGTGGCTTCTGGACCTGACTGATCACAAACACACAATGATTGTTTCCTCCCCTGCTTTC
>NW_008824291.1:184122-207255 GCF_000699105.1 Pygoscelis adeliae | reverse complement strand
CCTACTTTTCCATACCTGAGGTGAGAATGGCTGCTGCAGATCAGGAGTGAGATGGAAGAAATGTAAAAAAAACAAAGTGGGCTGAGGTGGAAAGTTCAGTTCCTATTTGCTGTGCACTGAGGAGAAAGAAAAGGTGGAAGAAAATAAATGCATACTTCTGGGAGTGCTGGGTAACCCTGAAGAAGTAGAGGCCTCAGGAATCTGCTGAGTGCTGTGTATGACCCTTTGGGAGAGGGATGAGGATCTAACTCAGGACACTGTGCCACTGCGTGAGAAAGGTGGACTGGAGCTAATGATTCATGCATCTCATGCAGCCCCCCCTATAGAATCCCCTCAAGTCTTCACATGCAGCACTTTATGATGTCAGAAAGGGGCAGGTGGCACTAGAGGGTCCATAAAGCCCCTGGCACATGTATGGTGTTCTGTGCCGAAGTCCTGTGTCTTGCTGCCTTAGCTCATCCTCTGACTATGATTAACTTCCTGAATTTGTTTCCAAGTTTTTAGTAGGCTTGCCTGATCCTTTGGGTCAGTGGGCTCTCTGCAGGCAATGTTTCCAAGGAACTGTTGGAAGCAGAGTGCTACTGCCACTGGCAAGAGGCAGAAACTGTTGTCAGTACTAGCAGCTTGCATGAAGGTTTCTTCCCTTAGGACAGTACAATGGTACCAGACCCATGTATTACATGAGAGTGCTGGCCTGGTTGTCTCTCTGAACTTGGCTCTTTGCTACTCCCTCAGGCGTAAAATGGAGGCTTTTCTTTCTTGGTTTTGGAGTAAGACTTTCTGGGAGGGAGATGACAAATCCTTTCCACCTCAGGTGAAACACGAGCTGGCTCAGATGTGCTCCACTGTTAGTGTGTCCTGAAGATTTGTGCATCTTATCTCTAGATCACTGAAAAATGTATTAATATTTCTTGTGTTTCTCTTTTGCGTAGCTCTTCTGTTACTCAGAGGCAAAACTGAGTATAGCCAGGTGCTTCCTGATCCCTCATTTGGGAAATCTCTGCTCTTGGTCCTTCTTTCCAGCTCTTGGGCATCATGTTCCATTTGCCGAGTTTTCTTGCTCCTCAAGGTGCAGTGGCCCAGGAAACCTCAGTCTTGTATCAAGAAACAATGCCACTTCCTTAGCTCCTGCCAATGCTCCATCTGCATCTGATGGAAGTGCCTAGAACTTCTCTGTGGTGGTTGGAGAGGGTAGCTAGTTAGAGGCCCCAGGTTTGCTTTGGTGTCCCTGCAGTGCAGCCTCCTTTGTGCAGATCTGTTCCCTCACTGTAAAAAGCAACGTGGTAGTGCAGCTCCCAAGGACAAGCATACTAGAGATTCACCAGATGGGTGGTGGTAGCTGACCAGAGCAGACCAGCGTTGGGAAGCAGCTGATTGTCCTACAGCTCTGGGGGAGTGCTCAGCTCAGTGGATAGTTGCTGACCTCTCCAGTCAGTGATACTCTGCCATTTTAGTGGAATCATGCTGGGCACCTACCAGGACTGCAGCTCATGTGGAAGATTCAGTCTCCAGAAACATCAGTGAAAGCAAACTGGGACTCAGGCTGAGAGTGCTGTAAGTGAGAGCTGAACTCGGGCACTGTGCTGTTGGGACACCTCATTCATGCCAGCTTTCCTAGCACGCCGGCTGTGAAAAACATGTGCCTCTTGGTGAATAGGTGGAGGACAACAGGAGAAATATTCAGGGCCTTAAAGACTACTTAGCATCTGAGTAGAGAATTAGCTTGGAAAGTGACTGATCCCAGAAACAGCGTCTACCTGCTGTTTCCAGGGATGATTTCATGTCCTTGAGAAGAACCTGTTATAGCTATACCAATGGGCTGATGAAACTGAGCGAGACCATTGCAAAGTGGAGAGCCTGATGCCCCTTGAGCAGCACAGTTTAAGTTCATAATGCTGCTATCACATTCCTTGTATAATTTTATACAGCTCTTAGAGAGAAGAAACTACTGATTGTGTGTTCTTTAAGCCTAAACCATAATCCTGAGCCGAAGACTAACCTTGCCAGAGTAGAGCTGGAGACATCTGCCCAACTTCTGTCAGCACCCCAGCATCAGGGTGTAAGGAGCCTGGTGCTATGTATGCAGCTGGTACTTCCAGAGCTCCTTTAGCTGTTAGTGCCAATGGGACTCTACTGCCGTGAAAGAAATAATTTTGTTAAAGCACATGATATCTGATAGTGGATATCTGGATTCCACTGCTGACTCTGTTTCTAATGTTTTGTCTCAGTCTCCATCTGCACTGCAGAAATGGCTGTATCTGGGTTGTAGGGAGGCTTTTGGAGGAGAAAAGAAGCATATTGAGCTGCTATTTGAAGGCACGAGGTTGCGCCTGAAGTCTGTTTTCAGATATTTTTTTAAGAAATAGTCCAGAAAGAGCTGCTGTCCAGATTGAAGGTAATAGTGGAAGGAGGGTCCCAAATTCTGTTTAAGTGACTGATGCTTCTTTGTCTGCAATAATGGCTGATGTCATCCTTCTGTGTTTGCCCAGGCTTAACCCATCTTCTGCAGAGCACCTGAAAATATAGGAATCATGAAGGGCTCTGCACTTGGCAAAACTTGTGCTGACTGAGGAGCTTTGTAGGTTTTTGCTTCTCCCATGATGCTTTCTCCCAGCTGCACAAGGCTATCTAGAAAGGATGTGCAGCTAATTTCCCTCCCTAGGAAAAAGCTAGGCTGATAGATGTTCAAAGCACCTTGACTTCCTCGCTGGAGGATGGAAAAGATCCTGTCATCTGCTTCTGCTCATATGTCATATCCTGTTGCTCTGGAGTCAGAAGTGAGTCAAATTTTCTCCTTAAAGGAGTCTTGTCCTGTGGAAATTGCTCAGAAATACTACCGTTTGTGTTTGAATGCAGGCCTCACGCTTGGCACCACAATTACTGTTTGCCAGAGGCAGACTGTGACAGCACAGCTTGGTCCTGAAGCATCCAGTGTTAAGGAGGTTCAACTTTGCAAAGGTTGGCCCACTTAGTGCATAGCATTGGGGTGCCCTGCCATCATGAGCAGTCCTGTTCATCTCAGTGATGCTGCTGCAATTCTGCCTTTACACTTGGACCTCTGCACCTTGGTCTGTTTTTATTGTTTACTGGGTGAGACCGCATACTCAACAGGACGTTGTCAGGCTTAGAATTCTTATGTAGCAAATTTTATTTTCCCGCAATGTGACCTGTAAATTTTAAACCCTGAAAAGATTAATAAACCTCTCTTGTATAATGCAAGAAAGATCATGTCGCCTGTATTTGGTCATCTGGCTTGACTAGAATATACTTTCTGACAGAGCAGCGTCCTCTCAAAGTTATGAAAAGATACAACACTGCTTTCTCTCATTTAATTTTTTAAATGACTAAAGTTCCCATTGAGCAAGGAAAAATATGCCATATTTTCTGTTTGAATTTGTCTGGCTTTTAATTTATTGCCATAGGAATGTTTTTATGACCTTTTCCTGCTGGGTTGAAGGGCCCTTAGTATTCTTTCTTATGCTGCGAGCCTCCAACAGTTTGGAGGTAGGGATTGTAATCTTTTCTTGCAGATGTACAACTTCGCATTCAGGTCTGTTAAGGAACAGTTTGAATATGATTCACCTACAAAGAAGCAGCAATTACTTGTGTGATTGCTGCTTATTCATCATAATATATCACTCTGTGTCAACTGCAAATTGTAGCTGATCTGGAGCTTTCTTAAGGACCAAGTAGCAAACTGTGGAATGATTTCTCACACAAATGCAGAACTATCTGCAGAGTTTCCTTTTCCTAAGTGTGGCGCAATCGTCTGGTTTGCTTTCTCAAATAGAAAGAGCAGAAAGCAACAGAGGAGTGTTTTTAACAGAGAGAGAGAAGATACTGTGTTTAAACAAAACACTCCACTGTGAATCTGATTTTCACTTTTGAAATAGGAAAACACAGTGTATATAGCAGATATTGGTCTGGCTGCTTAGGACGAGGATTATACAAAAAATTTAGGCATTAAAATAACTCCTGTAGAAATTAATGGGGCTTAAGCATTTGCATGCCTTTAAAAACTGGTCCCTATCTGCAAGCTCAGTAGTATTTTCTGACTGTGTCAATAGAGGAGAAAGATAACTCCTAGAATAGTTTTGAGACTTTGTGGTGGAAGACAATCACCAGCTTGGATCTGGGAACTGAAACGAGGCAAGATTGGGATAGGTTGCCATTTCTGGAAGGTACGCTTTAGCTAAAAAAGCACTATGCTCAGTTCAGGAGCAACAAGCTAAATTTACGATGAAGATAACATAGATTACTTGGAATAAATCCTGAAGTCAAGTCTCCTACCACCACTAGCAACCAGATACTATACTCTATTTCGTAAGTCAGTCAAACTTCTTATTAAATATAGATTGTTTCCTCCTGTTACTTGACAAGTGTGCACACACTCAGGTTTCTCCTACTGGGAGAAACCAAAAACTTCTCCATATTTCTACTTCTTGAATGATTAGAAAATTTACTTTCAAGCTGAACTTGCATTTGTTAATTAATTGTTTTCATTATATTTTATCTTGAAAAATCTCTTTCCTGCTGTCTGACCCTTTGTCTGCTTGTCCTTGGTATATTTGTATGGACATCAGTCACAACTCCTAGCCTTCATTTGGCTAGATAAAAGAAACCAAATTCTTCTAATGTTCTCTCGTAAGATAGATTTCTATTCCCAGTCTTTCTCACTGCCTTTTCGTTCACCTGTTCTACTTGAATTCAGGTTTGTTGACTGTGGATAACATGACAGAGTTTATTAAGACTTTAGTTCACTAAATTCCATAGTTTTTCTTCCACTTCAAATGTGGTAGTTTCTGTTCGTGGATGGGAATTCTCTTTAGCTACCTGGCTTTTGTTCCTGCATTCAACGTCAAGGTCCTCAGTGAGTTTTGTCCTCCAGACTGTTGGTGTACTTAAAGATGTCTCTGTACTTAAAGATCCCACTTTAAAATGAGTGATGCCAGGTTTAGTGCAAGAATTTTCCATTTATCTCACTGTCACCTTGGACAAACACTCTCCTACTGTGCTGTCTGCCCTTAGCAGAACAAAGTTGAAACAGATTTTAGAAGAGAGTTGTAAATTCTCCAGTCCTTTCAGTCTTTTAATTGTATATTAAATGATGGGCTAAAATGGACCTTTAGAACAGTAAGAAATTATTGGGCTGAGAGGAGCTTCTAAGTGAAATTTTGTAGTCAGAATTTGATGGCCTGTACCAATGATTTTACCACACAAAAAGAATCAATAAGAATAGGAATAAAAATTCTTTACTGCTGAAGAGAGGAAGAAATATAATGTGTTTCAGTGTCACTCATTCCAGCCAAATCCACAGGACTTCCATGTCTAGGTTTTTGTCCTATTTCCATTTCTGGGAATAGTTCAAGGCTCGGTAGCTTTGTCCAATACTCATTTTGTTTCTCTTTATCTAAGAAGTTGAATGTTTTCATTTCCACAGGGACTCTGTCCTTTTGCATTCCATAGTTTAGCCAGCCCAGTTCCTTTCAGGATCCTGTCTTTTGCTGTTGGTGTTTCCATGTCTGTGGCAAACCTGGGTGCCCATCGTGATGAGGAGGAAGTACTAGCTTCTTAAATCCTTATTTCTGGAATTCATTAATGAAAGAACTAATCATAGAATCATAAAACAGCCCAGGTTGGAAGGGACCTCGAAAGGTCCAACCTTCTGTGGGAAAGGGAGCCTAGATGAGATTATCTAGCACCCTGACCAATCGCATCTTGAAAACCTCCAGTGATGGGGACTCTACCATGTCCCTGGGGAGTTTGTTCCAGTGAATGATTGTTCTCACTGTAAACATTTTTTCTTATATCAAGGTGAAATCATAGCTCTATATAGACACACATATATAGATATGAATATTCATATACATATATATCATGGTATAGGTTTAATATCTATATGATAGCTATGTATTCATATCAATATTCACATCAAGATTAATCATCTATATGAACCTAGTTTTTTTTATTTATGGTTCAAAAGTCATCATATTTAATATTTTAAAAAATGCATCCTTTCTTCATCCTCACTTAATGAAATGTTGTTCACTGTCTTGGAATCTCTTTGGGGAAGGGGATCTGCAGGAGTACACCAGAACATTTAGCATTGCAGGTTGCCTGTCCTGTCTGCTCTTAATGCTGCTGTCAGTCACTGGGGCTTGCAAACTTCTCTTATTTGGCACGCTCTCTGGTGAGTACTAAACTGGGTTTAGAGGTGTTTAGTAAGAAGGCAGTAAAGTGCTTGACTCCTCTGATCTGTACCCTACCATCTCTGTCTTGCAAGTATCCGTTCCCTTGATAACTAAAAAACCATCTGAATGGAGGAAAAAATAACATCAGAGCCAGAAAATCTTCAGCTCATACCCGGCAGGCTGCTCCTCTGCCAGGGCAGGATCTTTCCTTCATGTTCCTTTTTCCGTTGTTCGGTTTTAATTTAGTTCTCAACAGCTCACGCAGTAATCTCCCACCTTCCATTTGGTCACTGATATTTGGTCACTCATCCTCACGAGTTATTGCTTACTGAAGCCAGACAGATTTAGCTCTTCTAATCTTTCCTGGTGAGTCAGTGCTGCTGGCTCCTGAACTCCTATGTGTCTCTTACATTTATGTGCTATGTAAGTACCCTCTCTTTTGTTGAGGTGTTCCTGGACACACAGAGTTGAATGTGATGTCTGTGTAAAGACGTCTAATGGTGGGTGCGAGGGGGATTAAGAAGCACAGACCTTAGTGAGACATGGTGATCCTTTAACGGTATTTCCCCTGCTCCTTGCAATCTGTAGTTTAGGATTTCTGGACTGTTCATACCGTTGTACTAGACACAGTGGAGCTGCTGTCTATGAAATTGTCTGATCTCTCCAGCGCCTTTTCTACATTTTAGTTCCACAGGATTTAGTGGTAATAAATTATGTAATTTATTTGTGCTTTATATTAAAAAGCATTTTTTTAAGCCTGCTGCTGAAATTTCATTGGATATCCCTAATTCCTTTGTTGTTACAAACATGGAATAATCATTTCCTATAAAGTTATTAATGGCATGAAAAGATAAAAAGATGTCTATCCATCCCCCTCCCGTATTTGAAGGCTCCTAGCCTCCCCTCATATGGAACTATTAACGTTTTTACTCTCGGTGATTTGGAATACGATCGGGCCTGATGCAGTTCTCGGCAGAACCCTACTTCTTGGTTCTTCACTGATGAGTAGTACTTGACCTCTGCTAGTTCTTAGCTTGTATAATATACACCTGAAACCAGCATCATATGATGTCAGTAAGAATGTTTTGTGATAACAAGTTTCATATTTTACGAAAGTCTGCTTATTAAATCTTTACTATTACTTTATCAGCCAAGTTTGGAGTCTTGTCAAAGAATGAAATAGAGGTGTGTTTGTTGGGTTTGCTGATAGTTAACAGGCATCACCCTGTGTAATCTCTTAGTCTAACAGCACAATGTAAATGCTACTTCAGGGTATCAAGATTCCAGAATTTTATAAATGCTCTATAAGCATATCAGAGATCTCAGTCAGTTGTTAGGACTCTTGGGTACAAGTTATCCAGTCCTTTTGACTTTTAAAATGGTTATTCCTTATTGATGATATTAAGTGGATTCTTCAGCTGCTGTTGGAGTGAAGCGTGATTCATCAACTTCATGTGATGCATGTACATCATCATGCTTCTGTCCAAATACAAATCAGAAGTATTTATCGCATGTTTGCTTTTGCTGTGTCATTGTTGACAATCCAGTCTCATTTAACGTTTCAAGTGATGTAAATGCAGGGATTAGACACTTACATACCTCCAGATGTATAGCAAGTTATAAAAAGATGCCCGTGCTTGCAGAAACTCCCTGCCTTCTGGAAATAAAGCCCTTAAAGCCCCACTCCCTTGGATATATCTGGAGGAACAACTTGGTCTTTCAGCAGGTTCTGAAGTACAACAGCTCCATGCTTTGGCAGATGAATCCTGTGAATGTCTAGTTTGCTACCTCTGTGTCTGCTGTGCTCCTGCCAAGAGCAAGTTGCAAAAATCCTTAGCTGGCAGTTGCAAAGCACAGCGTTGAACACTGTTTCAAGTCTGTTGGGCAATACTCAGATATCCCTGACTGCTTCTGAGAAGTAAGCCTGTCCATGTGTGCAACATTTCTAGTTTCTCCAGAATAGTATACATTTACTCGCTGCAAGTTGGAAAATCTTGCAGGATCAAGTGAATCTGTTAAAAGATAGCTATATTAAAAATGTATGAAAAATAGGTTGAGATCGAATCAGTCCTTGTTTGAGTGTGTTCCCCGGAGACATACTGGCAGAAACACAGGTGGGACTGAGGGGGAGGAGATATAACTGCTTCCTTGGCTTTGGTGCTTTGGTGCCATCGATGATAAATAGGTTTTCCCCCCAGTCTCCAGTGGGAGTTCAGGGACATGACAACTCTAGGCTGAAGTGGCAGCTTTTTCAATTTTCCCACTTTTCTCCTTCCCCAGTAGCATTTTTCTGTGAAGGGCATGGATGCTTGTCTGTCTGGGAGGAACTAGGAAGAAACTCTGGATATGTTGCCCACTTAACAAAGGTTTGCCCTTTCTGCAAAGGAAGGAGCCAGAATCAGTTGAGCAGCACGTTTTTAGGTGGGGAGTATCACAGATCAGTTGTTACATCTGAGATGAGCTATTGCTGGGCTGGATCCCTGGTTCTAGGGGGAAAAAATGCAAGAAGAGAAAAGTACCCAGGAAGGTCACTGGTAAGAGTGATAGCAGGTGGTGGAAGCTGTGCTGTCCCTGCTGTTAGCGCAGCTGTTTGCTGTGTTTCCAGAGTATCAGTCTAGACATCATGGAAGTCAAGGCAGCTTTGAAGTAGCCTTAGGACAGGTGTGTGTTTGGGAAGAAATAACTTACTGGTTTAGTGCGAAAAGCAGTGTCTGGGCTGTAATGTGAAATATTGAATATAAAACTGAAAGGCCATTATAGGCTACTGGATCCAGTTTCTTCTTTCTCAGGTTCATATTCATTTCTATTATTCTTTTCATAGACTTCAAACAAACATTCACCAGTTCAGTTTCTTACCACACTGTTTTTATGGGAGAACTAATTTGCTTTAAGCGTTTGAAATCTTCTTTCCAGCCTAAATATACTTATGTCCAATTCAAGCCCATTTGCTGCTGTTCTAGCAGTGTCTTTAAGTTTAACTAGGTCTGGTTCCTTCTTGGTGTTTTGCTTTTATGTTGATAGACATAAGGTTCTTAACCTTCAGTCCAGTTGACTTTTCTGGCAAATTTCCCCATATTTTCAGTCTGGTTTCTATGAATTTGTGAAATCCATGGGTTTTGTTGTTTATCTTTCAGTTAGTTTACACAATCAACTTACTGTGCAACTGAAAGTGACTTTCTGTAACCAGTGACATTTGCATAGTCCTCGTTTATTGCCAAAAATAGCAATCCTGTCCTATTGATTCAGGCACTGAGCAAAACCATCAGCTATCTTACTTGGAAATACCTGGATCCTGTTATTAAAACACTCCCTAGTCCTTGTCTGGAGACCTAGTTTTCCATCGTCTTTGGGAGTTTTTGTGTTGAATATAGATATAAGTCTTTAGAGCATTACTAAAATCCAGTGAGACTGGAAGAAAAAAAGTGGTATTTTTCATTAGGTCCTAATAGACTTCTTCACGCAAGAAGCGTTAGTCTAATCTATAACTGGTTTTAAAGTGTGCTATCAATGACATGCAATGCTATCTCATGACAGCCACATTTCTCTGTCTTACCTGAATAATCCTTGTCGTTCAATACTTGAATTTACTCAATCTCTAGGTCTTGCACCAGAGACGATGTACTTGTGGTTTGTCTAGAATCAGGTATTTCCTTGTGAAGATCCCAGCAGCTTTCTGCTACACTGTTGTCTGGGCACCAAAGGAAATGACAAGGAACCTCATTTTAGTTCTGCATTTCCTGTGGTGTTTTTTCGGTTTTGTTTTTGTTTGAAACTTAACAGAATGTGAAGCCCCACAGGCTGTTGCTTCTGTCATTGTAGAAAGTGAAGAAGGATTTGAAGGGAGGGGTTAAGGAAAGCAAGTCTCCTGCTTCTTTTGCTGCCCACACTGTGGCCTGACCTAGGCCAGGTGGACCTGATGTTGAAGCTAGACACCTCTGCAGCAGCCGCTCTCCATTCTGGACTTTGTTTCCAGAGAAGTGACATCTGGAGGACAGCAAATTTGGTTCTCTCCAGGAGTCTATGTACATTTCTGTCACTTAACCTCACCAGCTCCTTGGCCCTGACAGATCCCTGAGAGAGTCCTATCCATTCCTTTCCCTGTATCCTACCACATGCTCCCTGTCTTCCTTCTCATGACTGGGGCAATGTGAACAGTTTATGCTGGTGTCCTGAATATAAGCAATTTCAGTTCAAGTTTGACCAAAAGTTTTGCTATTGGAAGTGGGCATAATTTGGTATGTAGAGGTGGGAGATAGGAAGGAGAAGAGACTTCTGGATTGCACAGCTACAATCCTGAGCCTGCCTGTGCAGAGGAGAGAAGAGGAAGGAGCCAGCTGGACAAAGCAGATGGCTTTTCTGGAATCACGCATTGATTTCCATCAATAGAGCAAAGCCAAGTATCTGTCCAGGGTATTCTGGAAGAGGTGCCATTCTTGTAATTGCACGCTATGTTGGGGTGACCCTTAGTCTCCCAGTAGTTGTATGGAATTACACCCCAAAGGGAGCCATGTGGTAGAGCTGGGCTGTGATGTGAACACTATCCCTGTTTCTTTATCCAGGCCCATCCCAGTGCTGCTCAGTTTACTTTGTGGTGGACATCTCATTCTGATGTGTTCATTACAGGCAAACTGACTCTTGATCTTGAGATATGGTTCAGGACTCAACTGCGAAAAAGGATTTGTTTGTTTAAATGTATTGTGACTTTGGTGCATTTGAGGCATGGATATCACAGCTTACACAAATATGTGAGCAGATGCATGCAGATGAAGTTTATGCTCTTGTGCTTATTCT
The DNA here is from genome assembly GCF_000699105.1 of Pygoscelis adeliae. NCBI lineage: Eukaryota > Metazoa > Chordata > Aves > Sphenisciformes > Spheniscidae > Pygoscelis > Pygoscelis adeliae. The sequence goes on along the minus strand of NW_008824291.1, from coordinate 196,273 downwards.
TTAAGTAGTCATCCCTTGCTCTTCAAGATGTTTTGGGCATTCTCCTGGTCTGCACTGACCTGTAACCTGTGTCCATTCTGCTTCCAGTTGACACTGACTATCGTGCGGCAGACAGGGGGGCTGGGCATCAGCATCGCAGGGGGCAAGGGCTCCACCCCCTATAAGGGTGATGATGAGGTAAGACCCTGGTCTGTATAATTACTGAAGCACCTGCTTTCAGGGACTAGTTCTCTGTAGCTGGAGGTTGGATGTCCGTATGTATCAGCTTTGTGGCTGGGCTGGGCTTTCAGAGCAAGGTGGCAGGGCTGAGCAGGCTCTTGCCTCTGGAGCACAACTTGTACCTTCCTGCTACTGACCGCAGAGAGCAGCAATGAGAACAGCTGTTTCTTTCCCATCTGTGTCCTGATGTATAGGACTCACAAGGCAAGGAGTGTGGGTTTGTCTTCCATACATGTGGTGGCATCAGCTGCATCACGTTCTTGTCCCACTGGAAAAGGATTAAAGTGTCATTCCTTTTGTCACCTGTGGGGTAGCCCTGCAGTGGAATTTCTTTCCCCTTTCTACCAACTCCTGAATGGGGTGATGTAGCTGTCCTGTCCCCACATCCAGGGTACGGGATTGGCGAGGGATTTCCCCTTTCCCTTAAGTTGAACGGGGTGGAGTGGTCTCTCTACACTTTAGAGGGTTGAGGAATGGGCACCACCTCTTCTAACAAGTAGTTTTGTTTCCAGGGCATCTTTATTTCCCGTGTGTCAGAAGAGGGTCCTGCAGCTCGTGCAGGGGTTCGTGTTGGGGACAAGCTTCTGGAGGTAAGAACCTAGCTACTGTGAAGAAGTAAATGCTTCTAATGACTTGAAAGTGGAGGGAGAAGTATGGTTTGGTATTTGTTTGCATCGCGCTAGTTTGTAGGCCAAATTAAGCATCAGGAGCTGTGCAAGAGCAAAACAAAATTCCCCTGGCTCAAAGAGTTAGCTGTTTAATTAACATTACTGTTAATCTTTTGCTGCTTTATAAGGACAGAAATTGCTCCTGCGTTCATTCTCCCCCGACTCTGAACTGTTGTGTAACTCAGGTGGGAAGAAACACTCAGCAGTGTGTGCCCACGTCCCCAACAGGCTGACCAGCTGGCCTCTACACATCTGCTTTCCTGTATGGGGCAAAAGTGGACCTTGTAAGATAACTTCTTAACCAGGGAGCCAGCCATATACTGTACTTGCCTGTCTTCAAATTATTTAAAAACATGATTAATCATACAGGATTGAGATGCACTTGAGGAAGGATTGATTGCATTATAGAGGGAATAGTTGTCACTACAGTGCTGGACAGAGATCAGAGGAATAAGTGGCCTGTGTTTGTGCGATCTGGTGTGGTGTCTCTAGGTATCTCATGTACTCCTACTCACTGCAGCCTGCATATTAGCAGTGGAGACCTGGCCATTTGCCTGAGTAGATGTTCCAGTCTTTCTCACCACTTACCTGGCTTTGACCATGGTAGAAGTCAAATAAAGTGCTATGTGGTTCTGTAAGTAGAAGTTTTTGTATTGCTTCATGAGAAAAATTTGATTCTGGAGTTTCAGAAGTTACCTTGTTCACTTCTGTATTTATCATAGTCTTGATAATTCCATGAAGTTAAGTCCAAAAAGGAACACGCACTTGATCTAGCCTGGTCTTTTGTATGTTTTAGGGCCTTAAGTGTCACCGAGCATCCTTGTGCTGCATGCATCATACGGCATTTTGCTGCAGAATTTCTTCCAAAAGGGAGTCAGATCTTGAAGATTTTGAGAGATGAATGATTATTCCCTTTCCCAACAGTTAAATTCATGGCACCCTACTATTTCATATAAAGTAGATCCCTCTTCAGTTACAGCTTTGGGAAAAGACTATTTTTTTTCACTTCTGATTCACTTCCTTGATGCCCATTCATCTATGCCTTCTGTAAAAGCGGATGTACCCTTACAACATAACTCAGAGATCTGTCGTATTCCTTCTAAAAGACTGTGTTATGTCCACAAGTAAGATGTGGGTGAGGCACATCAGACTTGGGTTCTGTTCTCATTGGCTATGAATTGTAAGGAATACCTCTTTACCCCTGGAGTAGGGATACAGAGCGTTGCTCAGTAATGAAGGCCATGATGGGAAGAAACCCTAAATGCCATGAAGTGGAGGAAATGGATTTGAACACCTAGTTTGCAGGCTGAGCGCCAGACAATCTTTCCTGTAAGTGTGTGTTAATATGAAATGAGGTAGCTGCTCTGAAAAGAAGACTCTTCAGCTTCATGGGCCCCCACTTTGCATTTCCTCAGTCTTCTCATGTGGTAGAACTTTTTTTCTGAAATCAAGGAAGTAAGGGTGGAAGGAATCAGGTTCCTTCCCTGAGAGCTGCAGAACCCGGTGTCCTTCCTGCAAGTACTTTACTAGTTCTGCATGGGGGGGAACAAAACGGGTGTTTCAGGGTATGAGGAGGTAGATGTCCTTCCTGAAGGTGAACAAGAAGTTGTGTTGACCTGAGTTGTACTGGGATTTGTTAGGGGAGATAGTTCTGGGTGAGTGGTCATCTGTCTGGGAATTTGTTGCTTGCAGGGGTGATACAGGTGATAGGGAAGTTGGAGCTCCCTGTGGGGGGAGAATTCCTCTGAAAGGGCCTGTGCTTGGCAGGGGCTGCCCTGGTCTGGGACAGGCAGCACACGTTGTGGGAGCCTCCTGTGCTGTGCGAGTGCAGGGAAGCTCCCTTGCAGGCAGCAGGTGAGGTCTGGGTACCCCTGTGGAAACAAGGTGTCAACCCAGCTCTGCAGGGGATGAGCTTTGCTTCCGTTGGGCAGCAGTTGCTAAGGCTGGAGCTGTCTGTGCAGCTGTTGGAAGAACTCGCCACGGAGGTAAGGGTTGTGCCTGGCTCTGTCTGTCCCCAGGTGAATGGCGTGTCCCTGCACTGCGCTGAGCATCACGTGGCGGTGGAAGCTCTGCGTGGATCAGGAAGCTCCGTCTCCATGACAGTTCTGCGGGAGCGGATGGTGGAGCCAGAGAATGCCATCACTGTCACACCGCTGCGCCCTGAGGATGACTACAGCCCTCGTGAGAGGCGAGGTGGTCTACGCTTCCCAGAGCGACCTGAGGGGGCACCTCCCACAGAGAGATATTCCACCTGCCTTATGCGCAATGAGAAGGGCCTGGGCTTCAGCATTGCTGGTGGCAAAGGCTCCACACCCTACCGGGCTGGTGACACGGTCAGTAATGATTCCCTGGGAAGGAAGGTGCTTGATCCCCGAGTCTCGGCATGACTTGTGGGAGCAGCGCAAGGTCTTCCTCACTCATGGGCATGCAGCAGTGCAGCATCACCCTGGGCTGGTGGACCAGGTGGGCTCTGAGAGCCAGAATCTACTCTTAAGTTGGGGAAGGAGAGAAGTTCAGAAGGAGGTGGGGCTGGGGCTCACAATCCCTGCCAGTGACATTTAATCTTGCTGCTGTCCTCTTGACATATGTTCTGGGCTCTCGGCCACATGAAGGCTTTGCTGCAGCTGGAGGTTTTGCAGGTGGCTCTAAAAGCAGAAGAGGGTTTGTGTGGAGTGAGGTACAAATGGGAAGTGCCAGGGCAGGGGAGGGGTCTGCAAAGGAGAAAGGGCTGAGACCTGCCTGGTGTCCAGGAACAATTCTGGAAAGCCAAGCCCTGGTGAGGGGAAGCACAGGCTGCTCTGACCTTTCTGACTGTATTTCAGGGGATCTTTATCTCACGGATTGCAGAGGGTGGTGCAGCCCATCGGGACGGGATCCTGCACGTAGGAGATCGGGTCATCTCGGTAAGTATGGGTGTGCAGGGAAGGGGTCTGACTCAGCTCTCTGCCCTTCCTCATACAGGGGCTGTTTTTCTGTCATTGAAGCTGGATTTTGGGGGTCCTTTTTTCAGCTCCTGAGCCTTCTGGGAGAGCATTTAGTCTTGGTGGTTCTACCCCTGCCTGTGGCTGGTGGTGGGTGCAGTTAATGCCTCCCCTTTCCCCAAGCGCTGCATGTGAGCACTTCCCCACAGGAATGGCGTGTGGCGGTCTGGGCTGTACTGGAGAGAGATGATACGACAGCACTGCCCTAGCCTGGTATCCCTCCAGGGCCTTGTAGGACAGCCTTGGAGGGCTCTGCCGCAGCACAGTGTGTGGGGAGGGAAGCCCTTTAGGGCACAGCTGACCGGCTCCCTGTGGAGAGCAGGGTGGCAGGAGTCAGCATAGGCTGAAGTGGAGGGAGGCTGCCTGAGGGTGGTGTGGAGCTGGGCAGGGCATACCACAGTGCTTCCCCCTGCTTTAATTTGAAACTCCAGCCCCAGTTTCCCTTCCTGTTTGTGCCAGTAGTATGGATCTCACTGCTGCCTCTAACCTCAAGTCTCTGCCTAATGTGTCACTTGCTCCCCCTCCTGCGGGGAGAGTCTGCTGAGTCTCCTGACCCTCTTCCCAAGCTCGCATGCTGCCTCCGAGTGAAAGCTCCTGCATCCTGGTGCTGGTGGTGGGTTTCTGATCCAGCTGTTGTGGTAAGAGCACGTGTTACCACATAGCTGGCGTGAGTAAACACTGATACAGCCTTGTCAGTGCTGGCTTCTGTCTGCTCTATCCCTAGGCTGGGGGCTGTGTTGTATTTGCTCTGGCACAAAATTTTAGTGGAGCTCTGGCCTAGGTCTGACATTTGTATCTTGGCAGGAGACTTGAACTGGTACAGCATCTCTCCCTCCTTGCTAGTGCTCCCCCCTCCTCCCAAAATCAAGCCCTGACCCTGATTGTTGCCAGATAGCCTAAATTATTTTGGTTTTGCTCATCTTTTGATGCTCCACTGGTACAGAGGCATGACTGAGAGGCGTAATTGCAGGCACACAGCCTATCATGTGGTGTTGATTTCCTCTACCTGTGGCAAGAAGGAAACACAAGATCTCAGAATAGAGTCAAAACTTGAATCTGTCTCCACCCCATATTAGCAGCTCTATTTATATCTCTGGGCAGCTTCATAGGAAAAGCAGATCTAATTCCCTAGTTATAGCTTGCAGTGTCTTCAGACTGCAATAAGCTCAGGGCTTACAGAACTCAGGGCTTTTGTTAGATTTTAATGTGGATGAAGGCCTTGCTGTCATTAGTCCTCTGACACACCCCACTGCAATGATGAGTGCGGTGTTATTGCATAGGTAGGAAATAGGTCCATGCTTGAGAGCATGGTCCTCTGCTTTCAAGGACGTTACCTGTGCTGAAGTGTGTGTAGTCATAAAAGGTTTGGTGCTGAGCATCAGCTGCAGCTCAAGTCTTGTGCTCAGTTATGATGAAAGCGGGAACAGATTATTATCTTCTAGGAGACCACTTACCTAGTCTGGACTATTCACATAACTTCTGTGCCTTCCAGCAAGTCTCTGACTGTTGCTTCTCCAGCAGCCATGCCTCCAGGCAGCAGTTGCCATTCTGCCTTTCCTGCTTGTGGGGTTCACTGCTAAGTATGATATCCACGTAGTGGTAGTGTTACATCCTGAGGCCTCTCATATCTTCTTGGTGATATTTGTCCTTGAGAATATCTGCTTGCTGTAAGAGATGCATGAGCAGCTGTGTGAGTTTCGCTCGGTCTCTGGCGAAATCTGGTGCTAGGTTAGAGCTGTGGGGCTGCCCTGGCTCAGTGATACTGGATGTTGAGAGAGTGTCTGTTCACTTCAAAGCAGTGCCCACATAGCATTGTGTAAATTTCTTGTTTACCACAACTCTTTTGAAGCAGTGGTTGCCCATTTTTATTGGAAGGCTTTTTAGGATGTGATGATTCCTGGGATGTGCAGTGCAGGTTGCATGTATTCCCCTGTATCTGCACGGGGAAAGCAGGAGGGCCCTCGTTAGGATACAGGTGGTTTCACAGGTCCAGCAGGCAGAGGCCCATTTCCAAAGCCATAGTCTCCTAGTCATGCCTCAGTTCTCACTTTGCCGAAGAATTTTTGTTTTCTTAGGAACATAAATACAGCACAGCTTCATACTCTTCACCTGTGCTCTAAATCATCCTGGACTTCTCTCTGCAGGGGAAGGACTGGGATAGCTCCTTTTACTTTCTTAAGGGAGCTTTGAGTACATGGATTGAAGAACCCAGCCTAGATCTCTCTTCAAAGTTAACGCCCCACAAAACTCACCAGTTATTGATTACTAACTGTCCAGCTTTCCCCATATTCTAGTATGTCTTGACAGTCATCACAGGTATCTTGAGAGTCATTTTGGTAGTGGAAGACATGGGGCAGGGACCTGCAAGGGGGGAATGTTGGAGAGTTTGAATCATGGGATGGGAATCTAGCAGGGAGGGTGCAGGATTAGAATCATAGAATCATAGAATCATTAAGGTTGGAAGAGACCTCCAAGATCATCGAGTCCAACTGTCACAGATTGGGAGCAGTGGCTAAGGTCAGCTAGTTTTTTGGGATAGGACTGGGAGTAGACTGAAGAAAACTGATTCTGGGGGAGATTTAGGACAGTAGTAGCACCAGGTGACACATGGGGGTCCTAATGAGAGCAGTCTGATCGCCAAGAAATTTGCCAGAATAATATAACTCCCTGGCACACAGAAAAACGTGTGGAGCTGGGAAAGGACAGATGACACTCTTTTCCTTCCTCTGGGCACTTAGATAGCTGAACTGCACTGGTTGGCCTTGTTCTCTTGCTAAGCAGAGACAGCAATAAAGGCCACTGAAAACTACCTGTCCAAAAGCTGGGAAGGCATCATGATTGCCAGGTAATGGAGACGTTAATGAGTAAAATGCTATCAAGGGCTGTTATATATGATATACCTCTGGCTCAGGGTGTTCCTGTGTTCCTGTTCAGTAGTCTGGGGGAGTACCACTGTGTACTTTTGATCTGACCAAGTCTGACCATTCTCATCTTCTTGTCAGTAGCAGAAAAATAACAGAGGGGAATGTGTGAAGTCCAGAGTGCATGCTGCTACAGCAGGTCTGTCTGTGGAGTATGTTGGGCCTTGATCTGGTGATAAGAACCTAAGGGCCAAGTCTCTTCTGCATGTCATCTTTGTTAAAAATTGGTATATCTGGCAGACGGGAGGACTCAAGGGGATCCTCCCTTCCCAGTCCACTGGACACAAGGCTGCCGCTTTACCCCATTCCCAGGTCCAGCCATCAGGAAGGCTAAGTGCAGATTCCAAAGATGAAATACACTGCAAGCATGGCTGGCCACAGATTTACACAGACAAAAAGGGGGGCAGTATCTTTACAGGTGCACGCATAAACACAAACAGTCCTCATAGGACATGAACATCACAGACAACTTAACCCTGTTCCTACCCTCTGGCTAATCAGGTTTAAGGTTTGCTCGTGGAACATGCATATATACTCCCTCACTCAGCTCACATAAATATTTATGTTTGCAGGTCTCTTCAGTCTCTGGCCCAAGCGCCAAGTTCTTCAAGGCTCTTTGGTCAGACCCTGAGCCTTTTATCCAGTTTCTGGGCCAGCTGTTCGGTCTTTCCACATTTTGGATTCCTACTTGCTGGCTAGTCCAACTTGAATTTTACTAGTAGATCTTACGCGCAGACCCAGAGTAGAGAGCAAACTCGCACAGTAAATGCAAACAGAGTTTGATAAAAAGATAGAGCAGACTATGGCGATCAGGGACAGGGCTTGGCCAGGCAAGCATACTGACCAGCAGCCTGCTTGCATGTGATCAGCCTCTTTTATTCTCCACCCTCTCCATTTTCCCATGCTTGTTCCTCCCCTCTCCTCCTTGGCCACTCCCCTTTCCCACCTGTGATCCTTCTGCTAAACATCCCAAATAAGTTTTGCACATTCCCACAGTCCCCCTTAAAACTTCCTATAGCAAGTTTACTCTTTCCTGTGAGAGTTGTTCTGATAACCCATGATAATCTTGATTTCCTCTGCATATTGATTACCAAGCTTTTGGTCGCACTTTTTCAATGTTACCATTTGAGTGATTCCTTTAATGATCCATCCATGAGTGTCTGCATGTCTGCAGTCTCTGTTATCTGCATTTCATTAAGGTTTGTGCACCTGTGTGTTTAATTCATTATCTTTCCTGCTTATTGCCTTTGTCTCTTATGCTCAGCAGCCATTACCCAGGTACCTTTACATTCTTCCTCTTCCTGAATGCATGTGCAGGCTGGCATGCCTTCACATCCTTCTGTTTGTCCTCTATGGTTGGTGCCAAAGGTATCCCTTTGCAGATGATCCTCTGAGTAGAGGAGATGCTGTGGGGCTGAGCGTTGCCTGTTTTTGTCCAACACAGCACAGGGCTGTCTTGCCTATCTTCTTCCATGTCGTAAGGGGAGTAGCACGCTTGACTGTGGATGGGATGGGGCAGGTCGGGTGAGGGTGGTGGTGGTGGTGTTTATGGAGGTTCTGGACAAAGCCTTTCAGACTGTGTGCAGTCAGCTTTGTCCAGAAACTGCTTTCTTGGAAGGAGCTGGGGAGTAACTATAATATTTCTAGGAATCAGACAATGAGGTATCGGGCTACAACATCCAGTTGCTGTGGCTGTTACAAAGTCACGTTGTTATTATTTCGTAAGCTGATCAGACTCCATCTTAACAGCTGTTATTTTCGTGTCCTCATTGTTCATTCTGGAAAGCTTTTCCAGAACCTAAGGACTAGAAACCTTTTAATTCAACTTTTTCATGATGAGTTGCATCCTTTTGGCAGTGTTCTTCTAGCTTAGCTCTCCTCTCAGTATTCTGTCCGTCATACATTTATGGAGAACAGTTGCATCCTTTCTGGTCCTTTGAGTTTCTAGGCAAGCTGTTTTAAATCTTAATTTTGTAGGTAAGGCTCTCTGTTCCCCTGCCTTTCGTAGCAATTTTTCTCTGCACATCCTGTTAACTTATGTTAGATAATTTTTTTCTGTGTGAAGGATGAGAATAGTATATAGTTTTTCAGATGAATTCTCTTCAATGCTTTGTATGAATTACATTGCTGCTTCCTTGTACGTACTGGAAGTACCTCTTTGTCTGAAGCATTATATCTTTCACGGATATCACAAGACGACTGTAGTTGTATTCTTGAAATTATTTGGCATAGCATATTGCATAATATTTTCTTGTCCAAAAGAATTCTAGTTTTCCTTTTGTGTCAGCCAGTCAGTCACTGTGGACTAGCAGAGTCTCTTTCTCAGTGCTTCCAAGTCTTTTTATACCTGGGGTATACTTTTTGTGGCTTAAAACTGACATCTTCCCCAGACTGCCATGACCTTGCCCAGCACGGGCGGACAGCAGCCCAGTGGCCAGTGACAAGTCCTGTCACACATCAGATCGTGCTCTTCAGTGACTGTGTCTGGGCTTTGAGAGTGATTGATAAAGGCAAATGGCCTAGTGCAAAGGCAGCTGATACTGTGGCACACTAGTGTGCTGTGGCATCACTTCTGGGAATCACTGTTTTGTCTTCTTCCCATATCGAGATCTTTGGGTCCATTCCTTTAAAGCAACCTCTTGGGCTTCTTTTGTCGTGACCCAGTAGGAAAGCTGGAATGTAAAGCCAAGAAGGAGTAATGGGTAGTCTCCTGGTTATGAGTGAGCCACGGCATAGTCCAGGCAATAGCTAGGTTTGTAGTGCTCCAGGAGGTGGAGCATCATACTTGGTCTTCATGGTCCCCTGGAGCATCAGTGATGCTGGAGTGTGTACAGGGAAGATAGGAAGGGGGCTGGTAAGCTGTCTAGAAAGAGGATTGTGGTCAGGTGGGAATGAGCAGGTGTCTGTGTCCCTTTGCCAGATAGGAAGGAGTGGGGTAAGTTACAAAGTGCTTTGGGGAACAGGCTTTTGAGAAGGGGCAATGTTCCAGCAGAATGGGGTCCCTTAGGGTGCTTGGCTAAGTGCTTAAAATGACAGGGTGTACTCAGGTGATGGTCTGACACTGAGTTTGCGGGTTGTTCTAGATCAATGGGGTAGACATGACAGAAGCCAGGCATGATCAGGCAGTAGCGCTGCTTACTGCATCCTCCCCCACCATCGTGCTGCTGGTAGAGAGAGAGGGTGCAGAGCAGCTCAGCGAGGGAGACTCACCAGGCGTGCCACGAGTGCGCATGCACTCCCCACCACCGCCTCCCAGCCATGGGGAGAGCCCACCGGAGGAGGCGCCTTCGCTGCAAAGGAACCATCTGTCTAAAGGCCTGGAGGATCAATATCCCATTGAGGTGAGTCTGTCTGTTGGAATATGGGATAGTGTAATCTTGGGTACTTTTCATTTGAAAAATTGGTAGTCTGATGAGGGCTGGCCCACTCTGTTATTAGGGCGTTGAGAAGTAATGGGGAACCCCCTTGTCCTGTGGGTGCTTACCTTGTGCTCACTCATGCAAAATATCCCTGACTCCATGTTTTTCAGTGTCTGTGGTCCTTATGTGGTATCCCTTATTCCCTTTGACTCTGCTTCTTGTTCCCTCAAGGAAATTCACCTTGTAAAAGCAGGTGGTCCCCTGGGACTCAGCATTGTAGGAGGCAGTGACCATTCAAGCCATCCATTTGGGATTCATGAACCAGGTGTCTTCATTTCAAAGGTAGAGTCCTGTGTGAGCAGCCTAGCAGTGGACATTCCTGAGCTGTTTAATTATTGGGGTTAAGATGAAGGATTTTGATGCAAGAGTCTGAGAAGTACAGTATAGATTTAAAAAAAAAATGGGATGGGGGAGGGATGTGTGCATATGTAAAGAGTTAGCTTATGCTAGACATACTGCTGCTGTTGTAGAAATCTAGATGGCATGTAAAAGCCTGCAAACCTGTATAATTCATGCTGAACTGTTTGGGGAGACTTAGCTTTTGAAATTGCTGGGCTTATGTTAGCTTTTAATGAATCCTGGAAAGATGCAGGCATTTCAGAAAACCAGTCATTACTCAGAAAGTGTTAGTGGGATAAATGTGTAACTGCAAGGAAAAATAGAAGTGCTCTTTCGCATTCAGGCCAGTGTCCTTCAACCCGACATTCTCTTTCTAGCGGTGGCATTAGCTGATGCTATTTAGAGACAGCACACAAGCCAGCCACTTGCTGCAGCTCATTCCCTTTCCTGTCCTGCACATCCACACTCGTTGGATTAGGGATGTTAATGAGGACATCCCTGCCCAGCCCTTTCTGCATCCATATGTCTCTTGTCCCTTGGACATGCTGAATCTGTCTCCTCTAACACCCATGGCTGCAAGTCCCAGAACATCATTACCTGTCACCTGAAAAAGCACTCAGATCTGCTCTAAACCAATGTCCCACTGGTTACATTGAGTGCTCCTCCATTCTTATATTGCCAGTTTGGTAAACAGAAGTCCTGTATTCAGCTTATTCAGCACCTTCAGTGTTGTAAACTTCATTCATTCTTCTTCCTCAACTTTCTCTCCAAACCCGACTTGTGGTCTTCATTTCTCCTTGCAAGGTGCTGCTCCATCCCCTCATTATTTTAGTTGCCTTTCTATGGACCTTCTCTAACCCCACTATGTCCTTGTCAAGATGTGGCATCACAGGATCATTCAAGTTGGAAGGGACCTGCAGAGGTGATTTGATCTCACTGAAAGCATAGGGTCAGCCTAGACCAGCTTGCTGAGGGCCTTGTCTAGTCAAGTTCTGAGTATCGCCAAAGATGGAGATCTCACAGCCTCTCTGGGCTCCTCTTCCAATGTTTAACTGCTACTATGGTGAACCTTTTCTTCCTAATATCTAGTCAGAATTTTCCTTGTTCCAACTTGGATCCCTTGCCTCTCTTCCTATACCCCTGTGTATCTTTGAGAAGAGCCTGGCCTCTGTTTTCTCCGTACCATTCTGTTAGGTAGTTGAAGACAGCAGCAACATCCCCTTCAGCTTTATGTACTCAAGAATGAAAAACCCCAGGTCTCTCTGCCTCTCTTTGTAGAATGTATTCTCTACACCCCTGTTCATCTTCTTGGCCCTCTACTGCACTCATTCCAGTTTATCAGTGTCTGTCTCGTACTCCAGATGCAATGTCACAAGCACTGATTAGTGGGGAATGATCACTTCCCTCAACTCGCTGGTTAACACCCTCCACTGTTGCAAGGGCACACTGCTGATTTAGCTGCCTTTCACAGTATACTGGATCCAAGCCTCTGGCTAGAATAGAATCATTAAGGTTGGAAAAGACCTCTAAGATCATCGAGTCCAACCGTCGACCCAACACCAGCATGCCCACTAAACCATGTCCCTAATTGCTGCATCTACATG
>NW_008824291.1:179992-182842 GCF_000699105.1 Pygoscelis adeliae | reverse complement strand
TTCCCGGCACCAAGGTCAGGCTGACAGGCCTGTAGTTCCCCAGATCCTCCTTCCGGCCCGTCAGGAGGCTAGCAACAAGCCTCCTGAAACAGCAAGTCTGTTTGACAGATGTGTGCCTCTGTCCTTTGCAGAAGGTTTCACCTGACGCTTCCTGTTGGTGCTGACACGTGGTTCATTCTGGGATGGCTCCAGTGCCTCCTTTTGTGTAGTTTGTTTCTCCTCATCTGCTACAACACACTAGATCTATTTTTTAGATGCGTGTCAGTAGAGAGAAGGACTCTTCCCTCTGTTGCCAGCAATCTCAAGCTCCCAGCCTTCCCCAGCTTGGGAACCTCTGCTGTTTGTTTAAGCACAGTCCCTAGCTGACCCTTATTCCATACAACATGGGATTTGGAGTCTATTCTCTGTAGGGTTTCTGCAAAGAGCCTGTTGCGCTCTGTTCATTTTGACTGACACTATGCAGTACGCTCATCTCATCCTGTAGCTTCTTCACCTGCCAGCTTCGCACCTTGATCAGAGCAAACCTTCCACTGGTGTGGAAGGTGAGAGGCCCCAGGCACTCCCTGTAGCCCAAGACCCTGAAAGCTGTATCCTTCCTCTAAAGCGCCAAGGATACTCTGGCTGGTACTGGGGACCTTACCCTGTGGCATATCACCATCATCCTTGCACAGTCCTCAGTGCAGTTTCTGGGTCCCCTTCTGCTCTGCCTTTTTGGGAGCAGAGAACTGAACAGTCCTGGAGTTGTGAGTGATTCTTGGTCTCAGAACCCTTTCTGACAATGCCCAAAATTTTGTTGGCTTTTCTTTTGTCTCTTCCTGCATGTAGAGCCCATGATTTCAGAAAACATGTGACAATGGCTCTAGGAACTTTCCTGTTTTACAGTTTCCGAGTTCAGTGTTCTGTGTGCATGGTTTAAGGTGTTTTTGCATAGACTCATTGTCTGTGCTGAAGCTCATGCCATGTCTTTTTGTCCAGTTTTCTTGACCCCTTTTGAAGTTCCCCACCACCAGAGTGGTTTTCAGCTGCTCAAAACAGCACAGTATCATCTGCAGACCTGGAGATTTCACTGTTCACTACTTTTTTCAGGTCACAGATGGACATGCTGAATAACACCAGTCCCACACCAATCCCTCAGGCATCACACCAGTGAATCTTTTGTGTCCTGAGCAGCAGCTGTCCAGCCCTGACCTTTGTTTTCCTCTCCTTTAACCAGCTTTCAGTCCATTAAGATGGCCTTTCCTCCCATCCAGTGGACACAGATTCTCTAATAGCCTTTAGGTTCAGACCTTGTCAAGAGCCATTTGGAAATCCAGAAGTTATGTCTACCAGATTGCTTCCTTCATGTGTTCGTTCTTTCTCTCACAGTGCTTCAGCAGGTCAATGAGGCAGGATTTGCTTTTACCAAAGCCAAATGAACTCTTTTCCAACAAACCCTACTTATCTACATGCTCACAGATCTTAATCTTTCTTTTTTGATTCCGTTGTTTTACCAGGAATAGAAGTTAGGTTTCTTGGTTAGTAACTCTGTAGCTCTCAAGATCCCCTCTAGAGCACTTCTTGAGGACTGGAGTTGTACTGACACTGTCAGTCCTGGTACAGTGGCCATTTGTAATGGTAGATGATGTACTTCCGACAACAGCCCTGCAGTTTAACATTTGAGTTCCTTCAGAGTTCTTGTGAGAAATCTGTCTTCTGGTTACAGTTACAGACAAAATAATGGAAAAGCTGAAACAGGATTGGTTCAGATGAAAATGGTAATATGAGAATATAAGAACATATTGAATGACACTTCAAAGCAAATCTTACTTCATTCTTTGCCAGTGTTCACAGATATGTTACCTCTTGAGGAGCTTTGGTTGCAGAGGGAGAAGTCAAAACAGGCCTCAGAGAACGTTGGAGGATGGCCTAGGGACACAATCAGTGTCTCTCCAAGGGGAGATGGAATTTCCTTCTCTAGTTGTAATATTAATGATTCTCTGTAGGTCATTCCCCGTGGACTGGCATCTCGCAGTGGGCTCCGTGTAGGGGACAGGATCCTGGAGGTAAATAGTATTGACCTGCGCCATGCTACCCACCAGGAAGCAGTGAATGCCCTGCTCTCCAACACCCAGGAGCTGACTATGTTAGTAAGGCGAGATCCGCCACCACCTGGTATGCAGGTAGGTACTGAGTAAGAGAACTGGGGGGAATCGCACTCTTCTTTATAGAACGATCACTTTTGAAGGCAACTTCTTACCTAGCTGGAAGTCTGGGACTAGGATACAACCAAACTTCTGGTTGAAATTTCCTTCTCTTGTGGCAGAATCCAGTCTCTTCTAAGTATATATCCAGTTGAGGACTGTGGAGGGTCTCTTGCCGAGTCCATGGTGATACTGTGATCAGAGAATGATCAGATTTCATGAAGGCAAGACCTGAACAGGAGACAGAAATACAGAAAAGGGCAGAGCCTCATTAAAAGGAATAAACTGTGCCAAACGAGTGAAAGGTCTAACTCAGGTTCTTTTCAGGGTATTTAGAATATGGCCAGCTACTAGGAGTGTTTCCTCAACAATTCCAGTCTGAACTTGACCCAGAAACAAGGAGACCTTTTCTGTGTTTACAGGAAATATGCATTGAAAAGGCTCCAGGAGAAAAGCTGGGCATCAGCATCCGGGGTGGAGCAAAAGGTCATGCTGGAAATCCATTTGATCCCACTGATGAAGGCATCTTCATTTCTAAGGTACCAGACCACTAACTCTGCAACTTGGTTGCATGCAAGCACTGCTAGGGAAAAGGGTGATCCCTGTGGAATTCATTCATGTTGTCGTTTAACCTCAGTCGGCAACTGAGCACCACACAGCTGCTCACTCA
>NW_008824291.1:163122-179981 GCF_000699105.1 Pygoscelis adeliae | reverse complement strand
CGCCCCCCCCCCCCCCCCCCCCCCCCCCGGTGGGATGGGGGAGAGAATTGGAAGAGTAAAAGTGAGAAAACTCGTGGGCTGAGATAAGAACAGTTTAATAGTTGAAATAAAATAAAGTAAAATAGTAATAGTAGTAATAATAATAATAATAGAATATACAAAGCAAGTGATGCATGATGCATTTGCTCACCACCTGCCAACCAATGCCCAGCCAGTCCTCGAGCAGCGGCCCCCCCGGCCAGCTTTCCCCCAGTTTATGTACTGAGCATGACATCACATGGTATGGAATGTCCCTTTGGCCAGTTGGGGTCAGCTGTCCTGGCTGTGCCCTCTCCCAGCTTCTTGTGCACCTCCAGCCTTCTCAGTCGGTAGAGCACGGGAAGCTGTAGAGTCCTTGACTAGCCTAAGCACTACTTAGCCACAACTAAAACATCGGTGTGTTATCACATTATTCTCATACTAAATCCAAAACACAGCACTGTACCAGCTACTAGGAAGGAAAATAACTATCCCTGCCAAAACCGGGACAGCTCAATATGCTGTCTCCACTTTTCACTGGGTACATCAATTCTCCTGGAGTATTGTCCATCCACTGAAGGAGGTGCATCTGTTTCCTTTCATATTTACTCCTCTACAACAGCTACAAAATTTCGTCTTTCATTTCCTATGTTTGCTTTTATTTTGTCTTGCATTTCTTCTCTTGCTTTTTTTTCTGTAACATGAACCCATACATATTTCCTTTTCCCCTCCATTTGTATTGCTTCCCCCAAGTGCTTGTGGTTTTCCTGTCCACTCCAACATGCATGCTCTTTCCTCCTTTCATTGAAAGCATTATGAATTGCTCACCTTTCCTCTTGTGCCATGCACCGTGTATGTAATTTTGTTGCCTTTCCTTTGTAAATGACTGCTTGTGTGCATATTTATTTGTCATGTCACTTTTCCCCAAGAAGTAACGCATATTTTCTTTTCAACAATATACTGTGTGTAAGCTTATGCTCCTCCCAACCCTTACCAAAAAGTATTGCCTCTTCTTTCTTGTTAGCAACAGGGCATAGTGATAAGTGGTGTAATTTTTGGTCTTGCTGCTGAGCAGAGCGGGACTCTGGATGTTCATGTATCTGTCACTGGTTCCCTCTTTAGGAGGTATGCTAGGGTAGAAACTCTGCTCTAGCTCTAGAGTTCTTAATAATCCTTGCTGGATGGTGGACATTCCATAATTGCCAGTTAATCCTTTCTAATAATTGGCTACTTTCAAAGAAAGGGAATACTCAACATTTGTTATTACTTGGATATAACTTCTTTATCTGAGTTTTAAAGTTAAAAGAGTAAATTCACTCTATCAAAGTAATAGTTGCACATTCAACTGCAATATTTGTAATAGCAGTAAAAGAAAACCTAAGATGATTGTAACCTACAATTACTTTTAATGATTAGGTTAGTTTTTATCTCCTTCAGTGTTACAGCATTTAGGGGTTTGGAAGGCTTACAGTTTAGCCCTGTTGCAGGGTTAGTTTACCCCCCCCCCCTTTTTTTTTAAATAGTACTTGTTTTAGCCTGTGGAGAACCAAAGCACTGAACTTTTCTGCTCTCCCTTCAACTGTGTTACTTCAGCTTGATCTCTCTTATTTGTCGTAACCAGAGTGTTTTTCCTGCTTCTCTTATTTTGTCTGTATATTTCCAGTAACTGAGAGACAAAGTAGTGCCTTTTTTTCTTCCTCCTCTTCGGATGTCTGATTACTACCTTCTTTCTCCTTAGTTTTTCTTAATTTGCATTTCCATTAAGTCCCTTAACTGTAATTTTTATTAAAAGTTGTAATCTGGTTCTTCCTTTTTAAAACCTTCTCGATGAAGTGTTACAAGTTGAATACCATGAGAAGTATAAATTATATCTACAATTTGAAATTCATGATCTGTCTCAATGGGGATAGCTCAGTGTCCCTCAGTGACAATAATACAGATGACAGTTGGCATTAAGGACATTTTTCTACATTAACTTCACCTCCTCCCATTATTTCTGGGTGTTCTACTGTCACACTTATGCACTTGCTCTCCCTGGAAAAGAAATTGTGAGTACTTGGTCTTTTTCCATTCAGCTGCATGTGACCATTTTTGTGCATGCACACGCACTCTCACACACTTAAATATTTTCCTTTACAGCCCTGAAGAAATCATGTGTAGGCATGCATGACTGCTTTCCCTTCCCCCAAACCTAAAAAAATAATAATAATAAAAAAATTAAAAAATGCATGCAGCATTTTTTCTCCTCATTTTACAGGTACTTTATTAAACATATCTGTGTTTTTTTCTCCAAAACAGCTCTCATAAATCCAATAAACACCCATGCCTTTGGTTTATTTTGGGATTTTTTTGCCTCTCTGATCCCAGTAATATGTGGTGTGCAGTAGTCCTTTCTTTCCTTCCTCTGATGCTACCTGTGCCTCCATCCTACCTTGACAACCAGTCATGCATGTCCTTGCATTTCCCCCACCCAGCAACCAACTTTGTGTGCCCTTGTGCTCTCCTTATTCTCTTGTCATAGATCTACAGGCTTTGCTTGAGATCCCTGACATTGACATACTCTTTCTGCGAAGCCCTTGTGTAGCACTGGTCATAATTCTCTTTGCAAAGCTTAGTCATGTTGGTTCTTTGGCTTTGAGACTGGGCCTTTGAATTGAAGCCATTCGTTTGTCTCTGGTGTTCCCAGTGAGGTCTGTCTGTAGACCAAATGTTCCAAGGTCTTCATTTGATCTAGCTTGAATGTGTGTACATCCCATTTTGATCCAGACTTTTTGTTTTCCCATTAGAAAAAGTAATGCCCATTTGGTGATTCTGTTCGTCTCCCTAAGGCACTTTAAGTTGTATCCTGTATTTCTGTCTAGTTCCTGATAGTAGCTTCTCCTATCACCATTGTTCAATTTTTTCTCGTTTCCTCAGCTTGCGTATTTCTCTTGAGCCTCGTGTTTGCATGTGTTTGGGTTTTGGGTTTTTTTTTTCTTTCACTGTGTACCCACAGCAAGTCCTGCAGTCTCTTTTCCCTGTTCCGAAGGGGAAAAAAATGAATAAAACTCCTTGCCTTTACTGCCTTTGTTCTGGTGGCAAAGCACGCACTTTCATTCTCTCCTCAAACATACATGGATGCTTGCACTCTTTAAGACAAACTCTGGCTTTTGTGTACCTTATCAATATGCTGCATGTAGTTGCTTCCCCTGGTGACAGCTTGTGTACATGAGGCGAGTATGAGTTCTTGTGACTTGCTGAGGAAAGAAAATAGGAGTTACACATTATTTTTCTGAAAGAGAGGATGGAAAATGACAGACATGCATAATTTGTTATACCTGTCTCTACCATGAAGACAGTGAAAAGTCCTTATGCCTCATTTATCTTTATCCACAAAAATTATCCCTATGCTTGCATTTTCTGTCTCTCTCCCAACAAAAAATTATTACACTTTCCTTTCTGTGAAGATAAATCATAGACGCGAAAGCTTTCTTTCTCACCTGCTTCATTGACGAACCAAAAGCAGTTTCTTTCCTTGGGACAACACATTTCAAATACAGATTCTTTTTATCTCCCTAAGAAGTTTCTTCCACACCTGTTTCCTTTACCAAACTGTACACGTTCTTCCTTTTCTACCCTCTCCGTAAGTATATATACATACTTCCAGATGCTTTCCCTGACATGTAGCCACAGCCTTTTCTCCCTGTTTCCTTTGTATGCTGTCCTCTCTCATTCCTTCTTCCTGATGGTCCCCACGCTCTCTAATCTTCTCTTACCTTCTTAGGTGATATCTTGATTCCCCCCATTTGTTATAGGTGAGCTCCTCTGGCGCTGCGGCCCGGGATGGCCGTCTGAAGGTGGGAATGCGGATCCTGGAGGTGAATCATCAGAGTTTGCTGGGAATGACACATACAGAAGCAGTACAGATACTCCGAAGTGTGGGTGATGCGCTGCTTGTGCTAGTGTGTGATGGCTTTGATCCCAAGGCTGCAGCTGCCATTGAGGTGAGAACTGAAGTGCAGGGTGCCCTCATAGTGACCAGTACCACAAGGATCCCACCTCTTTCTTCACAGAAGATTGCTGGATTTTTCCAGCCTTTTGCTGTAGATTTTTTTTTTTTTTCCTGAGGTCCCAGATTTCAAAGTCTAGTCTCCTGCTATATGAACTGGAGGTGGTTGCCAGTTCATAAAAGCAATAGTCTCTAAAGACTGTCTCTCTTCTGCTGATTACAGAAGTGTTTCACAATATCACTGCACTGGTTAGAAATGTAGTTTTCAAGCTAATTTTCTCCAGGCTATTTATGCCTATTTTTTTCTTGGCTGATGTTATAGTCTGTCTGTTTATTGGTGTTTGCCTTTCCCCACAGGAAAACACTTACCCATAGCAATCCTGTGCCTTCTCAGCTTTTTTTTTCAGGGCTTAGCAAGTAAGCTTTTTTATTCTCCACTAGAATATATTCCCAATCCCTGGTCACCTTATCCCCTTTCTGTACCTGTTTCAATTTAAATTCATCTTTCTTAGACCTCAAGTTCCTTGAGTAGTTGACAACTGAAATAAGGTTTCAAGTTGTGAAAGAGTTCTGACTTGCCTAGGATCATCTTGGTACTCTGTATGTGGGAGCCCAGGATATGGAATTTTTTGTATGGCACACTGTGGGCTTCCACCATGTTTTATTGCCTTTTTGCTTTGTAGATGTCCCCAGGAATTATTGCAAACCCTTTTGCTGCTGGTATTGGGCGCAAGAATAGCCTGGAAAGTATCTCTTCTATTGATCGGGATTTAAGCCCTGAAGAACTGGAGATCCTACAGAAGGTGGGTATTCTGGCTGCAACTGGGAGAATGTTATGGAGGGGAAAAAGTTTCTGAAAATCTCTAGTGTCTCCCTTGGTGTATGGAATCTGCAGCATAATGGGTAGTGGACTTCCCTTTTATGGGATCAGCAGGTCCCAGCACTTCCATCACAAATGCGCTAGGATGGGACTCTGAAATCTTCATGAGGTTACAGGTGCTCCGAGTGGGGAGAGAGCACTGGGTTGAAGTGGCTCTAACTTTGGTCTCTCCTAGGAGATGGAAATGGTGAGAGAAGCAACTCAATGGGAGAGAGAAGAAATGGAGAAAGTGGTGAGAGATTTTTCATGTAGCAGAATCTGTTCTCGACAGTGGTTCTGCCAAGCCTGTGAGCCCTACGGAAAATGCTACAGATTATCTCTACCCAATCGTTAATGCCATGGGGGGGCTTTGGGCCTTCTCTCTTCGTAGTGTACCGCTCAGTTACTCTAGCTGCTTTTTGGCTTTGCCATACCTTCCTGTGTACCTCTTTGGTGGTACTTCTCTGTTATTTACAGAGTTCATCTTTGTTACCTGCTGGCACCTTCTGGCCAAGCTGCAGCTTTGAGAAAAATGGCCTATTAGCATGGAAATCCCACATTTAATCAGTTCTTTCAATACAGTACTCTATGAGCTGACAAGAGCTTTTATGAGCAAAGATGAGAATGCACAGCTCAAAGTTGCCCTGAATTGAAGAAGTGGCAGTGTTAATCAATCACAAGTTTGTGCTCCTTAGTTTGCATGATCGTTTTTCTGATTTGTTATGAGAATTTTGTATTTCTGCCCACTATTTCAGCCTTTCACAGAAGTAGATTAGCAGAGTCAAGCTGCTTGAGGACTTGGGTTTTCTAGTTATATCCCTCTTAAAACTGATTTATTCAGTCAGATTCTTTTGGAAGATGAGGGAAAATTTAATTCTTCAGTATTGTCAATTTGGAATCTGCTCTCCTGGCAGATAAGTATGTGCACTTATGCAGGCACCAATTTAGATATGGTTTCCAATTTAGATATGCCTAATATTTCTCTAGGTTCTTTCTGCAGTTGTAATAACTCAGCTTTTTTTTTACATTTGCTACCCCACAAGAGTGTAGTTATGTTGGCAATTCTGGATGGAGGTGATCTTTATAATTTAGTTAACACTTGAGATTTTACTTGTTTTGGAAAAAATAGTCAAGGTTTTGAATAGACAATGGCACAGACTGTAAGAGGACAGGGCAATGAACGAGAAAATGGCCGTATGACCTTTCAGGCATTAATCATTAAATATACATATATATTTCATATTTATATAATCCTACTCTGCCTTCTGTCAGTGACTGCAGTGGGCTTTTATGAAAGATTGAGGTAGAGAGACAAAAGAGGTTCAGTGTGTTGCAGACTCCTTTTGGAAACTTTGCTTTATATTTGCTGGCCTACAGCTTAGATTGATGTCAGCATGTGCAGGAATAAGACAAGGGATTTCTGTCCTAAGTATCTGCAAGGTGTTCTGACGGTGTTTGAGACCTATACTTAGATGGGAATTCTTCCAGTGGAATGACCTTATAGAATAATCTTCAACCTGATCTAGTTGAAGATGTCCCTGCTCATTGCAGGGAGGATGGACTAGACGACCTTTAAAGGTCCCTTCCAACCCAAACTATTCTATGATTCTACGAATAATTTGGGTAGGAAGGGACCTCTACAGGTCACTTGGTTCAGCTCAGAGCAGAGCCAATTTAGATCAGATTTAGGCTTTTCCTATAAAATGTCTTGTTCCTTGCCTAGGAAGGAACTGAGTGTGGTTTGTTGTGGTTTCAGAAAACCTGATTTTGTAGTGTTACTGTTACAGCGAAGGGTATTCCTACCAGTTTTATCTTGGTAGCATATGGATCTGAATACTCTCTCAGAGAGTTCAGGTGCTATGAGTCATTATCAGCATTTCTAACACCTCTGGATAAACCAAGAGCAGTCTGGCCCCAAAACCATGCTGCTGTGCCTGAGCAGGTTGCATTAGTTCAGTCTTAGGTAGATAAAGGCTTTTCCAAAATTTATGCTGCGATTACTTAAAAATACTCCAGAGACTTTGTAAAAAAAACAGAAAAACCTTTATGATTGGTGATGTAGCCTTGGCCATATCTCATTTTAAAAAGTGCTGATGGTATTATGATAGCTTTTTATGGAAAACTTGAACTTGAAATTTTATTAAAATGGTTAATTTAAAAGAAAAAAACTTAGCAATAACTAGTCACTCAGCCATTAGCAATATTTCAAAACAATTGTGGGCATCTTAAAGCAAATATCATTATTCCTTCTGGAGGCTGAACAATACACAGTAATTGTGGTTCATCTTTCTTGGATGTTTTACTTCTGACAGATTTTAAAGCAATATTCTGAGGTTGCAGTGACATGTATTTAAGGACTTCTAAGGTTTATATTCCCATATACTGCCTTTTCTCTCACTATAGTGTGGCTTAGTATAATTGCAATGTTGTCTGTCCCAACCTCTGAAGAGCTGAGAAGTATGCCTGTAGCCTGGTGATCAGCAGAGACCAAGACACCTCTCCAGAACTGCCTGTGTCTTTAAAAGATTTCATATGTTTTGGTGCCACTTCCATTAGGGTACTGGGAGGAGGTAGCAATGGATGCTACAGACTCCTCTGACGTCTCGGGATCCATGGCCTGAGACCCAAGAGCAAAGACATGTTTTTCTGCTGTTGCCGTTTAGTGTGACCTTGAAACTGGGATTCTGTCTCTTAATACCGGTTTCGATGATTAAATTTATGCCAGTGATGGAGCCAGCACTGTATGGTAGCCATTGTAATGCCGTAGGAAGTTCCCACCTCAGTGCCAGATCCTCAGTAGTACTATTCATGTCACCATTTTTGGACTTTTCCTCTAATACTTCAGTGATTTATGTTCAGTTTTGCACAAGAGTGATAGAGATCAAACATGTCTCCTTACAGTAAGGTTGTGAACTCAAGAAATGGGAAGAATTTTGGCTTTGCTATACTCACCATTAGTCCTGTAGAGGTTTTCAAATGCCACTGTTGCACTTGCTGCATACATATCTCAAGTTCAGTTCTTTGATAATTCAGTTTCTAATAGCAATATTAGTAACTCCAAATCTCCACAGACTGATTCATGGTGCATTTCTCTATCCCAACTCTGTAGCTGTAGTTATTTTTCTAGCTTTAATCCAGAGCTTCCCCAGGCTCCCCAGATGTTGTCAGAGATGAACTTTGAACATTCCACAGCTCCGTCTGGGCTGGCTGGCAACTCTTGTCTCTCTTCAGCTTAAGACCTCAGAGAAGGATCACATACAAGATTACTGTCAGCTTCAACACTCACCTTACAGATAACACTTGTCCAAAATAAGCGTAACCAGATTCAGAATAGACTCTAGCTTAAATATCCCTAAATATCCCTTTGGGTCCTGTGATCCTCCAGAGCATTAGTGTCTTCTCATGTTGCTCATTATTGTCCGGAGATCGGGGGTGTGATACGGGACACTGATTATTTGCTAGTGGTAATGCATAGAAGCTTTTGAAGAGAAAGGCCTAGGTGCTTATCAGAATTTTCAGTTAGCTCCCTCTGTATTTCTCAGATGCCTTCCACCTCCCATCCTTCCAGCCTTGGGACTTCTGGACCATCTGGTTGCTGCTGTTTGGGAGGAGCAGTCAGGAGGGTTGCAATACGCAATAGAACGGAAGAATGATGCTGCTTTTGTCCACAGCCCTCGCTCTGCAGCATAGGTGCTGGGCAAAAAGTCACAAAAGTATAAATGCACAGAAATCATTCTTTAAGACAAGTAACACATTATTACCTTCCTCTTGCAGCTTGGAAGCAAGCCCATAGCTGGGGCTTATGAGATTAGTCACTGGTCACTGTTACAATATTCCTGTGCTGCACTGAATGACTGAGAGCTGACCAGCTGATTTTAAGCCCTGCCTTATGCTTATACAATTTCTGTCTCTATATATAGCCTTTTGGCTGTGATGCTATTAACAAGCATGTGATTTTTTTAGGTCTTTTTCCTTAGTGACAACTAGGCCTGTGCTCTGTAGATGTGTTTTTCCTTTCCCTTCTAGCCTCTCCAGTCCATGCTCTGTCAAGATGTCTCTTCTAGCAATAAGCAATCTTCTCTTTTCCCTTGGTGATGGCATAGCTTGTGCTTGGGGGGGTGGGGCGCTTTAGCTCCCTTCACTTTTCCCCAGGATTGACTCTGCTGAGAATCTTAGAGACATCTGCTCTCTTCCCTTCATCTGGTGACACCCTGGCTTGTGTTGTATGGGGTGTCTGTTCCTGGCCATTTTACTGGCAATAACCGAGCTCATGCAGAATTCCAGCTCCTCTTTCCCCGGGTCCAACGTATGTGCTGGGTTTCTGCTCGCCCTCTCCTGGCACCAGTGCTGTTCGTGCTCCTCTGTCCCCCCTCTGGAGTTACTGCCCAGCATGGTGCTGACTTCTTTTCCTCTCTCTTTGCCTGTGCTGCTTGGATGCTGCTCTGACTCTGTCCTGTCTCATGGAAGGAGTGGATGCGTAGGGAGCGGGAGGCAGCCACACAGCAACTTGAGGAGGAGGCAGAGGTGAGGAGCACGGTGGGAGGATTGGAGAGTTGCAGAAAAGGGCCGCAACTGGACTTGAAGGCCGGAGAAATCTCTAAAAGTGCTCATTCCCTCTAACTTCTGTTCTCCGCTCCCCCCTGCAAAAAGACTTGACTTTTGGGTATAAGAGAAGATACCAGAAATTAAGAAATCTGTAATGTGATTGAGGAAGGAATGGTGAAAAACAATGGCTATAATTAGAAAGGCAGACAAATACAAATGGGAAGCAAAATCAAACGAAATGATACAATGAGTGTGAGTTAAGGTTAAGAAAAGATACTGCAGAGGAATTGTAGATTTGCACTATCACGTCTCCAAATCCAGACTGGAAGCCTTTCTGGATGCTATTTGGAGAAAACTGGTATGTATGTCACATTCTCCTCTCCCCCTATAAGGGAGTAGACATGTGCATGTTGGGGGCAGGAGGAACAGTGGGGGTCTGTGCACCAGTGGGTGACCAAGGGCCCAGAGCGACGTGTTCTCTGCAGTATTTCTCAAGCCCGGCCTCTGTCATGGGTCCCCATGATTGTATTTGGAACAATTCCAGGTTCATTTCCAGGCAATGGGAAATTTCTGCAGAGTTTGGAGATAAGGCCTTGGTTATTACTAGGGGTGGTTTCGTTTTAATTGCTCTTTCTAGTTGATTTAGTTGACTTCTGGCCTGATCTCTTCCTGGTGTTTGTGTTTTTTTGCTCCCCTCCTTGCCTCTCTCCAGAATATCACCAGTGAACCTTTGAGACTGGACTATCGGACCCTGGCTGCTTTGCCCAGCAGTGGCTTACAGAGAGTCAATCGCACTGTAAGTGAGGGGCTGTTGAGATATGGGGTCCCTGTGTGGGGGAAGCCGTGGTCGTTCTGTTACCTGCCCTCTCATTGTGCCCTGGTGTGAGAGATGACAGTACTCTCTGCAGAGGAAAACTGGGAAGCAGAACTGTGGTAGACTTTGACACTGAAACAGGAGGTAGCGACAAAAGAAAGATTAGAATAAGAAAATGAGGAGAGCAGAGAGCCTGGTCGCTTTCCATTTTGGAAAGGGAAGTGGCCTGTGTAATTGCTGAGATGCAAAAGGAAGTGTCTCAAACAAGGCAGAAGGAACAGCCCAGCAGGAGAGAAGGATACATGTGAATGGGAGAGTGCAGGGGATTTATCATGGAAGGAAGCAACTACTGAAAGCTACAGAGGAGGGAGGGGAAGATTCTTCCTGACACAGAAGATGACAATGTTGGGTGCACAGCTTAGTTGTAAATTCATTATGAGATGTTTAGAAAGGAGGTGTATCAGCAGGGTGCTGATACCAAAAGTATTAAAAGAAAGGCAAGATCCATCTAGGACTGCAGAAGGCAAAGTGGCAGTGACTGCATATCATGACTTAGCCCTGATACAGCCTTTGGATACTCCTGCCCCTGTGACCTGCATTTCAGTCCCCATATGTAGTGACAGAGAATATCCAGATTTCACAAACTTCACAGATTACGAAGTCATCTGTCTCGCCTGTGTTGTTTAAAATCTCACCTCACCTCTGCATCTTTGCTTCCTTTGGTCATGTTTTATCTTCCCTGCATCGCACCTATTCCACTGGGTTTCTGCCTGCTCCTTCACATACATCCTCAGTCTTCACCTCCATTCCTTTCCTCCTATTGCAGCAAGACCACCCTTTGCTGTCATCATCAGATTCTGCAT
Source organism: Pygoscelis adeliae (assembly GCF_000699105.1). NCBI lineage: Eukaryota > Metazoa > Chordata > Aves > Sphenisciformes > Spheniscidae > Pygoscelis > Pygoscelis adeliae. Next base: position 168,894 of record NW_008824291.1, on the reverse strand, counting down.
TCCCATTCCATTGTTTCAAGATCATCTCTTTTACCTTTACTGTCTCCATTTCATTCCATCCAGACAGGTCTCCTCTCCTATTCATCTATCCTCTCGTTGACTTCAGGCCCTCTTGCTTTTGTGCTTTCACACTGATTAGAGACCTGCTTTGTCTCCAGCTTTGTCTCATTTTGTTCCTCCCCATACTCCCCAGCTTTTGGGTCTTCTCTCCCGGCTGTTCACACAGAAAAGTATTATCAGGAAAAGGTTTAATGTATTTTTAGCATCTCTTAGTGTAACTTAGTAGCTGGAAACAAGGGGAGAGCCAGCCCCATGCAAGCATCTGCCTCTTTGCTGGACAGACCTAGTGTCATCCAAAGCAGAGCAGCATTTGGGAACTTGTGCCTTAGCAGTTCATGTCAGCCCAGGAACGCCTGGCACTGGAATGTGGGGCCGAACACACTGGAATGCCGGGTTGTATGGGCGGCATCTATAAATGTCCCATTTCAGGGGAAGGGCCGATTGGTGCCCATGTTTATCTTTTTCCAGCTGTCATTTGCCCAGCCCTGTCTTTGCTCTGATGAAAAAATATGTCTGCCTAGATTGTGACTACAGGGAGATATGGGCTTCAAGGACAGCAAGGTTCTGGCATTCCTTCAGGAGCTGCACCTAGCCTATTTGATGACTGCCTGGAAGACTCAGACATGGATCAGTCTGGCCAGCAGAAAAGCATGCGGTTCAATTAACAGGTTGTCTATCTCCAGGCAGTATGACTGGATTAAGATGGCTAATGCTATTGCCCAGTTCCCATAGTATTTTTCTCTTTCTTCCTATCTCTAGGCCAACTTTCTCACTCACTCCTCTAAACAGTGTCTACATATCTTTTGTTGCTACATAGTTCCCTGAAAGGGAGTTGCAGGGCCTGCTGTTCTTCACACTGTTGAACAGGAGGAAGTGCAGACCTCTGTCGTGACTGCTATAGATTGCAGGTGGAATTTGTCATGAGGATTCCCCAAGAATTGCCCCTAAAGAAGGGGGCAGATGGTTGTCTATCTTGGATTAATCTGTATTGCTGTGTGTTGGTCCTTTTGTGAGCAAAATTTAACAAAGGCTTACTGAGATGCAAGCCTGTTTTGTTTGTGTACTTTTAAAACCCCAGCTGAAAAATTCCAGTTGAAAGCTGCATGAGAATGCTCATCTCAGTGATGCCCTTCAGCTGTGCCAGCTTCTCAGTAACTTGATGTCTGCAGAGTACCCAGTGCACTACAATGTCTGGATACTGCCATCACAGTAATAGAAGAGCTATTATAGTCTCTGTCTTCTGCATAGTACAGGCTTGAAAACCATACCCATGAATGACTACATCTAGCCACAGCAAAACGTTTAAAATCTCCTTTTGCTTTCTGGACTATAAGAAATGGAGATGACTTTACATCTCTTAGTAGCGTGTCACCATGGTTAGTTGATTAACAATCTGTACTTTCTAGTCTGAGTCTATTTCTGTTCAATTTCTAGCCATTGATTCTTTCTCTGTACTTGTTCATTAAATTTAAAATTAGATTAGTTTCAGTGTCTGGGGCAAAGTGATGGATCAGAACTGCAAATGCATTTCTTCTGTATTTGCCTTAGAGGATTCAGAGTAAAACATGATTGTCCTGTCTGCTAGACTGGGGAGTGACAGAGGCAAGGCTGGGAAAAGCACTCTGCATTACCAAAATCTTTGCCTACCCAAAATAGAAATTGTTGTTTGTCTGATAAAAATAGCCCACTGTGAAGTAGAGGGAGCGAGGCATCTTGCACTGGAATACACTGCTCAAGCAGAAGCATTGGAGATTAAAGGGAGGGGTAGATGAAGCTCGGTTCCAGTCATGTCCATGAACAAAACAGGGATTGAGGCTCCCCATGGACTATCAGACTTCACGCAGTCTTGGTGACATGCCCATCTCCACAGTGCCCTAAAAGTGTTGTTTACTTTTTCACTTTGTGCGAAGCAAAGTAGGCTTTGGTGGTGGGATTCACCTGGAACCCAGGTTGGTCAGTGTTTGTGCTCTTCTGCTTGGCAAGGGAAAGCAGCAGTGGTGTCAGAGGGGTCAGGCTGTAGGACCAACAAACCCACTTTGCGGTGGTGGATTACTGGCAGTGTTTTCATTACAGCATCCCCAATGAACAAATAATGTTCCTGAAAGTACTTTTTGCGTGGCATAACTTTATGTGCACTAGAGCTCTTGCTAGTGTAGTTTATGGCACTCTGGGAAAAGAAGGTTCGAATTGGGGTGGGGGGTTGTTTGGGTTTTTTTGGTAGGGTTTTTTTACATTGGAAAGTCGCATAGCTACAATAACAAAATTTCTAAGGGTAGCACAGGCTTCGACTGTCTGCAGAAATATTATATAGGCGAGGGCTCTGCCAACCACTGCTTTAGGTTGGGTTGGAGTTGAGAGGGGTTAGGGGAGGGCCTCAGAAATTCCTGAGCCTCTCAGCTGCCATTGTAGTCACCAGCCCACCCAGCCCTTGAGAGCTATTTTTGTGAATGCTGCCATGACACAGGAGTTGGAGAATGTGTTCTGAGCAGAAGAGGTCTTTCTGCTCCCCAGCAGGCACTTGGATAGAAGGAGATTTGATCATTGCTCTCTGATTATCTCTGCTTCCCTGAAGAAGGCTTTGGCTGGGGTAACAAACTCTCTTTTATAGTATTAAAAGAGGAATGGTCAGTGTTTCATCTTGGATGGGTACAGTTGAGCCTAGGCAGACCTGGAGCTCTGTTTCAGTCCTGCCTTCAGTAAGGGTGCTCAAAGAGATCTGTACTCTGTTAGCTGTTGTTTAGCTCTCTGTTACTTGTTGGTGTGTATTTTGATGAAGTGGGGCCGTAAAAGCATGTTTGCCCATGCAGGTGTGATGGAAATGCACAGGGTAGACAATATGGTGATAACTGTGTAACTGTATGGAAATGCATTGGAGTGAGGTGAGAGCTGTTATTCTGCGTGACAGTGCTGGAACTACTTGAAAGTATGCTGGGGTGAGACAGTTGATGTTTGGCCATGTGATGGTGGAGTTGAATTGAGGATGTGCTGAAGTGAGATGGGAGAGGATGTGTGCTTGTGCAGGTTTTGGCAATCAATTTTGCTAGAGAGCAGCAGTGTTACTGGTGAGCTGCTGAAGTGCAGGCTGGAATGTGTACGAGAGCTGGAAAAGTGGAGGGAGTGTGCTTGTGCCTGTCAACTACTTGGTGTATGTATTGCATGCTGACAGCAAGGTCCTCTCTTGGAAGTAGCATTTGGGATCACAAGATTGTTGGTAGACTAGAAGAGAGGGAAGGGATGGTCGTGTGGGCATCAGTACTGGAATTCTTCTCTCCCCTGTCCTTCAACATCAGTAGCCGCTCTGTATTTTCTCCCTCCTCTCCTTTACTCTGTTCTCCTTATTTCTTTCTGATCCTTTTGTTTTCCTCTCAGCTTGTTCAGTATAATAAGGCCAGCTCCAGAATGGAGGGTGACTGCACTATGCTGTCTCTGCCAGTGGCACAGGACAGCCGGGATTCATACCCAGAAACAGCTGCAGGCCCGATCATCAGAAGCATGGCTGGCCTTCCTCAGGACCCTGCATCACCTGACAAGTGCACAAGTGGGGCAGAAAAGCCCCAACTAGACAAGCAGGATCCCACGGGTTGCCCCTTGTCCCAGGACCAGATGCCAAAGACACCAGAGCAAGAGTGTATGATCGACTCTCAGCCGATCCTCTTCAGTGAGAACCCCTTTGTGGTGGCTAACCGCAAGGGGAAAGCAGCAGGCAAGGCTTGCCTGGGGGGCCCGCCCCTGGGCTATGGCAGGGGGGGAGTGCTGAAGACCAACCTTTACTCCAAGGCAAGCAGTCCCACGGCATGCTGTGTGTGGCATGCAATCATGCAGTTAAGGCCATCTGCATTCTACTAAACCCCTGCGCATGCACTGGACCCCAGATGCCAGGCAGCACGAAGCCTGTGCGGGGGCTGGTCCCACCTAACACATGTGCTTCTCCAGTGTTCTGTGCAGAGGCTGTCAGTTGCTGATGGTCAGTGAATTGTCTTCCAGCCACTAATGTACCCCAGTTATTGCCAAGTGTGCATGCTGCTGAGTCCCTCTTTGAGGGGAGGCAGTGATGTCAGGCGACTTCCCCAATGTCTCTATGGGTGGGCAAGAGTCAGGCTAGGAGCAGCGGTGTTCCCTGTCTGCTGTGGTTGTGAGGAGGGAGTTGGCAGGGCTTGTAGAAGAATGGTAGTGGCGTCACGCTTATGTATCTGGGCTTGAACAAACACAGCTGTTTTTAGACTTCTGAAAACTAAGAGGCAGTGCAGCTGACATAGTTAATCTACAGCCCAGGAGCATGCTGTTCCTTGAAGTGACACATTTCAGTATATCTAGACGTTCAGATTTCAAGGGAGAACTTTGCTTTCTGCTCTGGGAAATCTGTTTAACTTTCTCACTGTTGCACAGGAAATCTGTGGCAGAGCAAGGACTAGACCCAAAGATACTATGTTCCAGATTAGCACCACACCACTCTCACCTTCTTCCTTTCTCAGCCTTTCGGGAGGTCTGAAAAGCAAGAGAAGCAAAACAACTGCAAACAAACAGCCCACCCCCACCCCCCCCCCCCCCCCCCAAACAAAAAAACCAAACAATCAAAACACCCAGCTGTAGTTCTCTTAGACGTTTTTAGCCTAGTTCCGTGGTGAGAATTTGTTTTTCACAGATGTGTAGGCAGATAAGCATAGAGCAAGGCATGTAGTTGAATCTCTGTAACCTCTCAGTATATTAAAAGTCAAAGGCTGTGGTTTGGACATTATAGACATCCAGCTTTAGAGTTCAAAAGATCAAAAAAGCAGTGGTCACAAAGCACTGACCCTTTTTGAAGGTAGACTTTATGCCAGATCAGCTATCATCAGTCTAGAGGTGCTTGTCACAGTTAGCTGGAGCTAATCTAATTCCATATTGCTGTCAAAAGGGATCAGTCCCCCCTGTCTGCATGTTCTCCTCCAGAACTGAAGCAGTCATGTCAGCTGGCTTAGGGAGCTGAAGTCCCTGAAAAACAGTATTGTAGAACAGGTCCTTCCTTGGGGATTGGTAAGCTGCATGTGCTGGCACACAGGAAGACTTGGATAGCAGTAGCCAGAAGCAAGGTGAGCAAGACCACTCTTTGCAGTGGAGGCATGGAAGTAGATCGGTTGATACTGCCACATTCTCTGACATTACAGTGCTAAGAAGGCTCAGATGATTTCTGTGCTCCAATATAAACTTCAGATCATGTCTCCTGGCTTGGTCAGTAGAAATACTATTGCCCAAGGCTGACTTGAATCGAATTAACATGATTCACTAGTGCATGGGTATGGTATTAATTATTGCAGAACCCTAGATTTGCTTAAACAGTTCTCTAAATCCCAAATGACCTGTTTCCATCTTTAGGTATCTAAAATACTTTTTAAATCGTGCTCCTTAATCCTGTGGACAGACTGCAGGTAATTATTAGGACTCTGCTCTCTTGTTGTAGCTGTTGGGCCAGGCTATAGGCTGGCTCAGCCTGAGCATTGGGCTGATGGGGTCCATCTGTCAGAGAAGGGGAAGAGCATCTTTGGTCATAGGCTTGCCAAGCTGGTGAAGAGGGCTTTAAACTAGACATGCTGGGGGAGGGGAACCTCCATCCATCCCACTCCTACCAGTTTGATGCCAGGGCCAGCAATAGACGCCCAGAGCCTGGAGAAGGAACACAGGTCAGCAGGAGAGCGCCTGAAGAGCAGCACAAAGGAACTCCAGCCAGTAAGACTG
>NW_008824291.1:140366-160663 GCF_000699105.1 Pygoscelis adeliae | reverse complement strand
TGTTCAGCCTGGAGAAGAGAAGGCTCCGGGGAGACCTTATAGCAGCCTTCCAGTACCTGAAGGGGGCCTTCAAGAAAGCTGGAGAGGGACTTTTTACAAGGGCATGTAGCGATAGGACAAGGGGTAACAGCTTTAAACTGAAAGAGGGTAGATTTAGATTAGATATAAGGAAGAACTTCTTCACTATGAGGGCGGTGAGGCACTGGCACAGGTTGCCCAGAGAAGTTGTGGATGCCCCATCCCGGGAAGTGTTCAAGGCCAGGTGGGATGGGGCTTTGAGCAACCTGGTCTAGTGGAAGGTGCCCCTGCCTGTGGCAGGGGGGTTGGAACTAGATGATCTTTAATGTCCCTTCCAACCCAAACCATTCTATGATTCTGTAGGTCTCTTTGGTAGGCCCTGTCTTTCCTATGCTCTGGGCTATTTATAAAGGTCTTACCAGTAGGTCAACAGCAATGGATGTGGCTGGGCATGAATCTTGTCTCCTTTCACTTGGGAGTGGCTTTTTTTGCTCAGTGTCTATACAACAGGAGGTTTGCTTAGACTGTGGCCCAGTCTGTTAAGGGCTAAAGAGAAGTTAGGGGGAAAGGATTCCCCGGTGATGTCTTACAAGGCAGAAGGCTTTAACCTGATTCAGTTGGCCTTGCAGGGCGTTTGGATATGATCCCAGTTCCATGTTTAATGTCATTCCCTTGCTGTTTCTAGTGCTTTTTGCAAGTTTCTGCCATGTGACAGCTGCTGTTGGGCCCAATGCTAACTCTGCTCTCTCGTGGTGAGGTGGCCCATAGTTGGCCTTGGGCTGGATGTCAGTGGTCTCCCTTGCCTCCTGGTCTCACTGCTAAGGGAGAGGCATGGAAGTTGCTGCTGTACAGTAACTATCTAGCTTTGTCTTCTTTCTTTCAGGCTCCTGCAGGCGAGTCTGGGACAGGAAATTTGAGACGTGAAACCCCCTATTCTCCTAATAATCAGCAGGTGAGACTGTCCCCAGGACAGGCAATACGGGGAAAGGCAGGGAGGCATGCTTCCAGGGCAAGATGGCACCAGAGCAGAAGGACAGCGGAAGCTGAGTATGATTTCCATCCTTGAGAGTGATACCTTTGAGGTGGAGGGGTAACCATCACAGGAGGCAACTAGAGAACTAGGGGAATAACTCTGCTCTTTCAAAATGTCTCAGAGACCCAGGAGTATAATTAGTTAGTCATAAACTCAGTGGAAAGTTATTACTCTGAGGGGTAACTTAATTCACAGGGTCATGAGCAGGGGAGTACTTAGAGCGACTACAAAATGGTAGTTGTCTCTCTTTTTTGAGAATGGCCTCACCAATGCCTTATACAGAGACTATTTAATTCTGCAATTGGTATGTCAGAAGAAATGGAGAAGTCAGGATTTGGAGAATCACCTCAGGTCTGTAAACCAGTGCTACTCAGTCTCCCAGAGAGATCCCTAGTTCTGTTTGTGATGCTGCCAGCAACCCACATCAGCTGTTCGGAAAAAAATTGAAGGATCCTGCAGCAGACAATTATAGGTTAGCCTACCCTTAGGGAATGATTTTCTAAAACTCTGGTTAGAGGCCAGCTTTCACTCTGAAATAGGAAGTTTCTTTATTTCTTGTAACTTTTGATTTTTTTTTTTTTTTGGTAAGCATTACCTATTCTCACTAGCTGTTCTTATTTCTCATATCAACTCTGATCTTTTCTTTTAAATCTTGTTAAGTCTTTGATTTCACTTTTCATCCTGTGGCAGTAGGTTTCACAAGTTAGTTGAGCCTTTTGAAGTTAAATACTCTTAAATGGATTTTTTAAATTTTCCCTTCACAGTCATTACATGTTACTGTTTTTTATAGTAGGGGGCTGGAATGAACTGAAAATTATACTTTGTACTCTATCCTAAGTCATTTTGTGTCTGTTGTGTTCCTTTTGGAGTGCAACTGCGCTCCAACTATTTGGTCCCACTAGCTCTGGTACTTACCTGATCTTTAGCTGGGTCATTTCAGTTCTCTAAGCTGGACAAAAGCTGTCTGCTTTTTTGCTAGGTTAGTTCAGCTCAGTGATAAATTGCATCATCTTGGGGTGAGGTAACAATTAACACTGACTCAGGAGAAGGGTCAGGACCATGTGGCTGGGAGCAGTGAATAGGAGAGTGGAGCTGTAGTGAGCAACAGTTCAGTCCATCTTCTGTTGCCTATCTTGCATCTCCCTCAGTTCTTAGATCCTTTGAAATGGAGTGATCAGCAGGGCCACAGTAAGATTAGAAGAAGATATATTCATTATAGTAATGCTGTTTCAATGCTTTCTGTTCCAGCTGTGTATGTTTACTTATTTGCTTTTCTGACAGCAGTTGCATACTGATTGGAGGTTTATTTTGGGCTGTTTGTAAGTTTTCCTTTTACCACAAGTGCAAATTTTCTTTAAGATTGGGTTCTTTCTATCTAGAAGGAATGGGGTGGGGGTAATGCTCCTTATTCTACAATAGAAAGAGATCTATATATTAATTTGCTCTGTCTTTAAAGATCCTCAGCTCTCAGTTGAAAAAGAAGCCCAAATCCCAAAGGGTGGCCATGTAGCTGCTCATAGAATGATTTAGGATGGAAGATCTGGTCTAAGATCACACTCTGAGCACGTCCAATTAGATCAGGTTATTCAAGGCCATGTCCAGTTAAATTTTGAACACCTCTAGAGATGGAAAGTCTACATCTTTCTAGATGCCAGCTCCAATATTTGACTACTGTCATTGTGATTATTTTTTTTTAAAAAAACCCTTGTATTTGGATGGAATGTCCCTTGTTCCAATTTGTCATAGACAATTTTCATAGTACCCCTGATGTTTTTGTTTATCAGTGTTTTGGCATTGGAAGCTCAGTGCCAATGTCCTTGCCACTAGCAACCCTCTGGCTATAATGCCATCTGCTCTTCTAACTCAGAATGAGCTTGCTCAATGATAAATTGTCTTTAGAGTCCAATGGTTTGTCATTGTCTAATTCCTGTGGCAACAATGACCGCTTTGTCTTCTCATAGCAGTCACTGCTCTGACAGTGGAAACTTTCCAGGTGAAACTGTTCACTCTCTCCTCTGTGGGCTCTGAGAAGAATAAACAAGGTCTCACTAATGCATTCTGTGGAGTTGAGAGCACCCCAGATGCAGGCATCTGCCTTTCCAATTTTAAGTTGGATGTCTCAAATTCCCTGTTATGTAGCACTTGCTGTAATTTGTAGTCTAGTCTATCACTTCAGGTTTTTTTTATCATGAATTCTCTGTAGCTTGAGCAACATATTGAATAAACTATGCAGCTTTTTTCTTGTTTTTCTCTTTTATCTCTCTGTTCAGAGATGGGTATGCCATGAGAGATTCTATTAACTTCTTAAAGCATTTATAGCCAATTTCATGACTTTGTCCTTTATTTTAGCCTTTTAAGGTCTTCAGCAGGTTTGCTCACTGCTTTCATTTCTGAGATCTAGTCTGTGTATCATTTTGGTAGCCTTTTTCCTTACTTGGTCTATGGCTGTTATGAAGTAGTGACTCTGGCAGTTGTTCTTGAAGATGCCTTGGTGTCGCAATGCTGAGCCGTTAGTCTTACTAGTGGCGTTCTCAACCTTGCATTCTGTACATGAGCTTTCTGTCATATTTACATGATTTAATATTTTTTGGAGTGCCTTCCGCAGCAGTCTCCTGCATGTCAGGTAAGGCTGTATCTGGTAGATTTAGTTCTCTCTGGATAATGAATGTTATACAAAATGGAACAGGTCCAACAGATAATACTGAAGGACACAGGGTAATCACTAGCCTTGTGGCTTGTACATTTTCTGGGGATTCAGAAGACTTGACCTTCAGGTTGTTGCTGTGGAGTAGGATTTTCAAGGAATTGCATCTCTAATTCTCTGCCACCGTGTATTTTTAATGTAAATTCTTTGGTTTTGAAATCTTTTAGTCCAGCCAGAATTTATAGGCTTATTTCAGAGCTCTTGGAGAATTACTGAGGGAAGTTGAATCCTTTGTCCTGAGGTTGGCATCATGATGGTCTTGGCTGGCCTTGCAAGCTTCTGGTGGGGGAGGAAGGAGGTGTTTGTGGTGGGTCTGTGTGTGCGTGCCAAGGAGGGCAGAGGGGCTTTCTCCATGGCAGGCAGCAAGGAGCTGCGTGGGGACACTGACAGTTCTGGGTAACTGCAGTCTCTGTGCTGGGAAAGGTGCTTGTCTCAGTGTCTCATGCGGAAAACCCGGTCTCTTCATTTTCTCTCCCATTCTCTCCCCTGATGATCCTCCCTGGCGTTGCCCCTCTCCAGATGCCTGCAGCCCCTCGGCCTGCTCATCTCTCAGGCAGGGAGACCCGCTTTGTAAGTGCCTGTTGGTGTGCAGTGTGCGCTGCTGCTCTGTGCTGCTCTCACCTGGCACCGCTGCTCTTCGCCCCTTCCTCCGGCTCTGCGTTCCCCAGCTCTTGGGCTTGGTGCACACTGAGGGCTTGCTGCGGAGAGCAGTGCCCAGGGCAGCAGGCCGAGTCACAAGAGTCTGTTCCCTGCTAGCCACTGCTGAAATGGCATCTGTGAACGCTTCCTGGCAGTGAAACTGTGGTGCTGATGGCTTTGCTCAAGCTCAGTAGCAAGTGCAGAGGGCAGGGGATGTAAACAAGGGCCAGGACCAGCTGAGCTGGAGTGGAGAGGGGGAGGGTGGGGATCAGTGCCTGGAGATGTGCAGAGAGAGTTGTGAGTGCCTTCTCACATAGCAGAGGAACTGGGAGAAGCTCTTGTGGGTGGGCTCTGGACTGCTCCCCACATGAAGAAGAAGGTATGGCGGGGGTTAGTATGGGACCTGGGGGCTTTTCCCTGTACAGAGCAGGTGGCTGGGCAGGGCAAGGGTTGAGGTTGGGAGTTTTGTATTTCTTTTTGTATGGAGCCGGGTAAACTAAAGGTTTCCTGTATGGCCTCCAAATTTACACCTGTATTTCTGTTTTCAGGCTTCCATTAACTTCATTACATCACAGGATGACAGTAAATCAGTAAGTACATCTGCCATGAAGCCTTATTGTAATGTCCCTATGCATTCTCCAGCACGTAGAGCTTGCCTCTTCCTTTTGTGTGTGCTCACTTCCAGCCCTGCAAGTCTCACTGTTGGCTCTTATTCTGTCTTCTTCAGTCCTCCACTATACCTCAAGTTTGTACAAATGCACTGTCTTAAATATTGTCAATTTGAAAACTTGATGCAAGTGTTTTTGCAGCTTTTATTCCTGTTTACCCTTGCAGCTTTCACTCATGTAGTTTTTGCTGGTTTACTCAATCCCTGCTTCTATTCTCTTTAGTGTTAGATGTTTTGTTCACTTCCACACAGCATCCAACGGTGATGACATGTAGATCAAATCTCAGACTCTTGTCTCTGCTCTTATGTCTGCATGTCTAATTGGAGCCCTAGCTGGGTCTCAGTTCATTTTCATTCCCAGCTTTTGCCAATACCCATTCCTGGCTGATGTTTCCCTACTGCATCTTCCATTTGTGATGCTTCCATTCTCCAAGCTTTAACATACTCATGCCATACCCCTCTGACCCTTGCAGCGGCTACTTGTATGGCAGATTCTTCCTTGTGTCCTGGCCTTCTCTGTAACCCACTGGTCCTGTCATGACCCTGACTTGTCTAAATCTCTTTGCTTGTCCAAAATACTCGCACCAGAGGCATTGTCTGGTGTTTGCTTCGGTAGCTCTCCCTCCCAGTCTGGTAGCTGGAGTCAGCAGCACAGCTGAGGAATTGAGCTCCGGGGCATGGATTTGTCTTATTCACTTGCATGGCAGAGATGTCTTGCTGCCCTAACTGCTCATTTCTCTTCTCTCTCTCTCTCTGTCTTCCCCCTCCCCCCCCCCCCCCCCCCCTTCTCCTGTCCACCCCCCCCCCCCCCCCCCCCCCTTCCTTTGCGTTTCCCCCTGTTGTGTGGTATTGACGTAAGTAGACCAAGCCAGGCGTCATTCAGCCTCTTTCCCGAGTGCGACAAAATGCTGCCTCACATAATTCCGAGGACGGGGACAGCCCTAACCCCTTCCAGCAACCTGAGCTGTGCTTCAATATCCAGAACTCTGTAAGTGGCCTGCAGTTCCTTCTTGCTAAGCTGTGTCTATCTGCCCTGGGTTGCTATAGTGCCACTTTTTCTGGTGGGTAGGCTGAACACACTCTCCCAATGGTGGTTTTGTAGTTTAAAGATCACATGCCATAGCTAAGGCTGGTCTTGTTTATGTGTCAGTCTGGATGCCCTGGGTAAGAACCCATACTCTTTGCAAGTAGAGTCACGGTCAGTGCATCCCGTTCATTTTTCTAACATAGGTGAGCCTCACCAGCCTGCCTGGTGTCTTCACTTACCCATTCAAGAAGTTAGCATTGTTGAAACTGTATTGCGGCTGAAATCCCCAGAGCAGTTACAGTTTTAGATCCTTATTTATGAGGTGTTGCATTCTGTTGAGGCATAAATCTTTCAGAACCTTTGTCTATCAATGTCTTGCATCTTGGAGTAAGAGCCAATACCATCTTGCTGATAATAAGTTTTATGATTTGCAAAATGATTGTTTTTGAAAAATTCATATTTCCTGGGCTGTATGTTGATGTGAGAGAAAGATTTGAAGTATTTTGGTCCTTGTCATGACAGAAGACTTGTATACCTGCAATATGGCACTTCTCTTTTTATTGACACTTGTATAACATGATACCAAATTAGAGACCTGATTTGCAGAAAAACAGCTATATATAATCCATGTAATTGGCCAAGATTCACATATTTTACAATCACTTCTGATCTTGATGTGCTGTTCTTTAGCCTATGCAGAAGGGAACATCATCAAATAACATAATTTAGCCTCAGTCCAGGACAAGAAAAACGACAAACACCTGAAACTGAGTTAGTGCAGCTACAGGGATTGAAGGAATGGAGCAGCTAAAAGGGGATTTGCTCTCTAGGAGAAAGGAAGGTGGTGGTGTCATTTCCCCCCTACTCCCATTCATTTCTGTGATGCTTTGAGCAGGTCATCCGAACTCTTCTTCCCTGAATGTGATAGGAGGGGTCACGGGGAAGACGGGTGAGGAAAAGACCAGCAAAGACAAGTGACAAGCAGTAAGAGGGTCCTCTTGGACCTTATCAGGTGTTTCTGAGTAAGTAGAATTCTGTGAAGGGAAAATTTGAGATCAAAGGCAAGTCTTCTCCAGATTATAGATCCCTCAATGGGTTGCAACTCTGGTTTAGGAGACTGTGACCATTACCCTTGAAGTACGTAGAAGTACACACCAGTCGTTTTATAAAAAGAAGTACAATAACGACTGCAAAAAACAAATGAGACTAATAGATCCCTTCCCATGAAGAAGGCCCCTTTAGTCAGAAATGCCAGATAAGGCCAGGACTTATCTTTAATTTTCTAATAAACTAAATGTGGCTTGTTCAGTCCTAAGTAGGGGTAAGACTCAACTGCATAGCTGTCTTATTCCAGGCCCAAAAGCCCCCTGATTCAAGTAGGCACATGCTAGTTGAATTGGGTGGAAATCCTTAAGGACTGTGACAGCAATATGGCCAAGAGATCAGTCACAAAATTCTGGTCAAGTCAGTGAGGATCTGTACTACCAGAAGTATCATTCTTCCACTGTCCAAGAAATAAAACGGGGCTGTGATACGTGTGCTGCTATATATAGCATGTATACAATACGCTGCTCATGTTTCTGCCCAAGGCTGCAGGAGCTGTCCCTTATATATTCCACTCTTCAGGCTTTGCAGGCTGAGAGTTGTGCTGTGTTTCCCCCATGTTTGTTTTTTTTATAACATCTGTGGTTATCTTTACCTTCTGTCTTCGTCCCTGCAGCAAAAGCCGCCTTCACCACCATCTCCTGACGAGATCCCCATCAATGTCAAGCAAGCATACAAGACCTTTGCAGCAGTGCCCTTGTCACACCCTCTGCTTGAGACACAGGTAACTAGTGTTGGCTGGGGGGGATGTTACACAAACAGTGGTACAAACAGAAGATTGAGCATTGCAGGTGAGCAAGGGAAGTGTGAGAATAGGAAGGAGGTAGTGATTTGTTTCCTCCAAAGAAAGCTATCGTGAAGGAGGGACATGTTGAGGTCCCCTTGGAAGCTGGAGTCTATTCATGTTGCGGGTGGTCACGCTGCAGAGTCCTGTCCATAAACATATCAAGTCCTGAAAGCTCATTGAATTTCATGTCGCTGTTATTCTCCCCAGACATTAGGATGCTGTTGTATAACCGTGCTGTTCTGATACAAAGAAACTCACTGAACTTCCAGAGTCCAGGGCCAGGCTAAACCATTTCTGAGGAATTTTTTTATTAGATTCTGATCTTTAACTTAATTGGAACTATTCCTTCTCCCCTCCATGTATTTGAATCATGGAACCATTCAGGCTAGATGAGGCCTCTGGAGGTCATCTGCCTCGGTCTTCCATGCAAAACAGGGCAACCTTTGAAGTTGTATGAGGTTGCTCAGGCCCAGTCCACTTGAGTTCTGAACTCCCAAAAATGGAGATTTGGAGGTCACTATGGGCAATCTCTTCCAGTGTATGACCATCTCTGCTGTGAAGAGTTTTTTTCTATATGTTTTATCAGAATTTCTTTTACCACAACTTGTGTCTGTGCCTCTCATCCTTTTGCTGTGCACCTCTGAGAAGTCTGACCTTGTACTCTGTAACCCTCCTCTAGGAAGTTGAATACAGGAATTAGGTCCCCCTCTCCTGAGCCTCCACTTTTCCAGGCTGAACAAGCACAGCCTTCTGAGCCTGTTCTCAAATGTCATGTCCTGCAGCCCCTAAATCATTTTGATGGTCTTCCACTTGACATGCTGCAGTTTGTTACTGGCATTCTTGTACTGGGGAGCCCCAAACTAGGCACACTGCTCTTGTAAGTGCTGAATAGAGAGGAAGGATTGCTTCTTTGGACCAGGGCACTCCAGCAGCTCAGTATGTGGCCAGCTCTTACTCTGCAAAGGCATTGTCCTGACCTATGTTCAGTGTGCTGTTGAGGCATCACCCATGCTGTCTTCCCTGCCAGTCCTTCCTGAAAAGCTTGTATCCATGCATGGCAGCACTCCAGTTATGCAAGATCTCTGGAGCTGTCAGTTTATAGACAATAATACTGTCACTTCATTTACTAAACTAAAGAAGCAAAACACTGTCCCCTTTGACACCTCATTTGGAAAGACCCTCTGTTCTCTTAATCGTCTTACTGCTTTCCTTTTTGCCTGTTCCTATCTGAATTCTTGCTGGCACATCTTTGATGCAAATGAGATACCCTATTTTACCAATTTCTTTCTACTGTGGTATTGTTTGTTTATTTCATTCTTTTTCTTTCTTTTTTTTTTTTCTTTCTTTCTGAATCTTAATTGACAATACCTTTCCTTACATGTCAATAGATCATGCTCACCTTTTTCATAATCATGCTATACTGGGAGCTATGGCTATTCTGCAGTGACTTGTGACAGCAACTTTGTGTTATATCGAAGCTAATCCTGTCCTCCCACTGTCTCCCTTGTCCTGCACTGGTGCTCATTTGGCCTCATATTGATCTGGTTTGGTAAATTAATATGGGTCACAAGTCTTTCTTTACTGTTGGTAGGGTTGATTTTTGGCCATTTTAGCTTTATAGACTGATTTACACGGAGTTAGATGACTGTCAGTAGAAGCTCAGGGAAAATGTTTGCTAAGCCCAGGATGAAAAGGAAGTAGAACTTGTCTCTGTTGTCATTCTTGACCCACTGGATGACCTAAGTTCATGAGTCAGATTGTGTCTTGTACACAGACGATTTCTCCAGCTTCATAGTCTCTAGCTGATGTATCGTGGTTTAAGAAACAATTAGTGATCCTGAAGTAGATCATCCTGTATTTTGCACTATTAAATTAAATTCTTTTCATCCTCCTCAAATCAACCTGTCATTCCAGGATGATATTCCAAATTATTTTGAATTTTGACAATGCTTGTCCCCATTCAGTGGAATGGGATGAATGAAATAATTTGCAGAGGTCTCAGAAAACTCTACATTTCTGTGAATCTGTATTCTGGTCTTTGCCATTCACAAATTTTATTCACACCTTCCTGGTTTTTGAGTCAAATTTGGCAATGAAAATGTTAAGCAAGGTTGGTCACAAAACTGATCTTTGAAGTCTCAGACAAATCTATGCAGTTCCTTTGTTTCAAAAATTATTTATATAATCAAAGGAGGGTATTAGATTAATCTTCATTGCACCTGTTCCATTTTAATCTTTTCTATTTATTTTTGTTTTAATTATATTCATCTGTGAATATTTGTCCCGTTGAAATTGAACAGACTGATAGCTCTGCTGCTCAAATTATTTTTGCCTGCTTCTTGATTTTTAAGAATATGTTAGCTATTGTTTAGACATGAACTGCCACCCAATGAAACAAGTCAATTAAAAATCCATGCTTGTCAGACTTGCAGTTTCACAAGTCATTTCATTCAGAATTGTTGAACAGTGATTATCTTGTCCCTGCAGGTGAGTGTATTGAGCTCCTAGGTTTTCTTCTGTGTTAGCAGCAATAATTTCTATTTCCAGACATTTGCTTCTTAGCTAGAAGCTTTTTTTTTTTCCCCTTCCCTTCTCTGTTGTTGTGCTCCTTATTTATACAAAATTTAAACTTTCTGTTAGTTTTTGGAGTGCATTTGAATGAAGTTGAAGGTAGTCTACTTGCTGTCTTCTTGTGGTTCCCTTTCATTTGTATAATTAAAAAACTCATATTTTGAATAACTTTTTGGCAGTTCTCGTTTTAACCTGACTGATTTCTGGTTCACAGATGGATTCTGTGGATCAATTTCTTCTTCTGCCCCCTGTAGTTCTACTCAATATTCTCTTATTTATTCTGGTAAATACAGATTTCTTTCTTTCCTGACGGTGTTTCCACTTCTTAGAAGTAAATTTTCAATAGTTGCGTCTTTGATTTAAAGAAAGTCTCAGCCTCCTCCATCTTCAGCTAAGCTCTCTGCTCCTGTTCTTCACCTATTTCCCCATGTTTTTCAGTTTCTGCCCTTTTAAAAGTTGTCACCATCTGTTTCTGTTTAGCCCTCAATTTAACGTAAGTCCTTATTACTCACAATTGCTAAGCCTAAAGTGGCATTGTCTTGTGTTAATTCTGGGACTGTTTTGTGAACCAGTCCACCAGCTAATGTCCAGGACTGCTGCTGTTTATGTGGCATTGGTGACACTTGGCTGGAGGGCAGGAGTGGTGGTAGAAAACTTTCTTTTTAGAACGTGCATGTTTCTCTATATTCTTAGGAATTGCCTGGTCAGACCAGCACAGAGAATCCCAAAACTGCCCTGGAGGTGAGTTCTGGTGGCTGGAGCTGGAAGTAGGATGGGGACTCGCAGAGGATTCAGGCTTTTGGGGCTGTGGATGTGGAGACAGGATCACAGTGTGGGCACTGTGGGAGGGGAGGGCTGGGGAGGAGGAAGAGGGTGTGGAGCACGTGGCTGGGGTGGACAGGTGCGGGGCATGCAGTGTGGGGAGGGAGGTTTGGCTCGGTTGCTCTGTGGGCAGTGCCGGGTGTGGCTCTTGCAGGTGGCCACGCACAGCCCCAGTGGACTGCACAGCCCTGAGCAGAGATCCTTCCGCGAGAGGCAGAAGTATTTCGAAATTGAGGTGAAGCAGCAGCAGATGGATAAGCCTCCCAAGCGTGTCTCCTTGGTAGGAGAGGATGACCTGAAGAAAATGAAAGAGGAGGAAGGTATGTTGGAATCTGTGCAAGGAAATTTGGCCTGTTAAGTGAATCCTTTCTCCATGGGAAGCATGAGAGAGCACACACACCAGAAATCCAGCACTTCCAAAAGCCTATGGGTGGTTATTCATAACGCCTGGTAATAGCTTGAAGTAAGTGAATGTTAAGGAGTTTTGTGGATGCTCCACTGTTACTATGTGGACTGGTGGAAGTGCTGTGGTGTGAGGGTTTCCTGTAGTTGGTAAACACTTCAATAAAATTTTAAAAAGCTACTACAAATGATGATGTTTCTTTGTAAGCTGCCCAGGCTGATATGCAGCAACGTGGGGTATATCTCCAACAGCAGAGCTTTTATTGCTCAGTATGCTGCTCTGATTTTGCACAGGGCTTGCAACAGGAGGGGAAATTACTGCTATAGTTTTTGATGTAGTTTCCTCCTGCTTGAGACTTGTTTTAAAAGGTGATGAGGAACGATGTTAAGTGGAAAAAAGGGCTTCTACTGAAATCCTGTCCTGTTCCATAAGAAAATACAGCTGGAATTGGACTCCTGGGTTTGGGAGCTGTGACTCTGTTGCTTGCAAAGATTATCGTAGAATTTCTTTTGTAAATTGTTAGGTTTTGGTTTTGAGCTTGGTTTTTTTTCTTCATTTTATAAATACCTAGTCTTCTCTTTCCCACCTTCCCTCTATATTCCTATTCAGGGGCTGTTTGTGAATTTGTCCAGAGCATTAGAAACCTTCTCTTTTTCATTTAGTAGTTCATTTTCACTTAGTAGTTCAGGAACATGAATACATTTTAAGACAAGTGTAAGCTCATAAAAGGTAGAAAGGAAGGTAAGACAAAGAAATTGCAACTTGTCATTTTGTGTTTCTTCAATGCAATGTGGCCAAAAGAATCACAGGTCCAACATAAGAAGTTATCTGGGTATGTCAGACTCTTACTGTTGGCTAGAAGAGAGATGTAGGAGACTCAAAGATCAAGATATAAAGTATGGAAGGAGAAACTGTAGAGTAATGACGAGTTTCAGGCTTGCATTTCAGCTTGTTTGGAGATTTGTTAAGCAGGGTAGATGAGGAGAAGCATCACCTCTAATCAGGATATCTCTGAGTACTAGAATTAAAAAAAAATACAATAAAAAAAAATATCTCTGGGGAAGAGAGATCCCATGGTGAAGATTGTCCAGACAATAAATTAAGTTTTAGCTTACTCAGGATGAAACGTCCTAATTGCATATCTCAGTGTTAAGTTACATCCTCTGGATCTTTGCAACTCCAGCATTTACACAGAGATTTCTGCTGCTTTGGGCTACCACTGCTAGCAAACCGCAGCATTAGAAATTTCAGCATATGGGCACACCTAGTTGCCCAAGTGTTCTGTTTGCATTTGTTTATTTTAAAAACATTTAATAAAAGAGGCAAAGCAGCGTTATTACTTTGCAGTTATGCTAGACAGGTCAGAACAGAATAGAATATTTCAACTGGAAGGGACCTACAACAATCATCTAGTCCAACTGCCTGACCGCTTCAGGGCTGACCAAAGGTTAAAGCATATTGTTAAGGACATTGTCTAAATGCCTCTTAAACACTCACAGGCATGGGACATCGACCACCTCTCTAGGAAGCCTGTTCCAGGGTTTGACCACCCTGTTGGTAAAGAAACATGTCCTAATGTCAAGTCTGAACCTCCCCTGATGCAGCTTTGAACCATTCCCAGGCATACTGTCCCTGTATCCCAGGGAGAAGAGATCAGCACCTCCCTTTCTACGTCCCCTCCTCGGGAAGCTGTAGAGAGCAATGAGGTCGCCCCTCAGCCTCCTTTTCTCCAAACTAGACAAACCCAGAGTTCTTAGCCACTCCTCATAGGACATGCCTGTCACCAGCTTTGTTGCCCTCCTCTGGACACATTTGAGTACCTTCACATCCTTCTTAAACGGTGGGGCCTAGATCTGCACACAGTACTCAAGGTGAGGCTGCACCAATGCTGAATACAGCAGGATAATCACCTCTCTTGACCGGCTGGTTATACTCTATTTGATGCACCCCAGGATGCGGTTTGCCCTCTGGGCTGCCAGGGCACACTGCTGGCTCCTAATGAGCCTGCTGCCAACCAGCACTCCCAGATCCCTTTCTGCAGAGCTGCTCTCCGGCCACTCCTCTCCCAGTTTGTACTTGTGCCTGGCATTACCCTGTCCCAGGTGCAGAACCTGTGTCAACAGCACCTCCCAGTTTAGTATCATCAGCAAACTTGCTAATGGTGCATTCAGCTCCTGCATCCAGATCGCTGATAAAAATATTGAACAGAACTGGCCCTAGAATTGAGCCCTGAGGAACGCCGCTGGTGACTGGTCGCCTGCAGAATAGCTGCCTGCAGAGAGCAGCCTGCTCTCTGGCCCCTTTTTGTCCCTGATCCTTTTGTGACCTGTATGTCTGACTGCCTAATGGTTCCCCTGGTCCACTGCCATGTGTGGAGGCCGGTCACCAGCACTCCAGGCTTTGATCCCTCCAGGAGGTGAGTGGGAAGATCGGACTCAACATGTGTATGCAGATTCCTAGGGCTGTCCACTCTGGGGAAGGGGGCAGAAGAGTCTGCACACAACTTCCAGTTTGAGGATGAGTACACTCAAATGATGAACTGTTGGAAATCTGTTCTATAATGTCCAGGAATGGAAGTTTAGTGAATAAGAAAGGAGGGACTGAGGGAATGGTGTAAAGTTTGTTACATCTGAAGCATTAGTGGAGTGGAGGAGAAACAAAGGCATCCATGGAGAGGGTATGGACTTAAAACAGCACAAACTTGCAGGGATGATGAGCATAAGGACCTGCCCAGAGGTTGCATCCTTGTGGGGGTTTAGCAAGTGCTTTCTGGTGTGAGTCTGTCTTTATTTTGGCAGCTCGAAAACTGCAGCAGAAACGTACCCTTCTGTTGGAGGAAGAGGCAGAAGAGGATGAGATGGTAAAACAGGTGCCTGAGATGAGCATGCAGTCCAGTGTCATCATTGAAGGAGTTGAGTACAAGATTGAGAGACTAAATGGAAGGAGCATCCAGGCTCCAGCTACTCGGTAAGACAAGACTGGTAGCTCAGTACCACCCACATGTGTCAGAGGCGTCTCAGTATCAATAATTTTCAGGGAAGAGGGCTGGGCAGTATTTCTTCTTCAGCATAGAAATGGGCAGGTTTTTCCAGCTCTTTCTTTTCAGAAGAATAGCTCCTTCAGCTGTGCACTTGGGTATGTAGAGATGTTGATTTTTAGAGATAGCTAATTCAAGATAAGCCCTAATGCTGAACCTAGGTTTGGAGTTTTTAGGTTTTTGTTTCCTGGTTCTCCTGGACTTGTCCTCCAGGTTGCCTTGATGTTGTTTTTCTAATTCTTGGGCATAGAACTGGGGAATGAGAAAAGGCTTCTCATAAGACTTCAGATAAAAATAAGGTTGCACTAGAATAAAGCTGAAGCTGTCCTTACTGACTCTCTCTTCTGAGTCTTTGGTACATTCTTCTCTTCACAAACACTTTTATTGTCAGTCTTACAGTGGCTGAAAACACTTACCCTGTCATTTTGAATCTCATTTCTCTCCATTGTTTCTGTCCAGTGTCTGTTGAGGAACTTCTCACATAATGAATGCACTGAGACCTTCCACCTCCTGTCCTGACAGGGTAACTCTAAGAAAGGACAGCAGCCAAATGCAAACCAGCTTCTTGGTCTGATGTGAAGGCCTACTTATCCCTACTGTTTTCCTATTGAAATGTGGGAGGTTAGAGAACAGTAAGGCAGGATCCATCAGATGACTTTGAGTTGCTTATTATTTATGCTTGAACAAAGGCAAGGCAGTGAAATAGACTGAATTTGTGTTTCTTGAAATATTTTTTGTCATGCTAGAACAGAAACTGAAATTTAATCAAAATAAACTTGAGCAGTAAAAATAAGAGCTCAGAGTCATGATAAACTTTCTCACTGCCAACTGAGCCACAGTAACTGTGTGCATGTTCTTAACCTGTGGAAAACAGGCTTGTGTGACCTCCTTTCATTACCGATCAAACTGAGTAGTATCTGCATGTGCACAACTTAAGAGTGCAGATGGTACCTACAACTCAGCTGATCTGAAGTTTGCGGTAATTTGGTTATGAGCATAAAGCCTCAGTGTGTCAAGCAGTTGTGCATAGAGTGGCTACACTGAGAATCGCTGTTCTGAGACCACTCAGGATTCATCCCTCGCCCAGATGTGCATTCACTTACAACCCAGGAGGGTCATCCTTTTTTAACATTCATCCATATCTGACATCAGCAAAGGAAAAAGCTGGAAGCAGCCAGGCTGCCCATCACGTAATGGCAGCTGGAAAGAGCCAGGCTAGAACTACGCAAGAACTTGTCAGCAAACACGGTGGATTGCATTTGAAGAGTGTGTGTGTGTTAGTGGATGGTTGATTTCTAAATGAAGAAAATGTTAGAGAGCGTGAACATTTATGAAATCAACAAGGAAATGCTTGCAGCCATGAAGAAGGAGCTGTTGAGCAAAATCATTAAGGGTCGTGTCTTCAAACTGAACTAGTTACTGCTTTCTGGACCTTGGATCTGTTCCAAACCTTTCTCGGGTATGCCAGCCTGTGGTACTGTCAGCTGACATGCTTGTTTTGCTCTAGGCCCTCTGAGGTCAATGAGAACAGCAGCTCACAGAGGAATTCACTGGAAGAGGGAATCAAGCCTGAGCAGAGAACCAACTCTATGTCTGGGTAAGTGGATCAGCAATGTCCTTTGCCTAGGAGCTGCCAGATGATGGTGCAGATGGCACCTCCTTTTTAGCAGACATAGGGTGTA
This sequence comes from Pygoscelis adeliae, assembly GCF_000699105.1. Classification (NCBI taxonomy): domain Eukaryota; kingdom Metazoa; phylum Chordata; class Aves; order Sphenisciformes; family Spheniscidae; genus Pygoscelis; species Pygoscelis adeliae. Next base: position 144,169 of record NW_008824291.1, on the reverse strand, counting down.
AAAGGAAGGATTTTGTGGAGAAAGGGAAACTGTGATCGGAACCAACTTCTTAAGAGAAACTCACCTCTGTTATGTGTCCTTCCATCTCCCAAGGTGATGTCCTTGGATGTGGTACTAAACAGCTGATTGGGGGTGTCAGTCATCACCTTTTATCTTGAAAACAGGCAGATAAGAGTTGTGGTGGACCAGGACAGCCTACCTCTCACTATTGCTCTCTCTGCCCAGGTTGAGTCCATTATATCTTGGAGCAGGGGATCCAGTGGCACCTGTGCGGACAGCCAAAGCTGAACGGCGGCACCAGGAGCGATTGCGAATGCAGAGTCCTGAGCTTCTGAGTGGTCAAGAGAAGGAGCTTTCTCCAGCAGAACGTCGTGCCCTGGAGGCAGAGAAACGAGCAATGTGGAGGGCAGCACGGTGAGACAGAAGAACCTTCACTGTTCTCTTCACTAGGCTAGTTCAGGAAAAGGGGACCTGCTCCATGTCTTTTGGATTACATGATATTAAAAACAGGGAATAAACAAGCCTTCCTAAGTAAGATGTTAGGGGAAGTTATATAGTATCTGTTCAAACAGTGCAAAGCATCCACCGCTTGGCTGAGCTCATCTGCTTCTGACAGCTACATGGGTGAGACGTCTCTTATATTTCAACAGTGCTTGCACAATCATGAAGACAGTGGAGTTTTATAAAAAACATAACTTAAACACCTTTATGTGATGGTGAATGTATTCCTTCCCTCTCAGCGCAGAGCTTCCCACCTCCTTTGTAAAACATGAAAAAGGTGATATTTGTTGAAGCTGCAAGATGACATATTCAAAATGAAAAATGGAAAGAGCATTTCATATACCCAGTGTTGCTAGACTGAAAAACTTGCTGAAGCAAGAAATTAGCAAGACGAGGGCATTCTTATCCACACAAGCTATGTCATCAGCTATGAAAGAGTGATTAAAAATTGTTTTGGAAGAAAGAGAACTTTCTAGCTCAGAACTTAAGACTTGAAGCTAGTCCAGGCATTTACTGTGTCATATAATTCCTTTCAAAAATTAGTCAAGCTGCTTCTATAACTAATTATAGTTTTCTTCCTATAATGTTCTGTAGGAGGCATTCAAAGAACAATCTGAAATAGTCTCTTTTGGGGTTTGAATGAGAGCTTTTAGAAGAACAGGGCTGCTAGTGACTCATCCTTGCCAGCCTGCTAGATAAGACGCTGGAGGGTTTACCATGAGTTGTGATATCACTTGGCAATTCCAGTGTTTGTGCTTAGACATGGATGATAATGGTGCTGTCGCCTTCTGGGGAGGCTCTGAAGATGAAGAAATACATAGTGGAATCCTCAGTGAGAGCTGGCTAATTATCTAGGGCTTTGAGGGTACAAAGCTTCCCATTGTTACTTGATCATGTAACAGATCTGCTTGTGATTTATTTAGAGCTGGACTAATATTCCTAGTACCAGGGCTTTTGCCCTTCAAGAAAAACTTTCTTGATATCCTCCAACTCTTTGCTTTGGATGAGTCCTTTGCCTGGTCTGTCTCAGCTGGAAATTTTTTTCTGAAGTACTGCCTTAGTTTCACTGCGCTGCCCCATAATGTTAGAAAGCTGAACAGGTCACTGGAAAACCTGTTTGTTATATGGAGCCTTGATTTGGAAGAGATTGACTTCTGTCATCTTGTAAGCATGTTTGTTAGACCTTTGAAGCTGTCCCTGCTTTGAGCAGCTTTTGGATCACATGACCTCCAACTGGAATTACTCTGTGAGTGTATACTTAGTAATCTCTCCTTCCCCGGCTCCCCACTAATGGGGATGCCTGCACACAGGCACAGTGATGAGTCAGGATGTCAACAGTGTGCTCTGGCAGGATTGTTTCTGCCCTGTGATATTGTTTCATGCTCCAAATACTGTGGGATTCTGTCTGCTGCTCTGATGCGCTGAATGTTCTGCTGTATTTGGCATCTCACGCCTGTTCTAGTTGATGCTGTTCCCATGGTTTCTGTGTCACAACTCTTCAGGTGGCATCACTTGCAAATGGAAGTTCTGTATTTTCACATTAAGCCAGGAACAACCCTTTTACAAAAATAAAAGTGGAAGAGAATTTGTAAACAGTGCCTACCAACACAGACCCATTGCCCTTGTGTTACAGGGCTAGAAGCTGCATAGGTGTTGTGGAGCCAAGTGTGCGCTTACAAACCTACAGCTCAGAAGAGGCTGGCTGGGACTGATATGACCAGATCCAAATTCTTGCTCTGGCATATGCTTCCTTATGATGTTGGATGGATCACCGAGTCTCTCTGTACTGCAGATGCACAGAGAGAGGACTCTAATAGCACTTCTTCATCTCACAGGAAGGCTATGAGTGTTGAATACATTAAAAATTGACTATCAGTATGATGCTGTGTAATAAGCACCACAGTGTCATCAGGAGTAGGCATCTTGCACGGAGTTACTGCTCAGTCTTTGCACCTAAAAAAAAAAAGAGCTCCACTGTTGTATTTGATCCAACAAAACAGAAGTTGTCTGTCAGGCTTCTCCTCCTGAAAATCAACATCACTGTGCTTGGAGAGCCGGTAGAGACTGATCTGTCATTCCTTCCCAATTAGATACGCAGGATTTTCTCTCCCTCATGCTTCCACTTCCCATGCATGTTTCCTCATACGATGGGGCAGGCTTTATGAGGTAATGTCAGCTCTAATTCCTCCTAAGCCTAAGCATTAACATATCCAAGGAATGCTGTAATAAAAGCTTTGTTTAAGGTGGGTGTAGAAAGGAGAAACATGACATTGCCTGCTCAAACCTTTGAAAGCAAAGCCATTACAAGGACATTGCTCATGTCACAGAATGTGCACCACTTGCCTCAGGACTCTCTGGTCTTCCATGAACTTGTTGCTGTTGTCAGCAGATAAAGGAATCTGAAAAATGCTGGGTGGGGGGGGCGGCAGGATTTTTTTAGGTGATCACATGATTTGCTCCTGTAACATTACTGTACATCTGACTATGCTTCTGGGTTAGCTAGGATTTTGTTGACATTGCTTAGAGCACAGTAAGAGTTCTACATTACACTGTAGAAGGGTTAGTGAGTGTTGAGTATAGTGGTTTTGTCAACTATGAGCAGGATAGAGATCCCTGCATTCCAAACCTTCAGTCTCTTCTCTTCTAAGCGTGTTCTGTTCATGGAAAATGAACTAGTGAAGGGAGAGCCTTTTAGAGGTAAGAATACATGACAAGGAGAAGCTACTTGCAGCTGTCTTGCTTTTCAGTTATCAGATCCAGTGTTACTGTTTTTAAGTTCTGCAGACCAGGTCCTCAGCTCCACTTTGCTTCTGATACCAAGGTGTAGCTTTTTATTCAGTTCTTAGAGAAGTGCCTGGCTGATTCCTTGGGTAGGGTTAAGGCCTTGCTTATTTTGGCATTGGCAGGAATCAGTCAGTCACCATAATATGCTCCTTTTTATAAGGCAAGGATAGACTGTTCCCCGCTACCACTGATCTCCCAGGATGATCTGTCTTCTTAGGATCCCTCTTCTATAACTGCTAGAGCAGGCACAGTGACATGATAACAGCCAGGGCTCAGGTCTTATTTCCAGAGGCCCCCAGGCAGCACTACATGTGCTGTGTGGGAGGGAGGACTGTATTGCCCTGCACATGGTGCTGCAGCCTCACTAACCTGTTTTTTCTTTAAGTGCATGCCACTGATTTTATTACTTTCTTTCTAATCTTCTATCTTCTGCTTCTTTCCAGTTCTCTGGTCTGTGTGCTGTCGCTTGTGACCCCATCAGTTTGCACCTTCTTGGGCTTTCCTTTTTCTCCCTGTGT
>NW_008824291.1:134576-140319 GCF_000699105.1 Pygoscelis adeliae | reverse complement strand
CCCCCAGCACACACCCCTGTGCTCTCTTGGGACAAACACACTGGGACCCATGCTACATAAGTGTTCTGGGCACACACAACTGCTGGCATTCGTGCCATAGGAAGAGTGTGATTAAGAAGGTACAGGCACATATCAAGGGAGGCAGGTTTCCAGCAAGGGCTATATGCATCTTGGCAGTTTTCCTACCATGCACATGCTATTTTATGGATGCACTCACCTCTTCAATTGCATGTGTTCCAAGGCCTGTGGCAAATAGACCTTTTGTAATGTGCTTGTCCATTCTGCTTCCCCTTTTCTCGTGGTCAAACAAAGGTGCATGCTAACAGGTGCATGCACCTGTATATATATGTATGCAAATCTACACTGAGACACTATCAACTGTGTGCCCGCACACTCACTCATGCCCTGTATTCCCTCAGTCTGCTACACTCATACCCACTTCTTTGTAACTACCTCCTGCACCTTTTTCATTGGTCTGCCGGGTGTTTCTAGTCCTCTCCTAGCCCGTGAGGAGGGCAGTCTCCAGATGCTGAGGCTCTGAAGGCTAATGCTTCTGGGCACGTCATCCCAGATTGCCCTCTGGAGGTTCCTGCTTCTTCTGCAGCAGTTGGTATTGGACAGGATCAGATATAGGAGCCTGTTTTAATCAAGGCTACCCCTATATCAGACCCATATTTCTCCTTGCCAGGGTATGTTCCTGTATCTGTTTCTTTCCCTGCGCTTGTCTGCTGCAATGTTCATCACCATCATCTCCTCTTCCTCCTCTTCCTCCTCTTCCTCCTCTTCCTCCTCTTCCTCCTCTTCCTCCTCTTCCTCCTCTTCCTCCTCCTCTTCCTCCTCCTCCTCCTCCTCTTCCTCCTCCTCCTCCTCCTCCTCCTCTTCCTCCTCCTCTTCCTCCTCCTCCTCTTCCTCCTCCTCTTCCTCCTCCTCCTCCTCCTCCTCAGATCCTCAGCTCTTGAAGACAGTATTAAACAGTACGAGCAGGATCTGGCCAGGAAGTTGTACCAGTCCCGACAGTGGGCACCTGCTCCTGGGGCCAGGCCAGCTCAGATGTCTAGTCCAATGCAGAGTCACGCCTCAAGAATCCCTGGGTCAGGAAGCCAATCCAGGTGTGCACAGCCCCCTCCCTGCCAGCTGCATGCTCAACGGTCCTGTCTGTATCCCTACATCCTAACGCAGTGCTCCCAGCTGTGGCCTGCTAGGGGTAGGGAGAAAATTTTAGTGGTTGCTGGTGTTCATTTCCCTGAGGTCCCACAGACTACCGGCAGTTGTCTCAATGAGAATGAAGGGGGATGCTGGGTCTGTTTGATTGGGAGAAGAGAGCAGACATTTCTGAGGGCTGAGCCCACTTTTTCTTAGTTATTTCATAATCTCCTGATGGCTGAAGAGGGTTAAGATGCAACACACTGAGAACACAGAGGAGAGTAAAGCCCTGAGAATTAATCCTACTCATTCGAGCCCCTGCAGTTCCTTTCCCAGCTTGGGTTGCTCTCCCATCGTATATGGCACTTCTGGAAAGGCCTGCAGCTTCTCAGTGCGTTGATGCTTAGCTCTAGGCTCTGTCTGTTCAACACATATGATGGCATGTATGTTTCAGGATGACAGCAAACCAAGCTGTTCTCCTCTCCTGCTTTGAAAGTCTGTCTGCCTCAGGGAACCAAGGGTCCTTAATTCCGCCTTTCTGCACTCAGCCTGTTGACCGTGGTGCTAGGTGCAGAAGGAGGCATTATCTCTTATCAAGAAGGCAATGTCTGATGTCTTTTTCTCCCTCCCTCATTTCTGAGGCAGGATGAAATCCCTTGAACAGGATGCTCTTAAAGCGCAAATGGTTATTGCCAAGTCCAAGGAGGGGAAAAAACGCAGCACACTGGAGCAGCTGGCAGAGTCACCTTCACCTGTTCCTACCCCATCACCAACACCACTGGAAGGTACTGTATAGCTATCTCTATCTCTGAGAAAAAAAGTTAATGCTGCTTTAGCTTAACTTGCTTGAAAGCAGACCTCTGAAAGCAATTTCCTCCTTCAGCCTAGATTGGAAGGTCCTTTGGGACATACGACATCTCTCAGCATAGGGGATGGGCCTGATCTATAGAAAATGTGAGAGAACATCTGAGGTATGGTTCCAAGGAACCAGAGCAGAAATAAAACAAGCATCATGACTTTTTAAAAAAACAGGAAAGAGGCATTTGTTCTGAGAAGGCAGTGTCTTTCCTGAGCATAGTCTTTTATCACACTTAAAAGCTGCTAAATGGAAGGGGCAGATTCAGGGAAGTGTTGCACGTAATACAGCCATTCACTAAATAGTGCTTTTCTGTCATCTTTTGCAGATTGCAGTCCCAGAAACATCACTTCACCGGGAAGGCTGGTATGACATACTTCTGCTTGCTTTTGTTATCTTGCCTATAATCCTGGGATTTCTCAGTTAGCCAGTTTGGGTGTGGACTGTGCATCTGGGCCATGGGATCCCTACTTAAATACTTAAACCAGGTCTGGCTGCATGAATTGTGAAGAGGGCACAGTGGACGGAGCTCTGCCATACCCATTGCTAGAGGCATCCCCCCTTTTTTACAACTACGATGTAACATCTGTTTTCTGTTTCCCTGTTTTATTATTTTATCCTTTTCTTGGTTCTTCATCTCCATGTTCAGAAAGCCTTTCACTTCAGAGACTCTGTCCCCTTGTTTCCTCAACAGCATAAAACTGAGAACTTTAGCCGAAATCAGCATTTTCCTTTTTCTGAGCACTGCATAAATGCAACCGGACATTGTTGCAGAGAATTGTCAAAATTAGTAAGACAGACAAACACAAGAGTGGGAGCAGCTGCACTGAGAGGGGACCTGGTTTTGCCAACTCTGGATTGAAAACCTGACTGTGCTACAGCTATCAGGAATCTTGCCATGAATATTCCCATGAAAATAGGTTTCCTACCTAAATTGGTGTGCATGTGCATTTTACTGGAGCACATAATGTTTTCTCTGCAACTTGGAACCCCTGTTCTGACACCAGAACAGCTAAAAAGACAATGTCCCAGACATGCCTCATTTTCAGAGGCTGTATCCAGGGATTCTTCTAACTGAGAATGACGCTCTGCTTCTGCTTTTATCTCTGCATAGATTGCTCAGCTTGCTGCTGGTTTTCTATCCATTTTTCTCTCCTTACTCTCTCTTCTCTGTTTATTCTCTTTTGCTGTCCCTTCTAGTCCATGTCTGAAAAGAAGTTTGACTACCGGGAATTTGCTGCTATTCCTTCCTCCAAACCTGTTTACGAAATCCAGGTATAGACTGCATGCTGAACCATCTGTTAGATTGGTTAGGGCTTGATTTGGTGGAAGTGCCTGCACATGAAGTGATGACCTTCAGAGCAGAGGTTGAATGATTTGAGGAAGTCCTCTTCAAAGGCCCTGTCTGTGTGGGATGCAATGACAACCAGCCATGCTGTATAACTGAGGGTTTATTGGAGACTTCAGTCAAGTGGAATTGTGAAAAAGTTGGTCCAGATGGTTTTAAAATTAATGACAAAAGCTTTGCAAATATAAAGCAGCTACATCTTCACCTTAATTGATCCTGAAATATTTTTAAGTTAAAGATGAGAACTAAAAGGGAAGAAAAAACCATAGAAATTATTGCCAACAAATTGCAAATTGGAGCAAATGTTAACTTCAAACTGGAAGGTATCCAGCATCCTGCCCAAGAAGCAGCTGTGGTGACAACTCTCATATGTTGTAACTCTGGTGTAGATGAACTGTGAAGTAATCACGTGGTAAGAGAACACCAAGTTTCGAGGGTGAGAGCCATGGCAAGGTTATTCTCCTTCCTAAATGAACCTAATTTCATTTAAGCTGCTTTGTCATAGAATCACAGAACGGTTGAGGTTGGAAGGGACCTCTGCAGGTCATCTTGTCCAACCCTCCTGCTCAAGCAGGGCCACCTAGAGCCAGTTGCCCCAGGATTGTGAACTGTCTGTCTCTTATTGTCTGGGTTAGTCATTAACTGATTGTGTTTGTGACAGCTGATTTGATTAGATACTGTATGTCTGTAATTTTTTTTTTTTAGGGGTTTTTTTTTAGTTTTATGTAAAGACAATGAAGCAGATACCTGCAGTTAGGTTTGTATTGTGTGTGGAGAGCTAGCAAGTACTGACATGTTGGGCTTTAACTTGCTGTCATGACACAAAGATCCAAGGTCCAAGGTGTCATCCCCAAAGCCAGGCTGACTTTAGCAGAGTTGCAGTTTGAGGATTCTCAGGCAGTTATTCATTATTTGATGCGTATTCTTGGCTGACTCCTTTCACTGGTGGTATTGCTTAGCCCTTGGTAGTCACTCATCTTTTTCTCTAAGAATCCCTCCCCTTTTGGGGTGTGCACCTGTCCAGGTTCTGTACCAAGTGAGTCAGAGGGCTGGCCACGCAAGCCCCAGTGGCAGCTCTGGACTACCCAAGTTTCCCCAAGCTTCTGCTGAGGCCACAGTGCAGCCCTGGGTCTTCATGCAGCTGAGAAGATGCCTCCAAAGGAGGCTACACCTCCAAATCATCAGGCAGTTCCTCTGGACCTCTCTCAGCAGTGCAGTAATTAAGAGACTGTATTTTTTCCTGGCCATAGTCACACAACTATGTCACTCACTTTGGATCAGTGCAGTGCTATTTGACGGGGCTGTGTTCCTCACCAATGCATGCCGAAGTCATCACAGCCCCCTGTGCTCTGCTCTCTGCTGTTCATGAAGAGCATGACTTCTACCATACATTTGCTTTATTTCTAAAGCACTAAATGGGCTGAGATCATCTCCCCCTCTTTCCTGCCTCCTCCAATTTTGCTGTTTGCACAAAATAGGCAAGTTTATACGGAAATGAGGGCTTCTTGCACTCTTACAGCTGTGAAACTTCCCTAATGCTATCCATATGTGTATAGAGCCACCATCCTTTATCCTACAACTAAAGAAAAATTAAGCTACTCCTCACTTGTGCTCTTGAGCTGAGCAAGAAGACCCCTAAAAGATAGATTTTGATCAATAGTGGCCCAAACTTTCAGACAAGTTTGGCATTATTAAACTTGCTGAATACTGAGCTCTTCTGAAACCCTATCCCTACATTTGTATAGCTCAGAGAAGTGTTGAGCTCAGTGTAAGTATTGTGAACAAACCTAGAAAGAATAGTAGAAGAAACAAATGCAGCCACTTTTGAAATAAACAGAATACCTCAACAGAATACTTTGACCTTTCTATCCTTGAAGCACTGTATACAGCTAGATTAAATTCTCTATTTCAGTAAAATAAGTCGGGCTTGGGACATTTATGCCTGTCCCCAGAGTAGTGCTGATTTTCAAGCCAGATTAAGTTCATGACCATGAGCAAAGTTGTTTTCTTGTGGTGTTGTCACTCTGGTCTGATGAGCTACAGACAGCTGTGGTTGTTGGAATGGTCTTAACTTTGTGAAGGCTTTAAAATTAGCAGGAACTGGTGGAGTTTCATGATTATCACTTAGCCATTTCTCCAAAGCTGTCTCTGCCATCTGTTGGGATGTAACTGCTTCCTATCCCACGTCAGTTCTCTATACACACCTGAATATAAAGAAGAAAGTTGATTTTGCATAAGAAGGTAGGCCTGGGAAGAGTGCAGATGCAGAATTAGGATCCAGGACTCTCAAGGAAATGTAGCTCATGTCTTTGCATTCCTCCCATGTTTCTACTCATTTTCAGTAGTCTCTTCGCTTTCTGCCTTTCACGTCACTTCCTATCCTCTCCTCCCTACAC
>NW_008824291.1:131450-134565 GCF_000699105.1 Pygoscelis adeliae | reverse complement strand
CACAAAGTAGAAGGAGGAGAGCTCTGATGGGCAGACACACACCTCATCCTGCAATTCAGGCAATGGGCTACTTGACTTTAGCACAAAGGATCAATGTTGTAATCATGTGCATTCACTGAGGGTCATGCCCCGGCTGCTGTATTACCAGCGACTTTGAGGACAAAAGGTTCCTTGTAGTGTGTTGGAAGGCTGGAGGGGGGGAATTACCTGGCACTAGTGTTACAGAGGTGGATGCTCATGTCTTTTGTTCTCTTCCAGTCACCTGATGCAGCTGATGACCTCAGATTCACAGATGACAGAAATAACTCAGGTAAGCTCATGGCCAAAGGAGTCGTCTTTGTACTACTTGCTTCCCACCACGGTTCTAGAGGGTTCCCCTTTGCCTGCTTGTGGAAGCAACCCTGAGGACTTCAACTTCATGCTGCTTGAAGCAATGTCCTATTTTGTCTATTCTAGAATGAAACCTCCAAACTCACCACATTCAGTTTTGGGTAGGATATTTGCATTGTGCTTTAGTGATGGCTAATTTGCTGAGAATGGTGTGTAACAAGCATGCCTAGTTTTCTTCCGGTTTTGTGTTCTGGAGTAAAGAGTGGTAGTAGAATGTGGGTGGGAAGTTTTGGCCTTTGCCACCTGCTGTAAGTGGATAATGTCCATTGTTCAGGGTCTGCCTTGTGCCCCTTCTGATAGAGCGAAGAATCTTGCTGCCTGCAGGGGGCAGCTGCAGATAAATTCATCCTGGTTTAAGACTTGAGAGCATTTGGGTGCTTGAGTACCCAGGTGACTCTCCAAGTCTATGCTTTTGGATCTGTGTGCACAGTCACCTAAATAAACAGTAATTAAAGCTTTGACTGCTGTATCTCTTCAGGCTGTCCTAGCTATGGTATGTCTTTCTGTCCCCAGCTATAATAGATAGGCTCAGACTATCTCCCGCTTCATTCTAGGTGGCTGTAGTAGTACTGTGGAGCTCAGCAGGGCCTGCCTGCTGCTTAGTAGTACTTCTGTTTCCTTCAGCAGTTGATGCTGGTTTTCTTCTACCTGTTTTGCAGCTATTTTTCCCCCCTTTATTTTACACGAGGAACAGTTTTTCTCTCAATTTTATCTTGGCAAATCTCTCTGAATAAAGGCTGCACTCCGAACAGCTGATCCATGTATGGGCCATTTCCAGAAGGAGGTTCTGCTGCAGAGATACTGAAGAAAAACTTACTTTCCTGAGAACAACATCTGTTCTTCATCCCTTGGAGTAAACCTCTCAACCCTGGGTTATTCTCTTGAGGTAGTCCAGTCAGTGTACATAACTAGGAGGTCACTGAAGGGTCGGGAAATAATCAACAATTGCTTAGGGGCTTCAGACCTCACTATTGCCTGTCATTGGTCTGTTGGGCCCTCAAATAGAATAAAAGCCATAAAGAAGAGAGTGTGGTGCTCTATCAAGAGTTTTTTAACCCAGTCCTTAATCCGTAAGTAATCCTTAAGTCACTACTGTATGAGGCTGTGATGTGTGTGAGGCACCAAAAAAATGCAGGTTTTCCAAAATCAGTTTGGAAGGCTAGCAGATGAAGATGCAACTAAGCTCTTTTGGTATGGGACAAAGCTGTCAAGGTTTTTTTTACATTCCTCCCCCCTCCCCCCCCCCCCAATCTCATTCTTCCAGGCCATGTAGCATTCCAGCCAACATAGAGATTTTTATTTTTACATAGATTTTGGCAAGTTATAACATCTGAATGAGGAATTTAAAAAAATTCTCCTTTTCTGCATCAATTCCAGCCTCCTGCTAGCCCTGCTTTTGTCTCTTTTCAGATATCCTTCTCAGAACATGTGGAGAAAATACTTGGAATAAAATATTTCTCTGGGAAAATACTTGAGAATTTGAGTGATTTTTACTTGCATTTTTCTTTACCATAAAAGGAAAAGAAAAGAAAACTAGTTACCAAAGATCAAAGAAGTATATGCTGAACTAGTTCAAAACAACACAATGTGTGTGCTTTCTGCTCCTTCCCCCCCCCCCCCCCCCCCCCCACCCTTCATTTGCAACTCCCAGCATTAGAGGCACCAGTTTGACATATCCTATCAGGCCTTTCACTTCTGTGTGTATTAATACAGCTTTAGAGAGATCTAATTGCTACATTTAGTGACACCTTTTCTCTGTACACCTCCACACACACTGGGATTTTAATCAGAATTATCCTTGATCATGGAATTATGGCTTTTTGATCATATGGTAAACTCATAAGCGATTCCTAAACTTTATGCTAGAAAAGCATTACAACAGAAACTCCAAGGATATCTTACTGCTGACTGCAGGAAAGCATTAGCATATCTCTCTTCTGAACATCTTTCAAAGCACACTATTTTCTTGTCCATTGCACATGGGCTCTAAGAAATAGTTCTTTCCATTCTTGGGTCTGACTTCATGGTCATCATCTTTTAAATGTGTTTAAAAACATTTATTCCAAGGTGTTAAAGAGGCCATGAAGTTATTGAACTACATAATAGCATTTTTAGGGTGGAACCATGCTATGTGTTTGCTTTATGACGTAACTTTCCCAGATCACTTAGAGCCAGTGTCTTTTGCTTTCCAATTCTACAACCATCAGGTTTCAGAAATACACCCTTGATAACTTTGTATTGCACTTATTACTGGATACCTACTTATGGTATGTAAGAAACTACTTTTGCCCTCATGGTCTTTGTCCACTTGGGATGTCTAATGTCTACGGCAACTTATACAGGAAAGGTATCTTTTTATCCTACACTGGACTAATCACTGCTGTATTATTAGTTTTGTCTAGGACTCAGCTCAGCAGCTCATACACGCATAGGAATGAAAGATGATCTCTCCACCTTCTTGTATTGTTAATTTATCCCCATCCAGCCTTTTTAGCCACATCCCTACTCCAAAGACTTGCATCCACCCTTTTGTTCTCCAGACTTCCATTTTACAGATTCTTTCGCACCAAAATGCCAAAATTTCACAAAACGAGAATCTAGATTCATACTAGTTGCAATGCCTGTGCTCTCTTCCAGTATTTTCTGATTTCTCTCATAGGATAGGAAGCATGTAAGGGAGGCTTGTACTGGTTCAAAATATACCAGTACTCTGTTTGGCTGGAAG
>NW_008824291.1:127153-131406 GCF_000699105.1 Pygoscelis adeliae | reverse complement strand
GATGCATATTCTCAATTTTCTGTAATCATCTATTAAGTAGGGATGTCTTGAGCCAGGTATTGTATCTAGATCATCAATGGAATGATCCTCTATAAAGTCATCTAGATTTTTTTTTTTAATCTTTCATGACGCTTTGTGGCATTGAGTTCCATAATTAGGCATTTTGTTTACTTTAATTCTGCTTTATAATTTCCTTGGGTCTTCTGGGATGCTACTCTTTCCGTATCACTCATGTAGGCCAGTATCATATCAGTTATCTTTCTTCCAGGCTGAAGAATCCTAGCTCTTCTTTGTGGGAATCATTCCCACACCCCTCTGGACCTCTTTTATTTCATCTGTGCCATTTTTAAGGTAGAGGAGGAGAACAGGGCTGCATGCAGTATTGCAAATGTAGGTATATGATGGGTTTATGCAGTGGCAAAAGGTGTTCTGTATGTTCTCCCATTTTTTCTGATGTCTAATCCTCAAAAATGAAATGGTATGGCTGAGAAGTGTGCCAGTATTTTCAGAAAGCTCCCCCTAATGACTAGGGAATCATAATCTCATTTTAAGGATTTTGCATTTTATATGCGATCAGGATTATATTACTTTTATTGAGCTTAAACATCATCCGATAGCATAAAAATAAATTTACTAAGTCAGCACAAGGTTCTGGCTAGTCCAATATTGTGTCTGATGCAAGCCACTGGTGAATGCCAAGAAAAGAGCATAAAAGAAGAAAAGCATAAAGTGATTTCTTCCAGAATACTACTCCAGGCTACAACAATCTGTGTTTTAGCACTTTCTAAACCAGAGGCCTTTAATTTTAGAGCTGTTTATTTCTTTCTTGAATCTATTCACATTTGCAGTAAATTTCACCTTTCACATCATTGCCCAGTCAACTCTGTAAAATCCTAATACCTTTTTTGTAGTTGAGTTTCATTTGACTACCCTGATACACAGCTTGGTATCTATCATCAGCAGTTTCTCTCAATACAGTCTTTATCACTTCTACTCCTCATTAATTACCAAATATTGACCCTAATACAGATAGCTGCTCTATGTTGTGATAGCAGGCATTATCTTCCTGCACTTTTTCTGTGTTTTAACTACTTACCCCCTAAAGTACGTGCCTTCTTATCCCATGGCAGCTTGTTTTTGTTGAGAGCTTTAGCTGAGGAACAATCAAAAGTTTTTTTTAAAAGTTCAGTATGCTGTGTTGAGATCACTTAACTTGCATGTTTGATGGCTCCTTTGGCAAATTCTGTTCTAAGAGGGTCTAAAAGGAATGACTTCCCCCTAAGCCACATTGATTTCCTCTCCCACCCCCTCATCTGGATTTTTATCTGCATGTGCCCATGCCTTTCTTTTATACCTGTGTGCCTTGTTTGGAAGTCAGTCATCTGCTCACCAATCCCAGTATCCTTTCAAGATGTCAGATTTGTTGCCTACATTCATTTGGTTCTGAGGCCTTTTCAAACAACAGGTTAATGCTACGGTTAATAGTTCAGGAAGGATTCTGAATTATAACAGCTACTCATACTTGGGTACTGTAACAAGGCAGATATTGCATCTTGGAGTCTGGCTCTGGAGCAGAGGGCAGGCCACTGGGTACAGCTTAGCAGACTGTGCACCTTTGATCTGATATATCTTCATAGATTTCTGTATTTGAGGTTCTCTGCTACATTCAAAGGCTTTAGAGAGGCTTTCCCGGAGCCAGTTTGTACTTGAAGGGAAAAATCTGTGGTTTTGTGGAACTTTTTACACAAGTATCTCACAGCAGTTGTTCAAGCCAAATTATCGCAAAGGGCAGATAGATGTTCTAGGTGTATGTCAAAGCACATCAGATAAGCTCTACCAGCTCCTGGTAAGGATAAGCTCTACAGTAGCTCCTGGTAAGGAGCTACTGTAACAGCAGTGTACTTTAGATGCAGAACACATCCTAAAAGGCTTGAGAGCAAGTTAACTGAGAGTCTGCTCTACCGGAGTATCGTTCCTGGTGAGTTCCTTTGGTGAGGGACCCAAGTCACAGTCTAAATTTACAGTAAGGACTTGGTCATGTAACTTCAACATTAAGCAAGGCCAAAATGCTCACCTCTCTAGCTACAGCATACCATACTGGCGGTCACACTGCTATTTAGTGCATGCTACTCTATTGAAACTAGTGAAATGCTTGGAGCACTAGCATACACCTGAGTCCTTTCAGTATACTTGATTTTTTGTAAGGCTTGGCACTTCCAATAATTTTCAGTGAATCATGGGTGTTAGGGGCAGGTGTCTTCTCACGCATGTGACTTCCTTCCCAGAATCCACAGTAGCCAGTACATGAGCTACAGATCACCTAAAAGTTCTGGGCACGGGATTACTGTAAATCACTAAGACTTCAGTGCTGTCTCAAATTCAGCACCTGGGTATACCCTTATGTCTACGTTAACTGTATCAGCTATACACTTAATCTTGCACTTTCTCTTAAAACTAACTTTTCTTGTCTACACAGTTCTCCAGGAGCAGGATGGGCAGCCAGAGGAAGAGGAAATGTTAGTAACACGTGATTCATCAACACCTACTTCATCAGCACTTGAAGAAATGGCCTTGTACAGCAGCAAACGCAAACTCCGACACAGCCGGCGCAGTTTGGAGGCTGCTGTCCCTACGTAGAAGATCTGATGCACCTGGGCGATGGAATAGCCCAGCACAGGGCTTTTGAGCTTCCTGTGCTCCAGGGACAGCACTGGACTGCCCACACTGCTGCCTCCTGGACTCTGGATGGGAACTGAGCACCCCAGGGAGCATTGTGGTCAACTAACTTCCTTTAAGGCTGTGAACCGCCCTCTTTTCTCACCCAATAATGCACTGGGGCACGTCCTAAACAAAATGGGACAACACTAGACTTATTGATGGCAAATTGAGAGGAGGTGTGGGTAGGACAGTGGGCAGCTGCAGCTTGTTAGCCTGTAAATATTGTGTGTGTGGGAAGGGTAGGACAGGGAGAACATATGAGTGTGAGACTGCGTTGGGCTCCAGCTGTTATTTCCTCAACTTGGATTTTTTAGTGGTTAATATGGGAGCTTCTACTCTGGTATGAATTAGAAGGAAGGTCCAGCCTGCCTTTGCTCCTATTTAATTTCCAGTCTTTTGCCAAAAAGCATCTCCTTCCACCTCCCGCACCGTGTCACCTCACTTTCTTTTGGGAGTATGTGGAAATGGGTAGCTTGGAGGCAAAAAAAAAAAAAAAGAAAAAAAAAAAAGAAAAAAAAAAGAAAATAAAAATAAAGGAATTTCAGTGAAGTGCCTCCCTCTGACACCTATGTGCTCAAGCAAAGACAACTGAATAAGCAGGAGCCTGTGCCAGCTCTGTGCCACCTGCCTCTGTGAGCTCAGCAATCTATCCTGTGTAGGAAACTGCTCCTGCCAGTGTTTTGTGCTATTCTGGGAGACAGGTACCTACCTAGATGGACACATAATTGTGTGTATCTCGTGCATGCAGTGTGAACCACTCTACAAGCACGCTGTACTGAGTGTCAGAGGAGGCCAGGTATCTGTCTTCTGTCAGCACCATGACTGAATTGGTAAACTGGGTCAGAAATAAGAAAGGAGCCGAACAGCTGTAGCAAGAGTATAGCAGTATGCATGTGTGACAGCAATAGAGAGCAGAATAGTTGGGGATTAGCATACGGTGGCAGAGATAGGAGGTGTAAACAGCAGATAAGATAGGGGGTTAGGATTCAGGAAATGGGGAAGGGTAGGAAGTGGCGTTGCTGGGGTCAGGTTAGGAGTAATGGGGTCTTACAGGTAGGAGGATACTAGTGGGTCGGTCCACTATGTTGCCCGCAGCTGTGAAATGAAATGTGATGTTACGGGGGTGCCCAGTGTGGGGCTCTCAAGGAGCACCTGCCAGGCAGGGAGCACAATGAAGTAGGATGGGTCTGGCCTATGCCTTGCAATAACTACACAATTCTACTTTTTGCCAACTTGTTGGCTTCAGGCCCCTTTCCATGTAGAACAGGGAAAATACATGCTTGCCCATGCAAGAGGAAAAAAAATGAAAAAGGAGCAGGGGTGTGATTCCTGGTTTCCATGAGTGGAACAAGGGCTGTGAACAGATTCTGTGTCGTGAGCTCTGCAGCTGTGGAGGAGACAGATGCTGCTTATAGCTCTCAAATCAGCCTCTGCTGTCCACTGCTGAAGTAAAATGTCCCTTTTTTTTTTTTTTTCTAAATGCCTCTAATAGGGAGAAAGGTATCTGAGCTTGGCAGTAATCTGATCTGTACCCT
>NW_008824291.1:110903-127083 GCF_000699105.1 Pygoscelis adeliae | reverse complement strand
CCCTCCAGCAGTAAGACCAGAGTTGGACCTTAAGCCTTTCAGTGACTCGAAGTGGCTTGGGAGTGACAGGCACTTCTGCTTGTATATTTGCTGAATGAAAGAACTGGATGCAGTTTCTTTTAGTCAAGAATCTCCCTTCATGCCAAAATTCAGTGGATCATTTTAACTGACTTCCTATGTTTTAATTTTACAGAGCTTTGAAGGGGGAACTCTGATAATATCAAACTGCAGCTATGGCTGCTTCCATCATCAGCAATTTGAGCTTTTCCTTTTTAAATCTAATTTTAGCATTTGCTTTTTAACAACAGCAATTTTGGAAACAATCCTGGATTGGTTTTGGTGACTAACTTGTGATTCTTTTTTTCTTTCCCTTTGCGGTACCTGGTGCCAGGCTCTGGGTTCTCTCCCATTCTCTCCTGAGAGACTCTGAGGGAAAATTAGCGCATCAAGACTGTAACTAGTGAAATTTGTACAACCAAAGAAATCTATTTTGTGGTTCAAGGATAATAAAGTTTACTTTACATTTTAGAAGCTTTAGTTAATGTGGTTTGCCCTGTGTGAAGTCTGCAATTTCTACATCAACACTTTGGTTCTTATTAGTCACCCTATAATCTAGCAAACATACTACTGATTTTCCTGCTTTTGTGTGCAGAAATTAATGATCACCTAAATCAATGCCAACTGCAGGAATATCAAGATGAGCACATGCTACTCATGTAAATTTGGTAGAAAACTGGCATCTATGCTGAAAGGGGAGGAAGAGAACCTAAACCAGCAACTATCAGCTCCATCTTTATGTAGTTTGAAAGGTACTCCTTATTTTGGAAGTAGCAGATTCACTCTTGGCGGGGTGGGAGGGGAGTAGAGGTTTCTGCTCCAGAGAAGCTGTAGTATTGGGGAAAGGAACTGGGGACAAACAGGTGAGATGGTACGTGTAGGATACAGTGGTTTAGTTATCACATTCATCACTGACACAACATCCTGCTTAATGGCATACAAGAAGGAGATAAATTCAGGAATAAGAAAAAAAGCTATAATGTGTTGTTCAGTGTTACAACCTTTAAGACAAGTACCAATGCTAACTGCAGAGAGACTCTTAATTCCATCCATACAAGGGGTTGATTAGGCACAAAATGTACCTATGTGTTGTGGTGCCCGCGCACTTTGTGCCTGGGTCTCTGTCAGTGTGGTTTAACCCAGCAGGCAGCTAAACACCACACAGCTGTTCACTTACTCCCCCTCCCCAGTGGGATGGGGGAGAGAATCAGGGGGGAAAAAAAAAAAAAGTAAAATTCATGTGTTGAGATAAAGACAGTTTAATAGGACAGAAAAGGAAGGGAAAATAGTAACAATAATGATAAAAGAATATACAAAATAAGTGATGCACAATGCAATTGCTTACCACCCGCAGACCGATGCCCAGCCGGTTCCTGAGCAGTACTCACTGCCCCCTGGCTACCTCCCCCCAGTTTATATACTGAGCATGATGTCACATGGTATGGAATATCCCTTTGGCCAGTTTGGGTCAGCTGTCCTGGCTGTGCCCCCTTCCCAGCTTCTTGCTGGCAGGGCATGAGAAGCTGAAAAGTCCTTGACTAGTGTAAGCACTGCTTAGCAACAACTAAAACATCAGTGTGTTATCAACATTATTCTCATACTGAATCCAAAACACAGCACTATATCAGCTACTAGGAAGAAAATTAACTCTATCCCAGCCAAAACCAGGACAAGTCTGTAAAGGCTGCCCGATCTGATGCTGCTGTCTGCGGCAGTGAGGACCAGTCCTTTCTGCCACTGCTGAGCTCTGCAGTGCTTGCTTCTCCAGCCCGTTGCCTCATGCGTGTGAGTGAGTTCATGGAGCACCAACCCTAAGGCTTTGGCTCCATTTGACTAACTGCCAGGGGTGTGTGTGGGAGTGTGTTTGTGTCTGTGTGTGTACGTGTGTATGAAGGAAGACCTGGACACATAAGTCAGTAGGTAGCTGTTACAGTAGTAGCCTGGAAGCGATGCACAGCCTGAGCCCTGCTTGTCAGCTGATGTAATATGAAACACAGTGATATCAGCAAGATCTTAAGCCTCTTGGCTTTCTTTCTTGGCTCTGCCTAAAAAAAAAAAACACGGTATTTTATTTACATGATTAAAGTTTTAAAAAATATAGTTTAACTGTTAAAAAACCTAATACATTTCATGTAACCCAAACAAGTTTTCCGTAGACTGGATCAATGGATGGCCACCAAGATGTGCCAGCACAGAGGAAGAAAAGCAGCCTCAGTGGGAAGATGGCTGAATTCCTTTTTCTAGAGACAGTGTCATGCTAGACCTTGGCCTCATTCTCCATCCTTTGCAACTATTGACTTGCTGGTACAGACGGAAAAGGGACCTTGGCATGTCACATGGTACCACAGGAACAGTCTTTTCTTAGTTCAGGTTGAAGGGTTCAAGAGTGTAAAGTGTAGACGTACACAGACTCAAAACAATATATTTCACAGGTCCTCTCCTATAAAATAAATTTTTGAAAAAATCTTGTTTTAATGTATTTTTTTTCTCCCCACTTAGACTGTAGTTTTCTTGGGCCAGTTTTACTACTCTGTGCTTATATATTACCTAACACAACTGAGCCATGATTAGGACATATGCAATAGTTACCACTTGAGATAAAAGTAAACACATTCTCATAAACATCATCAGCATCCTTGTAAGAATTGAAGCAGGTCATTAGCATAATTTTTCTCAGATGAAAGCACATAGTAACATACAGATCTCATAAAAATGCCAGCCTGAAAGCCTCCCATAACATACCCATCCATTGCATATACCTTGCAGGGGGGGAATCCACACCCATTTATCTGCAATTGAGATTTCCCCAAAGGGTCCATGTTAGAGGCCCCATTTCCAGGTAGGGTGTGGACAGGAGGATAGAGATGATTGCTGTGATGGAAGGTGGCCCAGAAGTCTTAACAGCAAGCATATTCAGAAGAGTTTCAGAACTAGAAAATCTGTCTAGCTGCTTCGCTTCTTATATGACGAACCTGCTGATGAGAAGCAAGGGAGTAGGGCCTAATTCCAAATGCTCTACTAGATGAAGGTCTGGAAAAGGTGTTCATGCAAGAGTGTCTGATTTATGATCGCTACTCAAGGTATCCACAGAGCTAGCATGCAACCATCTCTGGTAAGATGTTGTTATTGGAATAAAGACTGAGTAAGACAACCAAAGAATATTTTTCAGAACTTTGTATCTTCCCTTGGTTTTTAGGTGTGCTGGGAGGATGCTCTTATGTCTTCATTAACTTAGGAAATTTATCTAGTTTGGAGATTTTACTATAAATAGGAACAAAAAAAAACAGTTCAATTTTATAGGGACAATGCAAAGATCTTCAAGGCTGCACAAATACAGAATAGAATACAACTGGCTAGGTAGAAGGTTTGCAAGAAAGAAGCTTGCAGCTAAATGCATTGTGTAGCAACAGTGAATCAAAGACATGCTACTGGGAGTGTGGAGGGGAAGTTAACGTCATATTGGGACATAGCTGTAGGTGCAAACTTGCAAGACATGAAGTAAAACCTGCTCTACATAATACTGATTTTTGTGCACTGCAGTTTTACTGGAGATTACCGCATAGCTGACCACCATATCTTGTTAAAAGCAAATGGAAAGGAGCAAATTATATTGAAATATGGAAGACAGCAATGGGAAGGAACTACAGCAAGCTAAATAAAAAACACAGCAATGCATATAAAAATTTTTAAAAAGCAAGTTGTTAATGTGGCACAGGTATGTAGAGTGGGATGCTATCTGGTTTGTGATGCTATCTGGTTAAGGGTATGTTTCAGCATGAAAGACTAGGACACGAAGTAGGGTAATAAACACCCAGATACACAGAGGAAGAAGAAGGAGGAGGAGGAGGTGATGATGATGATTATACCTGAGAAGCATTGTAGGATTATGTAAAACTTATCATGGACTGTCTGGGGAAGGGTCAAAGGTGGAGAAAGGGAGGGCTCAAGGTATATTGAGCAAGAATGGGAAAATGGAAAGGGGGGACGGGGGGATAAAAAGGGCTGGTCTTGTGTGAACAGGCCATTTGTATTGTTCTTGCCTATGTGGCTGTTGCTTATGAGTATGTGGTGCCTGGAAAGGTACTCCTATCTGTGTTTCCTTGCTCATGTTTGGCTGTGTCTGTGTGTGTACGCTGAGGATACTACTCAGCCTTGCTGCTGTCTGGAGACAGGCTCAGAGGACCATAGAACAAGCTGGCGCTAGCAGAATGGGCACTCAAGCCCACAGAATTAAGCTTCCCTTTAACAAATGATCCTACGGGTAGTACAGCTTTTGTAACACATTAGAAACAGAAAGCCTAATAGAAAGCTACTGAGACGAAGAACTAATCCAAGTTTAAAAGGGACTCTTTTCTTAAGAGACAGTAATCACAGAAAATCTATGCAATAATTTAAGCCCAGTAAGATCAAGATCAGACAGTATGGGGAAGAGCTACTGTCCTAAACCTGTCCAAACAAAGCAGATCATTTACTACTCTGGACTGATCTGAGGAAATCTACAGTATTATCTAATAGAATAACATGTTATAGAGACCTTCTATAGAAAGCTGGTAATGAATCAAAGACTGTAAGTCAACAGCAGTAAAGATAACAGCGCCCTTCTACAAAGGGTAGTCCCAGCAAGAGTAATTTATGGCATTTATGTAGACCATATATTCAAACTAATTTTCCCCAGAAATGGGGGAAAAAAAACCCAAACCACAACCCTACAATTATGCAAGGCATAGTAATGAAATCTTAGCCATCAAGGGCCTAGCTCTGAAAATCTAACTTTCAAATAAGTATACATAAGTAGAGATGGAGACAAGTAATTTGGAACTTTAAAGCCACTTGAAATTTGGGATAACTACAAATCCTGAATCCTCACCTCTAACGAGCAGGGGGAAAAAAGAAGAAATTCTACACAAGGGATAACTTGAGCAGATGGGAAGGAATCTTAGTGCTAAGCATGGACTAAGGCTGCATTTTTTTTTTATTCATGAGATATTTTGTGCCCAATCTCTTACCCAAAAGCCTGTCCCTCAGGTCCTGCTAAATGCAAGCTTTCTTGATTTCAGGATTAAGTCCTGTCTGGTATTGGTAAACAAGGTGAGGGATGGAATTCTTGTGCTCCTTCCCTGTATTTCCCTCCATATATAATGGTGTCTTGAATACCTACAGGATTCTCTTCAAGGATTGTCTACTAACAGATATAAGGTGCTATCATGGAAGCTGCAGATCACAACAAATTTACCCATGTGTAATCAGCTCTGAGAAACCTGCAGCTTGGAAACACTTAGGATAACCAGAGGATGGAGAATGCTGTTTTTCAGTCTTGCCTATCTGCCACCAGCTGCTTCTGGAGACAACATGCTGGACTAGACGAATCTGTAGTTTTAACTCAGTACCACTTTCACTACTGCTACTTGTATTTTTAGTTGACTCTATGTTTACAGATGACATTAGTGACATACATCGTAGATGAAGAAGTGAAAGATCCTGAAGATAGAGCATTGTAAGACCTCCACTATGCTATAGCAGGCACTGCCACTCTACCACTGTAGTTTAGCTTGCCCATCTCAGGGCCCTAGGCAAAGCCACTTTACTGGCTTCCAGGTTGATGCTATTTGAATACAGTGTGTTCCAGTAAATCGTGTCTTGACACCAAAGGAAAGCTGCAGCTTGTCCAAATGGATAATAATCAATGGCTGACTGCATGTGGACAAAAAGCAGATATTGCCTTGCTAAGAAAAAATGAACTACCCACCTAACCAGAAATAGTCTTGTACCAAAGTCTGTAACAGGCCCCAAACAGCCTTCCTGACTAATGGAGACCTGGCATCACAAAGATGCAGCCCTTTCTGGTAAGAGCAAGTAAGTGTCCCCTTCTCCCCCATAAAGGGCCAATTCCTTATTTTCTGCAGTCAGACAACACCTGCCCCCACCCCAAGCTCATTCCCCATCTTTTTTTCCTCTACTTTTCTTTTTAGGCTGCATGGTAACAAAAGCACAACCTAATTTCACATCTTGTACCAAAACCAAGCAAGGGTATAATAAGGCTATAAGTAAAGCATTAGTTTAAATCAAGCTATTTCACTTTGAACTGAAAGCTGCCTATAAATAAGTGTTCATATCATTAGTACCTGTATCTTATCTGAGATAGCACTAGCAAAACATCAGACTGTAATAATATACTGCTATAGGATGGAGCCTCTAAAACAGCCTATAGCTGTTTCATACATGAACATGTAATCTTATCTCAAATGTCATACATATAAGAAATCAATAATAGAACAATTACTCTTACAAATGATAGATCTTTTCCCCCACCTCGATTACTATGGTACACAAAACGTCTTCCTTATCGTGGCTGCTTGGAAAGTAGGCTGTCAGATTTTTTTTTTTTTTTTTTTTTTTTGGTCCATCCCAGAGGTCTCTTATTCTCTATATTAGTAGTATTGCGACCTTTCTGCTTGATGCAAGCTTGATGGGCGTCCTCACCATATACGGATATAATGACTTCAACCTCACTGTCCACTCAAATGGATTTTGTCTCCAACATCTTCAGTAGCACATCATCCATCTCCTGATTACATCACTCCATGCAGAAACTAGAATTCTGTATTCCATACAAAACAGTAACAATCAGGCTAAACTACGAACCATATTGCAACACCATATTGCACTCAGGCTTTTGCAGCTGCCCCTCTCTCTCCTTCTCCACACCAGGATGTGGCAGAAGGCACATGGTAATGGTAGTGCTGCCTTTTTTGGGCAGATGAATTCTGCAGGCAACAGAGCTTGAAGAACTATGGACTATAACCCAACATGAGTATGAAATAGCATGCTGGCAGACAGCATTTTACAAATATAAATGCAAGATAATGCTCACCAAAAGAAACAATTTAAGTTTTCACTGTGTTTATCAGGAAAACTCGGACCTAAAAGCAGAAAGAATCATTATGCTCAATGAAAAAAATCTGTTAAAGTCTGGCATTGGTAGGTATCACTGGTATTTACGATACCAAGCACTACACTTCAATGACAGAATAGTTAGTTTTGGGATACTATTTCTATGACATTTCAACGTGATGGGCTTTTCTAAGGAAGTTAGGAAGATGTTAATGTCATCTAGTGCCAGAACGGGCATGGACATGGTGATACCAGCATGCTTGATCCATCCATCCATCCCAGGTGTTCCCTTGCTAGCCAAGTTATGCACTACCCGCTCTCCCTAGTCTTCCTGATTACAAAAGCAGATTTGACACATGTGGTCAGAAAAACAGGTTTGGTCTATTGTTCTGCTGCAGTGACCAAATGCTGCCTGATGGGTATCCCTGAATGGCCTCGATTACATTATTTGCATATCTTATGATCCTCTTCACCATTTCTTGACCATCCTTTTCTCTGCCCATCCCTCCTTTTCTTCATTTTGGTCTCCTCCCAGAAGAACAACCAGCCTCTAATTACTTCTCCTTTGGTCCCAGTTTTGCTACATTCATATCTAGATCTGGTACTTCGGGTAAGATTACCTACTTACCATACCTTTATATGGTATTACTGATATGGTGACCTAAGGACTTTTGGCCTAGCAAGACTCCAAAAGGTGCTCCAGTTATCTGCAGTGTTCCTCTGTTCCTCACATAATTTTCCCTTAGCTACCTGTGAAATCCAGCCACCCCTCCCAGCACTATTTGCAACTTTTGTCAGCTTCTCACGTTGTTATCTATGTCCAGCAATTTCTCACATCATGTCCAGTACTGTGCCATGTCCTGTTCAAGTTAGCTTAGTCTCTGGCCAGTGGCCTAGGCAACTGTTTGCAGATCAAACGCTTCCCAGCAGAGGCAGTGTAAATATAATCTTGTTTTCTTTTAGTTTATTGCACCCCTGTATGAGACAGGTGTTTGATTAATTACTGCATTTTCTTCTAAGACAGAGATATTTGTCTATATAATTTATCTAAATTTGCAACGAAATTTCTACTTCTAGGTCTATGTTAAAGTGTTTTTTTGTATGGTTGGTTGTTTTTAAAGTAGAATGTGTCCTATGGTTCTGTGACAGCATGTATTGTGTACTTCAATGACAGTGCAAAAGGGACGGTGGCTAAAATGTGAACTTGCTGGTAGACACAGAGTGAATTGCATATGTATCTTCCAGGAGATTAGTCTTACTTTGCAGTATTTCAGCATAGAGTATCCCTGAAAATAGCACTGGCATCACAAAATAATGATAAATCCCAACAGACAATACTAATAAAAACCCATGAAAGTTATTATCATAAGAAACAAAGTCAGAAATAGTGCAAAGACTGGTGAACTGTGCAATGGCAACAGTCCTTGGTCATGTTTAATGTGAAAGAATGTAACGTAAGTTCAGTATACCATAACAACAAATCATATTAAAAACCATAAGTGTAAAACCCAAATGATCTATCCTTGAAGATAACTGGCCACATATGGAATCCTTTGACTGAAAAATGCTCTCAGAGAGCACAGAAAGCTGAATTCCATGCATTAAGTTCCAGTATTACCTTGCAAAAAAACAATGAAAATTTATAAATATCTGTTTCAAGAATAAGGTGAATATTCAACAGTCAAGGATTTTCAAACCAATCAAGGATGGCTATGAAAATTAAAAACCAAAAACCCAATCTCTTTATAAGGGAGTTTAGGGAGGAATGAGTATTGATCATAAGGCTGCAGATGCTTTGCCAAGCAGGTCAAAGAGGTGTCAGAGGCTATGCGTTGCAACATGTGTTCAGAATGGAAGATACACAGCTCAGAAACACATACCATCAAAAGCTTTTACTGCTCTGGAGAAGCAAGCTCCCAAAT
Organism: Pygoscelis adeliae; assembly: GCF_000699105.1. NCBI lineage: Eukaryota > Metazoa > Chordata > Aves > Sphenisciformes > Spheniscidae > Pygoscelis > Pygoscelis adeliae. The sequence goes on along the minus strand of NW_008824291.1, from coordinate 118,213 downwards.
CTGAGGTCATGAAAAACCATCCCATTTTAATATTATGTGGCAATTTATGTGGCAACTTCAAATGTAAACCCCTACTAGTTTACCACTCAAGAAACCTGAGGGTGCTGAAACATTTAACCCTACTTATGCTACCTGGTCACTAGTGTTCAGATAAAAAAGCATGAGTAACATCCAGTATTACAGAAGATTGGTTACTGAATTACTCTAGTCACCCAGATAATCTCACACTTATGACCTTGCTGATTCTCAGTAAACCAGCTCACCTCTGTGATTTGCCTCTGAACATTTAAGTTGTGCTTACCACCAAATGCTAACTCAGTTTTAGAACCACTCAGAAGTGCTAATTTCAGAATGTTTTATTTATGACAAACACATCATTTGAAAGAAATGACAAATCAAACAAATCAGTAGTGTGTGAAGTTTTGAAAAGTTGCAACATGCCTTGAAAAACATTCTTGCTTCATGAGACTTAATAAGTAGCAAGACAATGAATGATTCTTGGAAGGCACTATGGAAGGACTATACTCATGATTTTTAAAGATTTGAGAAATGAGAGGATGATGTAGTTCAAATATAGTAAATGTTGCACAAAATGTTGAGTTTGATAAGAGATATTCAAAAACTTACAGAACAGAATGAAGAAGAGTTACAGGAAAATTAATTAGAGCAACTTGCTAAAGAGCAGCAACTATAAAAATAGAAGACTGAAAAGCATCAATAATGGAAATATGGACACAAGTATGTATGGGAGCAGTAGAAGTTTGCTGAAGGAAGCTGGAAAACATATTCGTTTTCCATTCAAAGAGTTCCCAAATTTAATTTATGTGAATTTACAAACAGAATATGTCTGTCAGTTGGAAAGGGGAACTACTGTAGTAACGTTTTAATGAGAAGGGTTAAATGATCATGAATGGAAATATTCAGGTTTCAGGACGTGAAAAATGTACATTAAAAAAATATGGCTCAGAATGACCTCTACTGACAGAAAGATAAACTGCCACATACAGTTCAATGGATGGAATTCAGCAGAGGCTGAGTTAAGGAAAGCTATAGAGCTTTTTCCAGATTTAAAAATGGAATATCACCTACCTAGCCCTGGCCAAGGTGTGCTCCAGCTGTCAAGACTTAGTTTAGCATAGAAATATAGCTTGGACAGACACACGGTTTAGTCCAAACATTTTCAGATGAAAGGCTCATACTAGTTCAGAAAGGTTTTACACAACACATACAAAACTTTAATCACTAGGAAAAAATTTCTTTAGGGGAGAATCTTCTTGTCATGAACACTTAAAAAAAAAAAAACACCTGAGGAAAAGCATACATAAAGAAAAAAAGAGAAAGGTAATGGTGAGTTGTTTAGAACAATTTATTGGATGCCTTAAAATGTATTAGAGAAAACCTACTGGATTAGTATCACACCAAATCAAAACAAAAATAAAACTTGCGTGAGAGAAGGCATGGAAGAAATCACAAAAATCTCTCTGTATACCCATGTAAAATGATAGGTATTATTAGCTAGTATCGTCAGGAGGCAGGAAATTAATAATGGTTATAAAGCAATAATGAAAATTTACAAATCAGTAGTCTTCCAAAAAAAAAGGCAAAAAAAAAAAGCTAAAGCTAAAAAAATCAGGAGCAGGGAGCTCTCTCAGCCTTTCCTTGTATGTGAAGTGCTCCAGTCCCTTTATCATCCTTGTGGTCCTTCACTGCACTCTCTCCAGCATGTCCATGTCTTTCCCATACTGAGGGGCCCAGAACTGGACACAGCACCCCAGGTGTGGCCTCACCAGTGCTGAGTAGAGGGGAAGGATCACTTCCCTCACCCTGCCGGCAACACTCCTCCTAATGCAGCCAAGGATACCATTCTCCTTCTTTGTAGCAAGGGCATGTTGCTGCCTCATGTCAACTTGGTGTCCACCAGTAGCTCAAGATCCTTTTCTGCAAAGCTGCTTTCCAGCTGGTTGCTCTCCAGCACATACTGGTGCATGAGGTTATTCCTTCCCAGGTGCAGGACTTTACAGTTCCCCTTGTTAAACTGCAAGGGGTTCCTGTTGGCCCATTTCTCCAGCCTGTTGAGATCCCTCTGGATGGCAGCATGACAGTCTGGTGTACCAGCCACTCCCCTCAGTTTGGTGTTGTCTTCAAGCTTGCAGATCATTAATGAAGATGTTGAACAGGACTGGGCCCAGTATTGGCCCCTGGGGTACACCACTAGTTACTGGCCTCCAACTGGACTTCGTTCCACTCTGGGCCTGGCCGTTCAGCCAGTTTTCAATCCACCTCACTCTATATGCCTCTAGCCTATACTTCATCAGCTTTGCCATGAGGATCTTGTGGGAGACTGTGTCAAAGGCCTTACTGAAGTCCAGGTAGACAATATAATACAAATGCCCTACAACAGTTAACTAAGTCATCATACTTATTAAAGCAACTGGCTAAAGAAAAGCAAAAATGTAGGGCAAGTGTGCTTAGGATGTATTAATAGAAGTAACAGAAGTCTGAGCATGATTCAGATAATTATGACACCAAAAATTGATCTCCGATTCACTGATTGTAAATTGCTCTAGACTATAGTAGGAGACATGCATCTCACATGGTGATACCTGAATTTGTGTGTCTTAAGCTGAAACCACTTATACATCTTATAGCCTCAAGAAAAAAAGATACGTAAATTCAAAAAGAAAGGCAGAAGGGTAGTACATTACCCAAGGTCAGTGGACATTGTAACAGCAACAATTACTACCAGTTACTGACTCGGGCACAGCAACAGTCCCAGTGCTTCTGTCAGAAGCAATTTCTTAAGCTTTATTAACAAAGTGGTCTCTCACTATCACCACTATCAGTGGTAATCTAAATAAATTAGATATACAAGCTCCTTTGATATTGTAGCCAAGTCTTTCCCATTGAGGTTTCTTAGAGCAATGCTGTAATACAGCAACAGATCTACACTTTATTTTTTAAAAATCTTGGTAACAAATCCCCTCCTTAGCATACATACTAGAACAACAGTTCTGGATCTTAGAGACTCTCAGCTGCTTTGTCCCCTTAGGTTTTGCTTTATGAGCAATTCTTGCACTCCATGATATCCAGCTGAGAACGATTTATTTCTTGGTATAGCAAAAGTGATTTTCAGAGCCCCTGCATGAGGCCAGTACAAACAAGTGTGGTCTGGCACAACTTTGCATTCTTTTTTCATATTAACCATTTTTCCACTCTCTGAGAGGACAGGCAGAAGCAAGCAAACATGCCTTTGGCCATTTCCCAGAGAAGAAACAACATTTACAAGAGTCAAAGTTATTTAATTTCACTTGTTTTGGAAGAAAAAAAACAACAACCAACCACAAACAAGAGTTTTAGAAGGTCTTTAGTGGATACCGATGTTCCCAGGGCACAAGCAAGGTAACCAATAGACTCTCCTATGTAGAAGCTTGCCTGTATTGGCTTCCTCATCTAAGCAACTATCAAGTATTATGAATTCATCCACATCATAACCATGGGAAAGTAACATCTCATTGATTTTGCAAAAATTGAAGTAAATGACAGGGTAATCGTTATCTGGCCAAAGCAGTCTGAGAACTACAGAACCTTCTTTTGGAAGAAATGGGACAGGAGTGGATGATAATATTCCCCTTCCTCTGCTCCTTCCAATACCTCTCAGAGGGAGACTCTGTAAGAGAGTGTTCACAGAGACAGGGGCTAGGAAATTGCAGCAGGCTCTCGTAAAGAGATGAGGAAAGAAAGACAAAAAACAGAGGTAAAAGTAATGCTTTAAGGATCATTAATTTCATTCTTTCAGTCACATTTCTTCTAACATTTTGTTTAATTTTGTTTTAAACATACCTCAACAAATGATTAAATAAATTGTCACATTTTCTAGCAAAGCCTGCAAACCTTTATCTGGGTTAGCTCCACCCTGATTTAGCTAATTTTTCTTTTTAACTTCCCAATGATGCTAAAACAGAAACCACAGCAATAAACAAAGAGAATCAGCATAGAAAGAGGTGGCAACGGGGAGAAGAGGAGATTTGCAACTCAACTTCGTGGAAAAAACAGTTTCCTCTCTCTGCTACATCTACCACAGTCAAGTAGGCATTAAATTTTGGATATACACAACAAGAATCTCAAGGACAAAGGTCTGAGTTCATCCATCCTAATTTAGGGTGGGAAGCTACAAGTATAGTAAGCGTTTCAAAGCTCCTTAAATGTTTCAAGTTACCCTTTCTATTAATTTGTCTAATAAATGGTAGGACCTCTACCTACAAACCTATATAATTTCTAATATGTAAATTCTAGTTATTATAAATGAAATCACTCAATATAAATTAAATGAAAGAATAAATTAAAAAAAAATCTATAAATAAGCCTCTAAGGAAATTAGGCACTTTGTCTCTGAGTTCTTCGGTCCAGCTGACTTGAATAGCAAAGAAGCTCTTCTTCAAAACAGAAATGCTAAAACTACCACAAATCTGTACCCCAATCAAACATGAAAACTGTACAAAGTTAATTTCTAAATGCAACTGTATGAATATTTCTCAGGAAAGCTACTAGGAAATAGCAGAATTTACAAGAAATTAAAAAGAAACTGCTCAAATCAAGCTATGCATATAGAAGGTCAAAAAGAGCAAACACAAAGTGAAAACCTCCCTCAAAATCAAACTTACTATACATTGCAAAGTATTACTCAAGAAATAAACTCTGCCTCAGCTTTTCAAAAGAGGATAAAAAAAGAAAGACAGCTAATGGGAATGAGTAATAGGAAATGGAATTACCTTGCTGGAGGTATAGAAAAATTCAAGAATCCTACTATCCCCAAGAAGATTCTGCATAATTTCTACCCGAGAATTTGGAAGGGATGGCACACTAAATCACAAATCCAAATATAAAAAAATATTTTAAGAAAACTTTCCAGTGTAGTGTTACAACATAAGTTACTTAAAGCTGCTTGCTCACCCCTAGTCTTCTTCTGAAATATCATGTTTTTTCCCCTTACAGTTCTGGAATTTTATCATAGTACCTCTTGAGTGGCACAATAATCACTTGACCCTGGCCCCTGTTTAAGTTGTATGACCCCATTCCCCCACTCTGAAGAACTCCCCTCTTCCCTAGAACAGTTCCCTGCTTTTCCTTCAAGCAACCCAATAAATTCCTTCCTCCCCTTCACCATGTGGTTATCGCCCTTCGGTATCTTGCTGCACTGTGCTACTCAATACCAGTCCTATCAGTTCCAACAAAGAAAGAGACACTAGACTGACAGCCAAGCAGCCTTAACCATATTCCTTTGTGATTATCTCATCATCTCTTTGGTGGACTTGGCAGTGCTAGGTTAACGGTCGGACTTCATGATCTTAAAGGTCTTTTCCAACCTAAACAATTCTATGATTCTATATCCAACAATTTTATCTGAAGCACTCACTGCAATATTTAATTACTGCAGAATGCTGATCTCATTTTACTCCTTTATTTCATCTGGCATACAAAGTTCAGTTAAAGTGAAGAAAAAGAAAGTACAGAAATTTCCTCCTCTAACTATAAGACACCCAATGCTTCGTTTGCCATTTAAACAATCAGTTTTTCTTTTGACTGTTATTGCTTTCAGGAAGGATGCTAAACAAGGCCAACTGACCTGGTTTATATAAAGAAAACAACTGTAGTGCAGAAAACTGGCTGATGGAGCAGTACCAAAGTAGTAACAGAGTTGCTAAAATTCCATACTAGATCCTGTATCTAATTTTCCTTCATTTAAATTTATAATATCCCTTTTTATTCTCCATCACATGCTGAATTTTCTGTGCTAAAAAAAAATTAAAGAGCTTCTATTCAAAATACAATGCATCTTTTAGAAGCTTTCCTGAGTAACAATTTAGCAGCCTGCTGACACAACCAGAAATGTAAGAGTTTTCAGAGAAATGACTGTCTCCAAACTGAAGAAGTACAAAAGCCTGTAATTCTAATAGTATTTGAGGATTTCTATTCTCTGCCTGATGCGTTCTGCCCTTCACATTATAGTCCAAGTCATACTTGTGTTCCCACAGAATCCAGTCAAAGTCTATGAAACTGTGAAAATGTAGTCTTGCACTCTGTATTTCACTTCACCTTGTTAACTGTACTTAGAACCAAATGACCTGCAAGCTTTTGCATTCTCCAGATACTACACCCCCAGATGCCTCAAGCAGAGAACAAGACCCATGTGTTGTCAACAGAGGAGAATTAGGTGAAATATATTCACAGAATCCTAGGGGTAAAGCCATACTCTAGCCTAGACAGGAAAGTAAAAAGCTGCCAAGGTCCCCACTCTAAGAAAAACTCCTTTCAAGTCCCAAACCTAGTGATCAGTTTAAGAGTGAGCATTTTAGCAATATATACTATCCAAGCCTCTGAGAACATGGCTTCCTTATACCACTTCAGAGGTGTATGTTCATATATGACCAGTCTTTGAGGTCTGGAAATGCAAAAGCAAAACAACCCAAGGCAACATCTATCTCATCGTGCATCAGGGGAAAAATGGTCTGAAAGACATTCAACAGTTTAAGTAACTTATACAAATCAGGTAAGAATTCATAGTTTTAATTTACCTGGTACACCACCTGAGCAGAGAGACAAGGCCTAAACAAAAAAAATGCCCCTTCCCACTGTAAGTGGGACGCTGAGCATGAGCCAGAAATAAAGATTAGGGGACAAGAGGTCACAGTACAGACTGCTGAGTCAGATGAAAATGGAGAGCATACATATTTAACCATATTCATACATAATCTACATTTTTAAGAATCATAGAATCATAGAATCATAGAATAGTTTGGGTGAGAAGGGACCTTCAAAGATCATCTAGTCCAACCCCCTGCCATTGGCAGGGACATCTTCAACTAGATCAGGTTGCTCAGAGCCCCGTCCAACCTGACCTTGAATGTTTCCAGGGATGGGGCATCCACCACCTCTCTGGGCAACCTGGTCCAGTGTTTCACCACCCTCAGTGTAAAATCTGTCTTCCTTATATCTAGTCTAAATCCACCCCCCTTTACTTCAAAGCCATTCCCCCTTGTCCTGTTGCAACAGGCCCTGCCAAAAAGTTTGCCGCCATCTTTTTTAGAAGCCCCCTTTAAGTACTGATAGGCTGCAATAAGGTCTCCCCGAAGCCGCCTCTTCTCCAGGCTGAACAACCCCAACTCTCTCAGCCTTCATAGGAGGGGTGTTCCATCCCCCTGATCATTTTTGTGGCCCTCTTCTGGACCCGCTCCAACAGGTCCGTGTCTTTCTTATGCTGAGGGCTCCAGAACTGGACACAGTACTCCAGGTGGGGTCTCACCAGAGCAGAG
>NW_008824291.1:104042-108372 GCF_000699105.1 Pygoscelis adeliae | reverse complement strand
GTTCCTTTGTGCTGCTCTTCAGGCGCTCTCCTGCTGACCTGTGTTCCTTCTCCAGGCTCTGGGCACCTATTGCTGGCCCTGGCCTCAAACTCGTAGGAGTGGGATGGATTGAGGTTCCCCTCCCCCAGCATGTCTAGTTTAAAGCCCTCTTCACCAGCTTGGCAAGCCTATGACCAAAGATGCTCTTCCCCTTCTCTGACAGATGGACCCCATCAGCCCCCAGTAGACCAGGTTTCTCAAAGCGAGTCCCTTGGTCTAAGTAGCTGAACCCCTGGCTGTGGCACCAGTCCTGTAACCGTTTGTTGACTTGCCAAATTCGACTGGCCCTTTCAAACCCCTTCCCTTTGACCGGCAGGATTGATGAAAAAACTGCCTGCGCTCTCGAGTCCCTTACCGCTGCTCCCAGGGCTCTGTAGTCCTTCTTGATAGTCCTCAGACTGCTCCTGGCTGTGTCACTGGTGCCCATGTGAAACAGCAGCAGCGGATAATATTCAGCGGACTGTACGAGGCTTGGTAGCCTCTCGGTGACATCCCTGATGCGAGCCCCCAGTAAGCACCACAGCCCCCGGTAAGCAGCACAAGAAGTTGCAACATATTTGCATTCTTAGCATTGTCTCATTATATTAACTGAACATCATTTTATTTTTGCTAAGATGTCTTCAGCTCAGAAGACGGGGTCACCTGCTCTGTTATTCTGGCAGTACAGAATTCTGTTCCTACATTCCCCTCCCAAAGGAATGCAGCCTAATACTATATGAAAACAGAGCCTGCAGTTTTACACCAGCCACACAGCTAATCTCTAGTAGTTTGGGTTTTGCTTCCTTTTATTTATAGGACTTTAAGAATGAATTTCATTTTAGAAATGAAATAAAGTCATTTGGAGTTCTTCTACTTTAACCTTCTTGGGGATGGAAGAATAGTTAAAGTAAGGGCCTGTAAGTTAGGAAGCTTGTGTTCAAGTTTCTGCTCCATTACAGATTTACTGGGCAAAATTTCAGATGAATCACTTCTTATTAGCAAGTTTTCTGAGACACAGAAAAATTCCCTTTTTTTAGAGAGATGTTCTGGGAGAATTCTATTCTATTACGAAGTACTCAGCTATGCTGCTAATACTGCCCTACTAAATTCACTGACAATCCTTTTGACTATGGAATCATTGACAATTGCTGTTTGCCTTCACAGAAAAGCTGAAAAGTCTGTTTTGTATGTCTTACTAATACTCAAATTAATGTTTTCAAGTACTTGCTCTGCAATTACCTCACTGAATAGTGAAAAAGAATTCAGTACTTCCATGATGCTTAGTACATCTTAGTTCTCTTTTCCCTATTAAGCACAAATTACTAATACTTTTTAGCTTCTACTGTTATTTGTCAGCACAAATACCCTTGTGACATTTGCTCCAATTAATTTTAAAACTGTTTTTCCAAACATTTTTCATTACTCCTGATGATAACCAGCATTGGCATTCGCAACACAAATCTCCAAGACAGCTACAAAATTGCACCACTTGCACATACATATTCTTTCTCTTTAGGAAAAAAAAGGAAACAACTGAAGTGTATTGCCAAAAGTTAAAATGACTGGCTACCGACCTTATGCGTTGTAGCACCAATCCTGAAGAAAGGAAATCCTATTCTCCACCTTACTCCCAAAGCAGGCCTAGACATAGAAGCAAGTCATTGAAAAACATTCTCTACCAACACATCTTACAGCTATCCCACCTCAGCACTATCTATTTTAGTGATTTTTCAGCTGGGTTGGGTTTTTTTCCCTTTTTTTTTTTTCATTATTAAAGCTAGTTTTCAGCTTTATGAGTAGCAGCTTTTCTGATGCTTTCCTGACATTCATTTTCCTGAAAGTAAGTACAGGTCAACAGCTTTATTATTGGTTGTAAAATGACAACATGCTCTTTTCTTTGTAAGCCAAGTGTAGCACCTGCCTTAAAGACCTCACGGTCCAATGGCATAGCTCTGCAAATGTGTGCAGTCACAGTGAGGACAGCAACTGTATTCATGTACACTGCTTAATAAGGTCTTAAATGAGCAATTCAAGCAAGACTACATTATCCTGAGCTAAGACTGAGAACAAAAATTAGAGACCAATTTAAAGGAACATCACAAAAAGGAAAGAAGCATAGGTAAAATGTCACAACTTTAATTCAGAACTTAAAATCAGGTACTAATCTGTATAGGGGCACACACTGAGGAATTTAACTTAAGAGTGCAGGAGCAGGCAATTCCAAAGTGTCAGAAGTCAAGCAAGTGGGGCAGAAGGCTGGCTTGGCTGAGCAGGGATCTTCTTCTAGAACTTAGGCAGAAAAGGAAAGTGTATGAATGTTGGAAGCAAGGACAGGTGACATGGGAGGACTACAGAGATGCTGTTCACCACTGCAGAGAGAAAATTCATGTGGCCAAAGCTCGACTAGACTTCAAGCTGGCAAGTACTGTGAAGGACAACAAAAAGGGTTTTTTTTAAAATATGTTAACAGCAAAAGGAGGATCAGAGATAACATTGGTCTGTTACTTGATAAGGCGGGTCACCTCCCAAAGAGGGACGCAGACAAAGCGGAGACATTCAATGCCTTCTTCACCTCTGTCTTCAACATCGATGATGGGCCCTAGGACCCCCTGAGCCCCATGTTGGAAGACCGTGACTAGGGGAATGATAAACTCCCAGCCACCCCTGAACTTGTTTGAGACTTGCTGCTCCAGCTGGATGTGCATAAGTCTATGGGGCCCAATGGGATTCATCCCAGGGTACTGAAAGAGCTGGCTGATGTTATTGCGGGACCTCTCTCCATTATTTTTCAACAGTCTTGGGAGTCTGGAGAGAAAATTGTCCCAGTTTTCAAGAAGAGTAAGAAGGAAGACCCTGGTAATTACAGACCTGTCAGTCTCACTTCAGTGCCTGCTAAAATTATGGAGAAGGTTATTCTAGGAGTTATTGAAAACCACCTGAGAGACAATGCAGCCAATTTCCTTTCATGACAAGGTCACCCATCTAGCTGACCAAGGGAAGCTAGCAGATGTGGGTTTTTCTGGATTTTAGCAAAGCTTTTGATAATGTCTCTCACAGTATCCTTCTGTGCAACATGTCCAGCGTACAGCTAGACAAGTCCATAATACATCGGGTGAACAATTAGCTGATGGGTTAGGCTCAAAGAGTTGCAGTAAATGGGGTTACATCAGCCTGGCGGCCAGTCACCAGTGGGGTTCCCCAGGGCTCAATTTTAGGGCCAGTGCTCTTTAACGTCTTTATGATCTGGACGCAGGAATCAAATGTACATTAAGTTTGCTGATGATACTACATTAGGAGGAGCTGTGGACTCCCTCAAGGGTAGAGAGGCCTTACAGAGAGATCTGGAAAGACTATAGAGCTGGGCAATCACCAACCATATGCAATTTAACAAGCGCAAGTGCCGCATTCTGAACCTGGGATGGGGTAATCCTGGTTATACATGGAAATTGGGGGACGAGAGGCTGGAGAGCAGCCCAATGGAAAGAGATCTGGGGGTTTGGGTTGATGGCAAGTTGAATGAGTCAACAGTGTACCCTGGCAGCCAGAAGAGCCAACCGTGCCCTGGGGTGCATCAAGCACAGCATAGCTAGCCCGTCGAGAAAGGTGACTGTCCCACTCTATACTGCACTGGTGTGGCCCCACCTTGAGTACTGTGTGCAGTTTCGGGCGCCTCAATAGAAGGACTATTAGAGTGTGTCCAGAGGAGGGTGACCAAGGTGGTGAAAGGCCTCGAGGGCAAGACTCACGAGGAGCAGCTGAGGTCACTTGGTTTGTTCAGCTTGGAGAAAAGGTGGCTGAGGGGTGACCTCATCGCAGTCCACAACTTCCTCAAGGGGGGCAGTGGAGGGGGAGATGCTTATCACCTCTCTCTGGTGACCAGTGATAGGACACGAGGAAATGGAATGAAGCTGTGTCAGGGGAAGTTCAGATTGGGTATCAGGAAAAGGTTCTTCACTCAGAGGGTGACCTGTCAATGGACCTGGGTCCCCAGGAAGTGGTCACAGCACCAAGCCTGTCAGAGCTCAAGGAGCATCTGGACGACGTTCTTTAGTCATAGAATCATAGAATCATAAAGGTTGGAAAAGACCTCTAAGATCATCGAGTCCAACCGTCAACCCAACACCACCATGCCCACTAAACCATGTCCCTAAGGCCTCATCTACACGTCTCTTAAATACTTCCAGGGATGGTGACTCCACCACTTCCCTGGGCAGCCTCTTCCAATGTTTAACCACTCTTTCAGTAAAGAAATTTTTCCTCACATCCAATCTAAACCTCCCCTGGTGCAACTTGAGGCCATTTCCTCTCATCC
>NW_008824291.1:93125-102839 GCF_000699105.1 Pygoscelis adeliae | reverse complement strand
CGTTACCCCTCCCCGCCTGCGGGGCCGGGAGCCCTTGCTGTGCACGGCAGTGTTTGCTTTCAGCGAATTTAAACTTGCTCGTAGCAGTTCTGAACGGAGCAAAACTGAGGGAGGAGGAAGGGCTGCGAGCGTGGCACGTTCGTGCTCAGCCGTCCGTTTGCTTTCAGCGAATTTAAACTTGCTCGTAGCAGTTCTGAACGGAGCAAAACTGAGGGAGGAGGAAGGGCTGCGAGCGTGGCACGTTCGTGCTCAGCCGTCCGAGTCCCGATCGTCAGCGTGTCAGAACAAAAGTGTTTCAATAAACCTAAATGCAAGTTACGTCTCTATGAAGGACAAAGGCACATCTGCAATAAAGGTACAGTATTCCTTAAAGCTTACTGAAAAATCTGGGGGGAGTGTTCATAGAAGAAAAGGGAGCTTGAGTTAGTAAGATCACGGGATGTAGAACTGAGTGTTTATATGCACCAAGACTCCTAGTAACAGGTCTGCAACAGACCTGATGAGCTACACAGTTGGAAGCTGAAGTGAGACAATTTCAGACAATAAAAAGGTGCAGTTCTTCAACTACAGAAACTATTTACCTCCGGTTCTGCTGAATTCTCAATTTTTTAATGACTTTAAACCAACATTCTTCTAAAACGTGCCCACTGCTAAGTGATGCTGTTTCTCTCATCTCTTCAGGGAGGACAGGAAAGACACTTAGTACATCTTCTGACTTTAAAATCTGTTAGTCTTCTCTACATGCTACAATATTGGTTTGTATAAATAAAGTCTAGATTAGAAATTAAAACGCGACTTTTGTAACTGAAGATAGAGACTCTCCAAATGGAGTGATGAGCTCTGGGCACGCGAGATCTGTTCCTCCTGCCTTTTTCGTGTGGGGAGACTTTAACTGGCCAGGCCAAGCAGATGGGTGTTCTCTCTTAATCAGATCATATTGGATGTTCAGCCACACTGAACTTGAATGCCGCCCTGTCTGCACTGGGGATTTACCAGTCTAGTCGCAGGTTAAGGCCAAGTTACCTGATCACAGGCACCTTCATTCCTTAGGTCACCTCCTGCATTTTTCCCCAGAAGGAAAGGATGGCAGTAGTAGCTGAACACGCTGGTAAGAAAAAAAAAAAGCACAACAAAAAAACCCCCATGCTGGTACATGAAAAGTGCTGCTATACAAAACATACTGACAATAGTGATTCTTCCTCTTTTATTCCCCATCTAGCCCATTAATTTAAGGCAGTTTTCATTAAAAAAACAAACCACTTATAAGCATAATAGTGAAACTATACGAGACTACATTCATGTTCCCACTCCCATAATTTCATTCAGATGTTGGTCCTGCTCATTATAATAATGTTTGATTTCTCCACAGTCACACTTGGGGGAAAAACGTTCTTTACAACAAAAAATTACTATGAAGAACTGGGAGGGGAATGAAACAAGCATCTGAAGAGACTTCTTCAATATCTGTCAGCAAAGCAAAGTTGAGAAATCAAAGACTGGAGACCTATGAATTCTTCAGTGATACACAAAGCATGCGTTCACTGCATAAAAAATAAGTTCAAAGCTGAGTGCCAGTTAGTACCTGTGACTTCTTGATACTGAGTTGGAATAAAAACAGGAATATCTTGCTAAACAACTTCAGACTAGATAGATAGAAGGGAGAAAGTGAAGCTGCACTTAACCCAGATAACCTAATATATACAAATAAAGTCCCTGGAACAGATCAAAACCAGAAGTGGCAGACATGATTAGTCACAGATGTTAAGTCAAAAGGAGCATTCACCATCTTCTCTTCCATTGTAACAGAGTCCAGGGAATCTGCAATGCTAAAGTAAGCGACTCAAAGAACAAGATGAGTTACTATTCTCCAGGTCCCAGCTCACCTTGGCTTGTCTCTGTTTATGGTGGTTTTGGGGCAGATAATGTATCTGTTCTTTGTATACTGCCAGTGATCATAGAGGGCCAACTACTCTTTAATGGATGGAGAGCCAGGGGTCAAGCATGATAATATGGTCTCATCAGCCAGGGTAGGGGTGTCACCAGCCAGGGCTCAGTCCCACAACACCCAGGCAATGGGAGCAGGGCAGGCCCAGTGACGATGGCAGACAGGGTCAGCTGAGAGTCCAGACCACCAGACAAGCTTGTGGTGACAAGGCAGGTCTGAGGTCAAACTGGGAATTCAATCCACCGGTCAGGGTCAGGTCCAGTGACACTGACCAGGGTCAGACACAGCTGATACCTGGGCAGGTCGATAATGACAAGGCAGGTGTGAGATCAAACTGGGTAGTCAGCCATGGGTTGGGGCCCAGATCTGTGGGGGCCATACCCAGGCATGGGCATGACTGTTGCTGGGCTGAACACCAGTACTCCTATGATGTAGCTCAAGCAGGACAGAAGGCCCAGGTTTGAGCCGAAACGGAGATCCTGGGCCCGTAGGCAGAAGGTATGGGTAAAGGCCATAGGAGAGGCTGGTGAGGGCCATTAAGGCCTACCCATACACTCAGGGGCCTGATATTTACACTGGATGTTCATGCTTAGTCCCCTTTCTTCCCATGTTTCTCCTCTGGATATTGTATGAAAATGTCCTTCCCATCTGAGAATTATTCCATTGTCACTGCTCTCCATTTATAAAATGATATTTGTGAGGTTCAGATTCTAACTTGGGTATGGATATGGTTAAATAGTTTTAGGGAACGGAAGAAGATATGAAGGAAGGCAACCAAGCATGATGCAACGTGTAGAGTGGGATCGCACACCATCTAGAAATACAAACTAGTGAATGCACTTTGTTCGGGGCAAAACACAAGTCCCTTCTGCAGGTCACCTTCAGTCAGTGTTTCAGAAAACAGACCAATCTTCTCAGCTAGTCCAAAATAAGAAAACAGTAGGGCCTATTCCATCCTACCCTCTAAAACACTGTCAATCTCCAAACTTTCCTTCTTTCCAGTTTCTCTTCTAGGAAAACTGTTAATTCCCCACAGCTAGAAACATCCTACTAGCCAGCATATTGCTGTAGAAGGCCAGTGGCAACTGTCTTTTCTAAAGAACGAACACTAACCTCTTGGCTGATCTGAGCAATGGCACAGATAATACCTTCAAACAGAACAAAGACAATTCAATTACAAAGAAAAAAAGAAGTGAAATGACTGGATAAGTTAATGACAACAGCGCTGTGAATAAAACTAATGCCTTTCTGGTTTCTACTTCCCTTCTAACTTGCTAACAACAGTTTTCGGTCAGGACAGGCAGTGGACAAAATAAAAAGAGAACTGCTAGGTCCCTGAAGCCTGAGAGGCATACTAAGGGAGTGAGGACACGATAAAAGACAAGCTCCCAGTCAGGCCAGATTTTCATAATGCAATCCAGCCTCAATAAATCACTGACGAGCATGGTTCTGAACAACTGGCTTCCTGGCCACAGATTTCACCTTGATCAGTTAGAGGCAGTAGTCCTTCCAAGCACAGGCTGTCATTTTTCTTCCAGTCCATTGTGATTTCCAAAGGAGAAGGATGAATACTAATACCCTGGAGGCAGGTGTCGATGTCTTTCTCATGTATTTTGGCCGGGTTCATCTATGTGTTATGCCAACAAAAATCTAGAATTGGGCTGAGGACAAGACAGCCTTGGACACGCATTCCCATGTTATGCTGTGTTTCTCTCCTTTCCTGCCAGTTGTGCCAATGCACTAGTTTGCAGAGCCATTATGTGAACTGGATCAGGAAACAATTCAAATTTTAAAAAGTTTAAAACCAAAATTTTATTTAACAAGTTTTAAGGTGAAGTGGCAGATGTATAAGCACAGGTGTTAGAAGCAAAAAAAATTCCAATGAAATACAAGATGCAATCCGGTACACAACAATACAGCGCATCTTTATTATTGTGGACCACACAAGCAAACCCAGTAACATTTTTCAAGGAATAATCATACTTTAAGCAGCTTCCTCAAATTCTGGATGAATTCTTTCTGTCTCTCAACCAATTATTCTCGTCTGGGTTTCCTGCATTGATTTACAGCTTATACATAATGTTGGCATCTCAGCTATTCAAATTCTTCTTTGTTTTCAGTATTCTCCCCATCTCTGGTAAGCCTATGTGCTGCAGCGATAACCAGAAATGGAAGTCTTGTGGCTTTATGGACTCTTTAATTGTATGGCTCATTTGCATAAGATAGTGGACTGTTTTTATATACATTAATTTTACAACAGAAGTAACTTAATGTAACTTCACCAAAATGACTTGATGCCACAGCATCAGTTTTGTTCATGCATCTGTCACTGCTGCTATTTAACTCATGAAAGTGTATGCATGTGCAATTTACTATGCGTACTTCTTTGCAGATCAGAAGCCTGAATGTCTCTAAGCAAAGAGAAAAAAAGAGTCACTTTGCCAAATGAGCACAAACTTTTAAGATCCAAGTGTCAATTTTGTGGGACTTCACAAATTTGTGCAATATGCTCCTAAACGCTGCTGGGATCCCTAATAGTAGTTCTGTTCAGGCTATTGCCAAAAATGGAGTTCACAGAAACACTGTAGCATTCGCCTGATCAACAACTTTGTGTGCTGTGTTGCTTCCTTAAAAGAGCAATGCAGCAAAGCTCTCCCAGCTGTTGCACAGTGTTTTTTACCCCTTCTTAAATTTGTTACCACAGAGGTGCTACCAATGTTGCTTATGGGCTCAGCTTTGGCCAGCGGTGGGTCCGTCTTGGAGCCGTCTGGAACTGGCTCTGTCTGACGTGGGGCCAGCGTCTGGTGTCTTCCCACAGAAGCCAACCCTGCAGCCCCCCAGCTACCAAAATCTTGCCACGTAAACACAATATACCATTACTGATCACACACACGTTTGTGCTATATGTTGGGTTCAGCTCAGTGTATCACCAAGTTGCAATACAGATCGAGACAAAATTTTCTAGGATAGAGTAGCAAGCTCTCTTGGACTGGTGTGAGCAGAATGCAGTGGCCTGCCCACCTTTTCAAGGTGTTCACTGTTAGTGTCATTTGCTGCTTACTCTTGGAGTGATGAAGTCTAACAGCTGTAGCAACTCCTACAATCTGAAATTAGGTTCGCTCATTTCACACTCTTTGTTTTATCCCCATCGCATCATGTCATTAACCCAGATTATAAGCAATCTGGGGCAGCAAGTGTCTCTTTACTACTGGCTCTTTGTTTGAAGGCAGTTTCCATAAAAGAGCCCTGGTGAAGACATTAGTTACAAATAGTAATTATCTAGATGTGTTACTAAACTAATCCAGTGTAACAATGCATACATACATTATAATTAGTAAAAATAGTAAACAAATTTTACAAATGAATGCAATGGCTGAGGATTCTTTAAAAATAACCAATATTATCTTGGAAATAATACAGAAAAATAAACACAACCAACCTTCAGAATAAAAGAGCAGCAAAACTTTATTACTAATTACCGATTGGAAAGATGCAGGTAATACCGTCATGTTACAGTGTGATGATGAAGGCCTTTTTAGATCATTAGGAATACCCTTCCTGAAATCAGCCATTCTAGGTAATTTTTACTCAAGAGTGCAATGGAAACTGGCTCAGGAGATGTCAAACCTGCTCAAATATAGTTTGTAGACCTTGGAATAGCACTATAATTTTGGTGATGCATTTGTGTATACAGCAATAGTGAACCTGAAAGTAAAAGTAAGTGTCCAGTTTGATAATCAGATTTTTAAGTTAGTTTTAAAAAAACTCCACAAATACAGTTTAAAGGATAGGGGGAAACAGAAAACAAGAGATTTTAAAATGTTCACTTTATTTAATAAAGAGAAGATTGAAAGGTGATGTGTTTATTTTAGTTACATTACTGAGAAATACTTTAGTCAAATATAGGTTATAAGACTCAATGCAAAATTAACTAGATTAAATTCTATGTATGGTATGACATAGCAGACTGAAACAGAAGAGTGATGGAATTTGTTTTGGCCATAAACTCTGTGATGGCAAATGCCATTACACTGGGATTTTCCTTAAGTAGCAAATATCCAAGAAGAATAATTCAAATAGGACCTTGCTTGCTGATAGAATCTAGAGCCAAAGTTCACATGGATTTTAAGTTCCTTTACAGATCATTTTAGACTCTATTACAAATCATTATTATTTAAGGAATAAAAGGTTTGTAAAGCCACACACTGAAACCTTGTAGAAAATTTTTGTCAGTCTAGATTTGACTTTCTGGGGAATTTCAACAATTCATATTTCAGTATCATACAGGGAAAAGCCCCAAACTCATATTGAAACTTGCTTTCCTTACGGTCATGTTTGGTTCAACTCATTCTGAATCTCATCTTCGGACTAGGAGTGCTATTTATCCAATCTAAATTTAGGGGTCTATATCTAATATAGATGGTTTGGTTCCCTCTGTACCCAGTGGGGTTTAGCCACAGTTCATCTTTCTGGTTTTGAAGGTCTGAACTGCATCCAGGGACATATTGACAAGCCCTCCAAAGACTATGAAATGAGCATGGGATGACTTGCCCTGATGTAGATGCCTTTGTAGCAGTCACCAATGATAAATTGTGCCTTAAACATCCATATCATAACCAAGACACTGCCAGCAATCTCATCACTTTTTTGGGCCTCAAAAAAAAAGATCCTCTGCAGTTTCCTGACAACAGAAAAGATACATTATCTCAAAGATTTAAATAATCAAATAAAATTCTACATTCTATTAGAGAGCAAAAATGCTCTGTCCACAGGAAAAGAAGCCAAGGAACTGATGAATCATTACCTCGATAGATCTGCCTCAGCCATGAATGTGTTAGCCTTCAGGTAACTTCTTCCTTCCCTACTGTCTATGCATCTCCATTTTCTAGTATCCTGCAGCAGATCAATACAAAGGAGAATTTGAAGACACTAGCTGAATAAAACAAAATAAATCTATGCAGAAGCTGTGTTGCAGGCCTGAAGCTTTCCAGTCTGCTTTCAAGTACTCTAAAGCCAGATTTGGACTCGAGTATCCCAAACTCAAGTGTGGAGTTACCTGTTTAGTCATCCAGGAGACCTAAGAACCACAAAAAATAGTCAACAGTCAAGCTTTAAGCACAAAACTCTGCATTGAAAGAATGACAAAAAAATATAATAATCATAACTTGAGCATGACTTTGAAAGATATTTTCTGCGTAGTAAAGACAGAAATGAAGGTAAATATCATAGAGCAGCAATTATATGTGCAAGCGCATAATGTAAAGAAACCAAATAATGGATAAAGCGATCTCTTCAGGTGCATGTAAATTTGAGAAAGAAGTCTACCAGGAGTTTGTAAATAGCATCAAGAGGTTTATATCTATATGTACATTACCAGGAGGTATTAAAAGAGGAATAATGCTACTGAGAATTACGGAAATCCTTACCTTCCCAGACACAGATTGGAAAACAGATGGTAGTAACAATGGCTGGGTCTAAGCAGTCACACAGGTGACAACTAACAACTTCCTCACAGAATAATCCCAGAACCAGTAGAAAGAGATATACTTTAAAATTTTGTTTTGCTAAGTAAGGGAGATTTTATTGTAACTCTGACCATAAAAAAACCCACTCCATTTGAATGTTGATTCAGTTTAAATTAAATGGAAGGACAAATAAAAACAGGTCTGTATCTAAGCTGCTCACTTATAAAAGGGAGAAATTCTGACAAATTAAGAGACTAGAGTAACTAGTCAGACTTACAAGTTGAATGTGAAAGGACCTTGAAATTTCTTTAAGACATAGGTGCTAAAACTGCTTTTTTAGCATTGGCAGCAGAGAACTGGGTAACTCAGGAAGTGTATCCTAGGCTGTGCTCCCGTTTGTGAGTCTGACATACATCCTTCTTCACTTGTTAAAGATGCTGCATCAGAACTGTAGTGCCAGTTATGACTGAACTGCTGATAACTTCAGTCAGGGAAGGAATCACCTGCATCTCTGTAACAGACCTTTCACTTACAATTTCAATTTTCTTTGTACTGAGGTAAAATGGTCAGATGACACAGACTCAAAGACAAGCTGCATACAAGTGGCACACACACAGCCCTACTTGTCTTTTGCCACAACCTGCCTACATTATCAAGATAGCACAGAAGGTTCAGATCAACTCATGGGTGAAAACCAGTTAGTCAAAGCAGAACCTGAGCAAGAAAGTGGTTATAATGTTAGGTAAATTAAAGTATTTTGGAAAGCTTTCTATACGTACACTTCTTTGGCTGAAGGTACACACAATTGGAGCAGTCAGGGTGTAGTTTAGATGTATTATCAGACTCTCGGACATAAGCGGCTTTGAAGAAAACTCCCATAAATATTAGAAAAAAAAAATCACTGTGAGGGTGTCAAGCACAGGAACAGGAGCCCACAGGGGCTGTGGGATCTCTGTCCTTGGATATACTCAAAAAACAAACAAGCAAGGCACTGAATCACTTGATCTAATGAGTTCTGCATGGAGTAGGGGTGTTGGATCCGATGACTCCCAAGAGATCCTTCCAATCAAAATTATTCTGACTTTATTCTATTATTTCTTTCTTAAGCTATACTCTCAGATAACAGCAACAGTGAATAACACTTTCTCCTAGAGGATTCAATCCTATCCCACTGGATGATGACTTGAATTAACCAATCAGACCTTAACTTTACAGAATACTGCACAATATTTCCTCAGCAGTGTGTTAACCACAAGAACATCAAACTAACCAAGTACTCTTTGCACTGGCATCTTTTTGGATGAACACCCAAATTTTAAGTTAGTTCTTATTCTAATACCAAGATTACCTGATGTTCTAAATTGTGATAGAGACTGTCATAATCATCCCAATGGCACAACAGAACTTCATCTATCAGAGTGCAAATTTGCTTACGCTTACTTGTATTTCAAAACACACTTCTTTGATCTTGCCTTTTCTAACACAGATGGCAACCTGCACATTAAAAAACAAGAACAGAACATAAAAGCCCTATCAAAGAAAAATATTCCAGGACATACACAATTATACCCAAGAGGAGAGGAAGAGAAAACAAGGCAGAGACATTAGTCACACAATAATGTGCTACTGGAAAGCAGGTACTTGAGGCTGAAATCATTGAAAAATTAAGAAATTACAGAATTAAGATTGTCTTATGTGTATAGATGGCCATCCAACCTGCATTCCTTATATCCCTGACTGCTAGAGACCCTAAAAGGTGTGATTCTTGAAACCTTCAACTAATTACTCACAGTGAGTGGAGCATTTTAAATGTAGTATTCCTGCTCCAGTTCCTTTCCTCCAAAATAGGGATAATCACACCATCACAGCCCAATTGAGTACAGAGAAGTTAATTGATGTTTGTGAGGCATTCCAGTAGGATACTGATGAACAGCATGACGACACCTACGTGGAAGTTAATAACTCCATTCACTGTGGCGTTTAAGTGGCATGTGGTGAATAATGCCCAGGGCAACACAGTGAAGGATGATTAAAAGCAATATTGACTGGTTACCTCCTCAGTTGGTACTCCCCATCCTTCATACTGTGAAGGATGTGAAGTTCCTATAGAAAAAATAGCCCACAAATATGTAACTGAAGTCTGTATCACCATGTTTATTTCCAAATTCTGAGGATACCCCCTCTCATCTTGGCACCTTAATATTAAATTATCTTTGATAATGCCTACGCTAAATTGTCATACAAGTACACGGCCTTACGGAAGGAAGCACGACCCGGCAGAGCCCAGTACCGGATATGCACGCA
>NW_008824291.1:77729-92511 GCF_000699105.1 Pygoscelis adeliae | reverse complement strand
CCTCAGATACTCTTTGCATGGCACCCCCAAGGAGATGGGGGGGCACAGGTACCCTTCACAGCCAGCACATTGCTGTGTAAGAGGAAGGCACAGGGCCCTGCACCCTGATCACTTCTGCTGCAGTGGTGCCATTGCCCAGGAGCTACTGCTGCAGCACACCGCTGTCTCCCCAAAGCAGACCCCGGAGTAAAAGAAGTTCCTGATGAGCCCAAACCCTCCTTCCCTGGGCGGCTGCTGGACTGAGGTGTGCCGGGCCGAGTCTGGGACTGGTGGCCAGGGTCCATGCCCGACTGCCAGCACTTAGCCTGCTCTGAAGTCAGGCCCGAGCTGGTCTGACAGGCTCGGGGTAGACGGGAAGGGAGAGGCCGCCTGCGGCTCAGGAATGTGCAGCCCTTATCTCTGGCTCCCCTGCAATCCTGGGGAGGGAATAACTCTCCAGAGTTTGCCTTTCTCTCGCTCTTACTCACCCTCTGTCCTGGGTGGAGCTTGATTCTCGCTGGCTCGGAGGTGCCCGTGAATACACGAGCAGGGCAGGGGACTGGAGAGCCCGAGAGCACGACCCACCACCTGCCCTGGCTCACCTGGGAAGGTAGGATAAGTGCAGGCACCTCCTGGGGTACCTGAAAACCGCATGAGGTGGCGGGCCAGGCCTGGGGAGGTCCTGTCCTGCTGCTCTGCGCAGGACCGGGCGCTTGGGATCTGGGGCAGGGACTTCTGCAGGCAGTCTGTGGGCAGGAGATGGCTGCTTCAACGCAAAAAGGCTCCAGTAGCAGGAGCTCCCAGCCACGCCATGACTGCCCCCATGGGAGAAAGGAGAGTCCCAGGGGGAGATGGGAGAGGCAAGGGTGGGGGGGGAGAGAATGTCCCAGCACAGACAGCAGGCATTGTGGCTAGTGTGGGAAGAGACCTGTCAGTCCTCTGGTAGCCTGATCAAAACAGCTTAGTGAATGCTTCACTGAATTTGTGTCCCATCTCCTTTGAGAAAGCCCTAAGAAGTGGATATTTCCAAACTTATCCCTGTCTTCAGGAAGAGATCTTGCAGCCTGATTCAGCTTCCCACGAACAGAGCCTGAGCTGGCCTTCTCCTTGGATAGGAAACACCGCAGGGATGTGTGGTCAAGAGATTGGGACAAAGAGGACTTCACTGGTGGTAGCGCTGGAAAGGCCAAGGTCTGCAGTAGGCTAAGAGCCAAGAAACAGCCCCTGAGGCCCACTGCGCCTTTACTTGCTTTGACCTCACTCCCTCCACACGCATGGGTGTGTAGCTGTCTGCCGACATGGCCTGCAAGCAGCGACACAGACATTCATGCACGTACATGCAAAAGCACAGACAGATGCATGTGGACACATGCGTGCACAGGCACACATGCATATACTCACTAATTGTTTCCACAGATGTGAACCTGTCTGACAGACCTCAGGTTTTGTGTGTGAGCAGAGAGGAAGGGGAAGGTCTTGTGTTCCCATCACTCTAAATTGACTAAGGTCAATAGAGGTCAATTACAGCTTTTGTCTGGCCTGAGGACCAAGGTTCTCTATCTTCTAAAAACAGTGAGAGGGGGAGGAGGCACTTGTAAAGGGACAGAAGTGTCTATAGCATCCTTCTGCTGCTGAAAACATCTAATTCATGAAAGTTGCAATAAGCTCAGCTGTGATAGAGGCCAAACATACATGAGTAACAACTCTAGACAACAAACTAGCCCCAAAACAGAGCAGTGACAATTACAGCAGTGCAAAACACTGGTGGCCCGCGATCCCTTTGCACAGCCTACAACAGCATGTGTTTTCACTGGATGAAGAGGCAAGCAGGCAGAAAAAGCACAGCATGCCTTCACCCTATTACAAGGCCACAGAAGGGCTGCAGTTTGGGGAGACAGTTTTTTTTTTCATTTTGGCCTAACTCCCATTTAGCTGAGGGGCTTTAGAGTTGTATTTGAGGGACTAAGAGACAGTTGTATTTGCTGTTACCTGGCAGTGGAAATAGTAGTATTCTGAGGGAAAAAAGTTATGCTCTTTGCTTTTTTTTGTAGGGAAAATTGCATGTCAAAGGATAAAGTGAAAATGTCACATACCACAGTCTGGTATGATTGTGCCAGAGCAGTGTCATGGCTGAGGACAGAGACACCTGTGTTCTATACATCATTTTTCAGGCAATCACAACTTTCCAAGCAACTGAAATTCACCTCCAAACCTTGCAGGATTGGACTTCTTTGTATTTTATGGTTAAATGGAACACTTTTGGACCGCTTCTCAGGCCCCATTTGGCTGGATTTTTGTAGCCCTGATGAGGAAGAGGAGTTTCATGAGTGCATTTCTAAAATCAGGGTGTGGGGGAAAGTAAAAGTCAAGGGCAGCATGCAGTTCTCCAAATTATACGTTACACTGTTGGATCTTTTCTTGAAGTTCTCTGTTTTAGAATTCCTTATACCTGCTACCTAGTATATCAAAATCCAAGGACAGGGTTTGATTGAAAGACAGTAGGCTTGGCATGAGCATTGCTATCGTAGACGTGGTGCTTAGGGACATGGTTTAGTGGTGGACTTGGCAGTGTTAGGTTAACAGTTGGACTTAATGATCTTAACAGTCTTTTCCACCTAGATGATTCTACGATTCTGTCTCTTCAGGTAATCTGCTCTCTGTAAGAGGCCCCTTTTGCACACAAGATAGCACTTCATTTTTCAATAGCTGTAAACATCAGGTTTTGCCCTCATGACTCTCTACAGGTTGGATTTACACATGCCACTCCATATCCTTTATTGCATAGGACAGTTAAGATTGACATGCTGACATGCTGTTTCAATAACTACTTCACAAGGAAAATTACAACATGTAATTTTTCTGCTACTTTTCCCCTCCTCTGGCCTATAGGAAGATCCCCTGGACATTCTGAATGGCTGGCTAATTTCCTGATTCTCCAGCAAAGAATATTTTGTGGGATCCCTTGCACTGACTAATAAGCAGAGGTCAGTGGGAGTCCAGTAGATGTTCTGAGGTGCTGTCCAGGCTCCCAGTTCTACTCTGTTACATGCCTGTAGCATTCAGTACATTTCCTACTCGCCTTAGACACAGAAAGAGTTTGTTGTGCCAGTTTGTAGGGTCAGTTGACAAATGTATGTAATATGGAAGATAAAGTTGTAGTCTCTGGAAG
This sequence comes from Pygoscelis adeliae, assembly GCF_000699105.1. Taxonomy (NCBI): domain Eukaryota; kingdom Metazoa; phylum Chordata; class Aves; order Sphenisciformes; family Spheniscidae; genus Pygoscelis; species Pygoscelis adeliae. The sequence continues at coordinate 89,363 of NW_008824291.1, read as the reverse complement.
CTCAGTGAATGAATTGATCAAATTAATTGAAGCAATTTCTCATCTCATGACCATGACTTCAGATGAAGTGAAACTCCTAGACTACAGCAGGCAGACATATACCATTTTTTTAAAATTATGACTGACATCCATATAAGACCACCTAGAGTAAAGAATGGGATCACATTCACTCAGATACTTTAACATAGGGTGATCAGTGGAGGCTGGTCAGATGACCAAAAGAAAAGGCCTGGGGGTTGTATACATGACATTGTAACAGGAATAACAAATTCCATATTTCATCTTCCAAACAGAAATTTTAATAGTAACCCAGGCTTTGAGCCTACAGTCTAAAACTGAGAGAACATTGAGAATGAGAACACAGAGAGACTTCAGCAGAAAATATAGAAAGGAAAATCGAAAGAGGAAAAACAATTGCTGTGAGGACTTAGCAGACACAGTTGTGGCTGAGAAAGGGTCTAATTCAGACTATTACCCACATTTCACCATGCTGTTCTGGGGAACATATCTGAGCCTTGCTTGGTGAGAAGAGCAGTTAATAGGAAGGTATCCAGCATCCTTTGCCATAGCTCCTGTAAAATTTCCATGGCTAAACCAGGAAATTCTGGGGTACACTTGAAAACTAAAAGTGCTACAGGCACATCACTGTGAGATTGGCAAGTGAGAGACCTTAAATTGAGAGATCCTTTCTCAGTAGAAGTCCAATCCTTAGTACAGAAAGCTGGCACATGTAGGAGTAGCTTCTGGAAAGGATGAGCATGTCTGTCATTGTTAATGTAGGTTATTCAGTCTGCTGCAGCAGGATTAGAAGGCACTAGCTGTCTCTCCATCACACAATGCAGAATTAAAAAAACCCACACCTTAAACCATATTCCAGGAGACAGGTCCCTCCCCAAATCGTTTACCTAGGACAACATTTTCTTGAGAGCAAACCAACATTTTCCATGTCTTACTGTCACAATGTCTGCTCAAGTAGTTTTACCTTAGGCTTTACAGTCCTCTCCTAAAACTGACCGTTCCAGAATATGAGCAACCTGTTTTCATGTAATGTTTTCTATTTATCAGGCTAAATAATGTTTTTTAAATAATTGATTTCTAAACTTGGGGGGTTCTAAACATTTTGGAAACCTGAAAATTTTTCACAGCCCACCATAAGAGATGTAAGTGATGTCATTGAACATGGCACGTGGGCCAGTTGTGGCCCACGCACTCCTGCCTGCTGGACCGCCGTTTGGAAATAGCTGCTTTACATTTTTCTCTTGGATGTACCATTTGCTGCTTCTTTGTCTCTCAAAATTGCTTTGATTCATTTCTTGACCAGGGTTTGGAAGTCCTTCAGACGTTGATAGCACAGAGGGGTTTTGTGGCTGGCTGTGGAGTCCAGCAGGCTAAAGTAAATTCTTCTGTCTGTGTTGCCTTTCTCTTCTTGCTGGTATCCAGGGCAATGAAAAGACAAGGTGTTTAGGCCCAGCAAATTGTGCCTATATTTGCACATAAGCATGGGGTCTCAGGCAGAGATCATATCTTACTAGCCCTTTCCAGCCAGAGTGATGCAGCCTTGCTTCTTCTCAGGCAGTTCCCTCTGCTGGTGCATACAGACCTACGAAGGCCTCAGCTTTTGGGAGTGTCTTGTAGCAGAGAAGCAGGTCCAGCCAGGGGAGTGATCATCTGAGAGAGGCAGTCTGTGAACTTGCTGTGCAGGCAAAACACGTAACAACAAGCAGTGGAGTCAGCATTGAGAAGGAAGATAGAGCCAGCCTGAGGTGCTGAGACATCAGCAGAGGTTGACATCAGGCAGCAGCAGCAGAGAGAGAAAGGAAACATTGAGCCAGTTTCCTTTAGCTTAGAATGGGTAAATACAGTCTATCACTCTTGATTCACACCTGGCACAAAGAATCAAGAAAAATGCAGGCCCTTTTTTTTTTTTTTTAATCTGTAGGGCTTTGTGGTGATCATCCACTCAGTATAGCTGAAACTAGAATTTCATGCTACTTTTTTAGAAAAAAAACAGTTAAAGTCCATTGATATGGAACATAATATGGACAGTCAGCAAATGATGCACAAGCCAACAGGTCTATACTTTTCCCAGTTTCTGCTCTCAGTGTTAATCCAGAGGAGAATTTTTACATCTAGCTTCATCTGTTAGTTACTTTTCCCTGCTCTGCCTACATTAAACATTTCCTTATGGTTGAACATTTTTCTGTGCAGAGACAGCTGTAGACTGTGATCACATCACTGTTTACTCTTTCCAATATTAAGAGGGTCTGATAGCTTTTGTGGATCACAAAAGCTGAGTGCTTGTGATAAGTATCAAAGCTAGTAAAGTCACACCAATGTGAACAGGAGGTGGCCTCAGGCCAAGCCAAAGGGAAATTTCCATTGGAGACTCCCTCCTCAAAAAAAGCTCTTGATAATTGCATACGGATAACTGCATGCTCCTTTCTCTCCTCCTGTTTCTCCCCTGCTAATATTTTTTTGGCTGAGGAGGGGAGTGATTGCATTAGTACTCCCTGTGCAGAGGTGCATTGGCACAGTAGCAACCAACCCAGGTCTTCAGGAAAGCCCAGGCAGACGGGTGGAGAAGACCTTTGCTGCTGAGAGATTGTCTCATCAGCCCATTATATCAGCCTTCATCTCCCACTTGTTAAGTTTTCAACAAGCTCCTTCGTGCTCTCCTTTATCCACTGCCCCTAAGCATGGGAGGAGTTACTCATAAACAGCTACAAAGCCTACCTTCTTTTTCTCCTTTGGCTTCCTCCTGAAAAAAACCCAACAACTATCCCATATTAGCATGCTAAAAAGTAAGTTCTAAAGCGCTAGTGTACTGAATACTTGTTTCTTTCTATAGCCTTCTCTGTACCTGTCTGTGTTCATCATTGTCCCATCTACTATACTTAGAGGAAGGATTTCTTGGGAAGGAACTAAAGTTTGCAGTTTTGGTTCACTCATTATCTAATACGGTAAGGTTCTGATCATGACTGGTGTTCTTGATACTTCTAAATTTATGAACATGATTTTATGAAATGATTGCTTAGGATAGCAGACAACTGCATGAAATGCCAAATAATGATAACAGCCTTCTAGAATGCGTGGAGAGAAGACACTGTGGATCAATGCTTTTTTTCCTGACTTCATGAAATACCAATTCTGAGTGACTGCAAAATCAGAGGAACAGTAAATGCAAAGTACTGCAGGGCTTGTATGGAGAAGATGGGAGCCAGTGTGGTGACTTCTCAAATGATAAATGAAGGCTAATCTGGAATCCCTGTAAAAATAAATTCACAAATGTTTCATCTAGGTCCATGTGCTCTTCATGGTGGAGCACATGGACCAAGCACATGGTTCCTTAACAGACTTTTTCTTTGTCTGATGCCAGTTACTTTGCCTTTAGGCATTGTGATGATTCTCCCATGCTTCTCTTTATGTTAAGAAACTCCATCAAAAATTTCATAGAAGCTATCTGTAGTACAGTGCCTACAGCCCACTTAATTCCAAAACTGATTATATGTACAATACTAAATTTGCACATCTCCTAGTTGTTCCTTAGTACCTCTCAGCTCATTTTTCTCTTTCATCTGTTTATCATGTCTAATGGGGCCTAGATTATGAGACCGTCTTAAGCAAGAACAAATTTAATAATTGCTGGTACTTCATCTAGTACAATGGGATTCTGACTCTTCGTCAGAGTCTTTTACTCTAACTGTATATTCAACCAAACCAGCAAGGCTGTTTGCCTGAAGCCTCTTGGGATTCAGGAAAATCAATTTGTTGTCACTGGGGCAGTTCAGCAACAGCAGAACTAAAAGAAAAAAACACAAAGCATAGTAATCCTATCCTATAAATCAGCAGGATGCTCATTGCTCCTTAGTTGTCAAAAAGCAAATGGCATATTAGGAAAGGAATGGAATGTAAACACTGGATATAAAGCCATATTTCACTTCCATCTTGCAGCCCCAGTCCCACCATCTCAAAAAAGAATACAGTAGAGTGAAACAAATTCAGAGAAGAGAATAGAGGATCATCAGAGGCACAGAATGGTTTCCATATAAGAAACAGTTGAATAAGTTAGGGTTCTCCATCTAGAAAGGTGATGAGTGGTGGGAGAGTTGACAGATGTATAAAATTAGAGTGGCGTGTCAAGGGTCAATAGATGTTGATTTTCCTATCCAAAGCAAAAAAACAAAGTACAAGCAGCAGATTCAAAAGAGAAGGAGACTGTTCTTGACTGTATTGCTGAGCTGTAGAACTCCTTGCCTCTGGCTGTTGCAGATGCTGAAGTTTTATATGGGTTTAGGGAAACTCTGTGTGAGTTTATGATAGCAAAATCCTTTGAAGCTATCTACACTCATTAAAGCATATCTGGGTCAGGAGGTTCTTGAGCCTCAAGTAGCTAAAATTGGCTTAGAGAAGCTGGTGAAGCATCGTAAATGCTTGGCCTGTCCCTATATGTTTTCCACATCATCAGCTCTTAGTTCCTATCGGCGATGGATGGGGTACTAGGCTTGATGGACCTTTGATCTGATCCAGTACAGCTGATTTTATGTTCTGTTCTCCCAGAAACATGTGGTAAGGAGAGGGTTCAGACATAGTGAGAATGAAGCCTGGCGAGACTGAGAATTTGTGCACTCTTTATGTAGAGAAACCAGAAAGAAAATACAGAAATTGATATGAGTAAATGGCAGGTGAAATGCAAAGATGTTCAGAGGGGCTTTTACATTACAAATGTTTAGTATTAAAGAAGACGATACACAGGAGTACAAAGTACAGTATACTGCATGGAATGGGATTGGGAAAAACTATAATATTTTTTGAGAATTATAATCTAAATCATCAGAATTTATGTGAGGAAAAGCCATCTCAGTAATTTACACAGAGAAAATTGATTGAAATACGTTATTTTGAATACAGTTTCAGATTAAGGATGTGGGTGCACACAAAAATGCTGTACATACAGGTGTGTCATCACAGAGTAACGACTTCATAGCAGCTGTCTGTATGCATGTACCTTTACTGTACAATACCCTGTGGTAAATGCAAGGTATTACAGTTCACTTTTGTTGAAGAAGTAATTGCCTTTCATTCATGACAAGGAATACGTATGGTGGGTACTGTGGGTCATTATGTTTGTGCAAACTTAGTTTACTTCACAGTAATTTGATCACAAATCCATACCCTAATGGCCAGTTGTTAGCTAGATAAATATGCTAAAATCATTTCAGGGACTAAAAGTGCAAGTAATGCACTAAAAGTGCATTACTTTCAAAAGACTGTTAATAAGATCTCTTATGAAGTTTACTCAAAGTAAGTGGTAATAAACACTGAAATTATTAAATCCAGAGGTAATTGCAGGGGACTTTGGGAAAAAACTAAGTGAGCTGAAAGGCCAGGATAATGCAAATGAAACCATGTGCTGCCAGTGCAAGGTAATTTGTACAAAGGAAAAAACCTGATCTAATTGTATGTCCTCTGGGATTCAAGTAAATATACAGTTTTGGTTGGTGAAGGTGCAAGTATACCTGTTATAATAAGCTTGACTTCTCCAAATCATCTAAATAAATGCTTTCTGAAATGTGATTAAAATTCTACATTATGCTAAATTAACAGGTCTTGCATTAGGTAGTTAATGAAATAGTAATTTATTAGTATCAATCATTAAAGAGAAGTTATTAATAATGTTCTTTTTTATCAGACTTACCAGCAATTGAGTCTTTCTCCAGTGCTGCTCAGGAGTTCAATAAAATGTTTATGTAAACAGTAAATAGTCTAGTAAAGTTCAAGGATAACAAAGTTTGAGGAAACAGTAAATATATTTATAAATATCATATTTACTAAATAACAGTAAAAATCACAGCACTACAATCTGATGAAATGTATTTTAATACAGATAGAAAACAATATACAGAAATCCAGAATGAAGGTTGCAATTGTAGAATAGAAGAGTCAGTGATGTGAAGATGAATTAAATTACCAGAAAAAGTTCAGAGAATTCTTAAAGAAAAGCCACAAATATTGTTCAGGGACAGGAGACAAGCCCTACCAACAGCAAGTCTGTTCAATTTATCATGGAGAAAGCTGAGACGTGATTTACACTGCACTTTAACAGACAAAAGATCTGGTATTCGGTAATTTTTCAATTGTGCGAATAGAGGCATTATAATACAGTTAAAATCTGAAGTTAAAGATTACTTTGTGAAATAAGATGCATTTTCACTGCAATAAAAGTAAATGAATGCTGAAGTAGCTTGTTAAGAAAATGGTTGACTCACAGCTATTTGGTTTTTGTTTTTTTTTTTTAAATAATCTTTCTAATGTATATATTTAAATATAGTTACTGGAGGAATGTTATTGCCTGTGTGTACAAGTGACTAGGGTGTTCAGGCTGAAAGGTTGTTTGGCTCTTTTTTGCCCTTTGTATCTATACTTTTCTACTCTACGCCACTCTGCTTTTCTTTACTCTATCAGTCAGGCCTCTTGTAGAGCAGGACTGTGTGCTGCATACTAATCATGGCTACTGCTCTTCCATCTACATTAAAATAGCAATGATAATCAAGTCGTATATTGTAGGACTTCTCGGAAGGAATCAGGAAGTAGCTTTCCTCATTACACAACTGGATAAATGTATTTATCATCTTCCTTTGACCCAGCTGACCACAGGTACAGGTAGAATGGGATAGTGAAATGCTGAGTTGCAGTATGCAAGCCAGATATTCACTGAATTGCAATATTCAATGCTAAGCTAATGGTTTGCAATAGTACATCAGGTGATTTAATAGTCCCCCTTCATGTACTCTTAATCTTTTAAAAAGCAGTTGTGATATACACTAGACAACAGACAGTTCAAAATTAAAATAGGCACTTTAAATTATTAAGAAGTTTTGTTTCAAAAAATAGTCATCATTGGATAGGTTTGTTTTTAACAGATTTGCACAAAGTTCAGTGTTATGTTTTATCTCTAATATTTTGATCAATGAAGTAAAAACACTTGTGGTAAAGCTTTTAGGTACTTAATTATTGGGAAAGTCAATAAAAATAGAAGATAGGACAGGTATACAGAGCACCTTGGATCACTTGATAAACTGATGCATCACCGTTAGTTATTACACATACTAAGAATCCATTTCATACTTATAAAAAGGGGACTGTACCCAACAACCATTGGAAAAACTAATGGGTATCAAAATAGCCAATGAGCTGAAGTGCAGTGCCATGGCAACATCCACAGATGTACAAGCAGGCGTAGGGAGGCAGTTTTGTCTCAAATACAGCATTGGTAAGAGAACCATCGGAATATTGTGTTCAGCTGTGCTGGCTGCATTTTAAAATGGACCTGGAACAGAGTACGAAAGAACTAGTAGTACAATTTGATGGCTCACAAAATGTTGTACAGTAATGGTAGGATTCATCAGCCTTGATGTGGGTGTCTACTTTAGTGTGAGACAATTACTCACTTTATTGTATTGACTACATTTTAGTGGTTGGTAATAGTAGTATGGACATCAGACATTCATGGAGATGTTCTGCAATGAAGATGCCTGAAGTTGGGTGAGACTGATCTGTCCTACTGTAGAAGTTATGTTTGAAAGTACAACTGAAAAGGTAAAAAACCTGCTCCGATTACTTTACTCTGTTAGCCATTTAAAGACTGAAATTCTGGAACCACCACCTCCTAGGCAAGTTTTGGTATAAATTACTGAAAGTTTCAAGCTGGATCTTGGTAAAATGGCTTGTATGTACAGGATAAAGGTAATCTTGGAGTTAAAAAAATTGAAGACTGAGCACTGAAGCTTTGGAAGACTGATTTGTTAATGTCTCTGGGAGAAAGATTAAGAGAAGACTTGACCAAATGTAAGCATCTATATTAGAAGATGAATCTCAACCCATACTCCTTTGATTTTTATTCACCTATTGTCCATCAACTATAAAGGGGAACACAAGGCAATTAGCTTGCATGTAGGCATGTTATACACCTGCATTTAGTTAATGAATCTGACCCTTGAGGAGCAATCCTGGTTCCTAAACTTAGGTGGTTAGTGTCATTTTAGGTGCCTTAGGGTATCTAAAACACAGCAGATGCGGCACAAGCCCTACGAGAGACTCACACCCTTCTTGACCAGCAGCTGGAGGCCACACAAGATACCTTAGGGCATCCCAAGTGACATTAAACACCTGTGTGTAGACACCTGAATTGCTCCCCTGCTTATAGTTTGTTTGCACTTTATTTGTATTTAATTTACCCAAGGCTTAAGGGCTAGGTGCTGGGAAGAGGTTAGAATTTTTCCCCTTGCTACCTAATTTGGCTTCTGGAATTTTTCTTTCATCTTCCTCTAAAACAACAGGTACTGGACAGCAGGATAAGTAGTGGCATATGCCAGTATGCTTAGTGGTCTTAAAGAACTTCTCAGGTCCCATATTGGTGTGTTCTGCTCATAAAATCAAGTTTAAAACAATTGCTAGAATTTTTTCCCAGATCATATTGGCAGGATATAATAGGAGTCTTTTGCTTTCTTGTACAGTGTAAGGGCAGTACTCTTCCTGGGATGCTTTTCCTGATAAAGTTGCAGCTGCTGAAGGCGTGAAAGACATTGGTGGTGTGCTTGAGCTTTCCTGTTCCCTTCTGGTAGTACATTGTACATTTTATGGCTCTGGGGCTTTTGTACTAAGGGTCTTTAGGGTCTTACTTTTTTCAGTACTTGTCATGTAAATGGAAGGAGGGATATTCAGTGGTTCCTTTTGGACTGATCATATGTCACATAGCTATTCACAATTGCAGGTGCTGGATTTATGTGATCTCCTCCTGTAACTATATACAATTCAGTTCCTGAACTATAATTGGACTACGGAATATCTTATTACCCTTTATAAAGATCCTCAAGGGCATTGTGGAGGCGCCATACATTATTCTTTTTAACATCTTCATTTTTCACTAGATTCCCCATAGCTTGTGTCATAAAAATTTGTGAACTGTGACTAGCAATTAAAATAAAATGAAATTCCTAATTAAATAAGCATATAAATAAGTAAAATTCTCTATTAACCAGTAGTTACAGGCTTCCATATACATATGGTATATTTTCAGTTTGTGACTTAGTTTCTTTGACAGTTATAGTGGTTCAGATTTCCAAAAATATGACGTCTATCTTTTTCTGGGGTGAATGAAGCTGCAGAAAATAGATTTGCAGGTGAAGTTCAAGCAAGGAGGCAACCCCTTCTTGGAGTTCCTCTTTTGTTTTAGATGCCACCATAATCTAGGAAAATACAGCCATCATGCAAGAATACTAATAAATAATGTGTGCCCTAATCTTCTGTCACTCTGGATTGAGGAAATCTGACAAGGTGTTCAGCGAATTCCTGTTAAAGGAACCAAGGCATAAAAGCAAAGAATTGCTGTCTGACTTTAATGAGAACCTTTGACAATTGGTTCTAAGGAAGTAACAGCCCACATGGGCTATGCATTTCACAGAGCTCTTGTCCAAATTTTGCTGCTTCTGCCAAATATTTCCTTCATTTTGCTCTTCCAGGCCTCCTACCTGACAACTGCCAAAGGTTTAAGAGAGAATGAGAAAGTACTTATGCTCAGCTGCCCTTCCTGGCATTATACATCCTGAACGCCCTACAAAAGAAACAGAATACACAGTTCTAGAGTCAAACAATAACAAGGCAACACTGCATACTTAGTAATATATCTCATCTTCTCTAAGGCATGTGAATTGGTACTCCCCAAAATCCAGCATTGCACTGTGATAACTGACACATTTGGAATGGATCAAAACTAGTTAACATAGATGTAAAGAGACAGTAGTTTTAAAAAAACAATTGTATCGTAGAAACTGCACTAGGGCAAACAAATATTAGCCATAAATGGTATGTTATCATTTTCAGCTAATTTGCAGGGGAATTACTTATCAAATAGTGGATTATTTGACATAGAACTAGAGACACAGCCTTGCAGTTGACAGCTTAACAACATCAAATTTGAACCAGCATCTCAGAGTTCTGCCAGTTGCAGATAGCTCTTCCCAGGAGTTGTAACTTAGCAAAAAAAAAAAAAAAAAAAAAATTGTCTAAATTCAGAATCTAGATTAATTCCTCAAGATGGACAGTAGCAGGAGTGTACTTGCAAAGACTGTGAGTGCATGGAATCCAAAAGCTCAGGTGACTCTGCTTCCTCATAGTGAATTAGCATTCCTAGCAGACTTTCTGCCCAGGAGCTACCTAGATCACTTTTGTAAACTTTTCTTTATTCATTAATGTGAGATCAGCTCACACTTACCATACTGATGAAAAATAATAACCTTTGAGGTTCCAGTTAACTTCTCCCCTTCTGCTTAAATTGACAGGGAAGTAGTTTGAAAGACTACTGAAAGAGTATCAATCATTTTGTGCATCTCTTGTCATGCAAAGCATGGACTATATTCATTGTAGATAGCAGCACATGAGAAGCTAGAGGGAGATTATTGGGATGATGCTAACGCCAAGTGTTCCTGAGATATTTCTTCACAGAAATTACCCATACTTTTTAGGGCTTACAAATGGTGTAATGCAAATACACCATATCATTGATATATATACACATGCACACATAAAAAAACCAGCATTATTCATGCAAGCCGAGAATTCATAAACCTAGTATAGTTCTTGTTGCAGGTCAGGGAATTAAAGCATGCAAACCAATTAATAGAATGATAGAATCATAGAATGGTTTGGGTTGGAAGGGACCTTCAAAGATCATTTAGTCCAACCCTCCTGCCATGGGCAGGGACATCTTTCACTAGATCAAGTTGCTCAAAGCCCCATCCAACCTGATCTTGAACACTTCCAATGATGGGGCATCCACAACATCTCTGGGCAACCTGTTCCAGTGTATCAATACACTTATCGTAAAGAATTTCTTCCTTATGTCCAATCTAAACCCACCTTCTTTCAGTTTAAAACTTTTGCCCCTTGTCCTGTCACTACAGGCCTTAGTGAAAAGTCTCCCTCCGTCTTTCTTATAAGCCCCCTTTAAGTAGAACAGAATAGAATAGTTCAGTTGGAAGGGACCTACAACAATCACTTAGTCCAACTGCCTGACTGCTTCAGGGCTGATCAAAGGTTAAAGCATATTATTAAGGGCATTGTCCAAATGCCTCTTAAAACACTCACGGGCATGGGACATCGACCACCTCTCTAGGAAGCCTGTTCCAGGGTTTGACCACCCTGTTGGTAAAGAAATGTTTCCTAATGTCAAGTCCGAACCTCCCTGATGCAGCTTTGAACCATTCCCAGGCATACTGTCCCTGTATCCCAGGGAGAAGAGATCAGCACCTCCCTTTCTACGTCCCCTCCTCGGGAAGCTGTAGAGAGCAATGAGGTCGCCCCTCAGCCTCCTTTTCTCCAAACTAGACAAACCCAGAGTTCTTAGCCACTCCTCATAGGACATGCCTTCCAGCCCTGTCACCAGCTTTGTTGCCTTCCTCTGGACACATTTGAGTACCTTCACATCCTTCTTAAATGGTGGGGCCTAGATCTGCACACAGTACTCAAGGTGAGGCTGCACCAACGCTAAATACAGCAGGATAATCACCTCTTTTGGCTGGCTGGTTATACTGTGTTTGATGCACCCCAGGATTGCGGTTGACCTCTTCGCCGGGCGGG
>NW_008824291.1:49490-75883 GCF_000699105.1 Pygoscelis adeliae | reverse complement strand
TGGAGTCACCATCCCTGGAGGTATTTAAAAGACGTGCAGATGAGGCGCTTAGGGACATGGTTTAGTGGGCATGGTGGTGTTGGGTTGACGGTTGGACTCGATGATCTTGGAGGTCTCTTCCAACCTTAATGATTCTATGATTCTATGATTCTTCTCCAGGCTGAACAACCCCAAGTCTCTCAGCCTTTATTCATATCAGAGGTGTTCTAGCCCTCGGACCACTTCCCTGGCCCTCCTCTGGATCTGCTCTAACTGGTCCATATCTTTTTTGTACCTGGGATCCCACAGCTGGATGCAGTGCTCCAGGTGGGGTCTCATGAGAGCGGAGTGGAGAGGGAGAATCACTTCCTTCAACCTGTTGGCCACGCTTCTTTTGATGCAGCCCAGGATACGATTGGCTTTCTGGGCTGCAAGTGCACATTGCCGGCTCATGTCCAGCTTTTCATCCGCCGGTACCCCCAAGTCCTTCTCGGTAGGGCTGCTCTCAATCCATTCCTCCCCTAGTATGTACTGGTACTGGAGTTTGCCCTGATGCAGGTGCAGGACCTTGCACTTGGCCTTGTTGAACTTCATGTGGTTCACATTGGCCCACTCCTCAAGCCCTTCAAGATTCCTCTGGATGGCAATCCCTTCCCTCGAGCAAATCAACTGCATTGCTCAGCTTGGTGTGATCTGCAAACTTGCTGCTGGTGCACTCAATCCCACTCTCCATGTCATTGATGAAGATACTAAATTCTGCAGCATGAAGAAAACACACAAAACACATTACATCACCTTACCCATTATTTAATTTTTTTCTAGCTGTATAAATGCTAATAGCTACTCACTAGAAGGCACTCTAGATGAGTAGCTTTAAGGAAAACTGCCATATGGAATAAAACTGAACATTGTAGCACACCTCTCTGCTTCCATAAACAAACCCCTGCCAACATAGTGTCCTTTTGGACTAGTATATCAGCTGCCTGTGCGTTTGAAGTATGATACAGAGATCTTCATTTGCTCAAGCTTTTTCTCCCTTATATGCAGAAACTTCAACCTCTTCAACTCTCATTTGGATCCAGACGCTACAGTAATCTTTCCTTACACATATAGACACAACCAGTCACTCTTGAAACTGTTTTTATTCCCCAGACTCTAAATCTGTATCAGTAGACCATCAGCTTCCCATCTTGCACAAATGTAAGGTGCAGACACTTGTTCCACTTCCAACATACCAGCAGATGCATCACAAGTGCAAATAGGACCATATCTTTTTGAATGCATTCCAGATACTTCCCAAGAACTAAGTGCTTTCACTCTCTGGAATCCTATTCAGTAAGTTAGTTTTCTCTTAAGAGTTGCAGAATATTTAAAATATTTTTTAAATTAAAGTCCTTCTTAGTTATCATGTAAGCTGTTTCAAACCAGAATTCATCTACTTCTATCAAGGATTCTATGAAGAGATATACTCGAGTGCATACACAGTGGGTATAGTGTAGGTGGTTGAAATTGCTGCTCTTGCTTACCTATACTATACTATCCGTGTAGCTATGACAAGTGTCCTGAGTGTATTCGCCTCATTGCATACACACAGACTTTCTGTGTAGCACTAGTGCTATTACTCTGGCACTACCTGGGGCCACTGAACTTCTGTGAACACACTGTAGAGTTCATCTATGCATGCATAGCAGGCTGCCCACTCAGAATTACAACTGCTGCTGCAAACAAGTTGTCACACAATCCAGACAAAAGTATGAGATCTTCGGGTTCTTCCTGAACTTCATTTCTAAAATAAAAATGAGGATCTATTCAGGGGAATCAAAGTACATGACAGCTATACTTTAAAAGTGAGCAAACTCTAGAATTTCCTCACACTTAGGCTCAGGGTAATCTAGGGTCTTAGGGGAAAAGGATACTTTTTTTACAGTTTTCCTGCCTTTCCTTGGGAACAGTGTAATGGTCAAACACACTTATTGTAGTTACTCTTAAATTTATTGTGCCTACTTGTTTAGGGACTTGGTCTTACATCCTTGCAGGTCATGAGTTACTTAGGCTTATGGTGGCAGAAACATAATTTCTGGTTTTTATTTCATAGTTCTCAGATTTGTGCGTCTATTTTGGAAGAAATTAAAACCACCTGAAGGAAGTGAGGAGGCTTAATGACTAGAACCGTGCCTGGGCAAACACAGGAATGGCACACTCAGCAGGCTGCAGGTTCTTTCCAAGTGGGATTTGATGGTGCTTTCTCAGCATTAACTTCTAAGAAGGAGCTAGCTGAAATAAGACACAGCATCTCCCTCCTTAGTTCTTTCCTTGTGAGCCAAAGAGGGTGACGGTGCAGATTTTCCAGCCTTATTAGTCAGCCAGAGGTCTGTTCATGCTCCAGTGTTTGGTGTAATCCAGTTCAGGTGTTTGCTGTGGCCCTCAGGATCTGTTTTCACAGGTAAAGGTGACGTCTGAAGACCAGGCTGCCCCAGCCTGCCTGCTCCTGGTGCTCTCAGGGTGGCGGAGCGCACCTGGCCCTGGTTCCCTGTGGTCAGTACTGATCTCTTTGCTGATTCTTTGGAGGCTGGAGACTTCTCAGCACGGCCTTAGGTGGGAGATAGTCTGGGCTGAGCTGCGTGAAGGTTCATGGCCCAAAAAATGTCTCAGGCTGGATGCTGACAAACCTGCTTCCTGCCTGCCCTCCAGCCATGCCGCGCCCTCCGCCCAGCCCGCACAAAGCCCAGGGGAGCAGTCACCCGGTGCGTTTCACAGCTAAGGCTGACACTCCTTAGTGCACACACAGCGAAATGACACCCTCCAACACAGACGGGAGGAGGCAACGCCCTCCTGAGAGACTGTTTGTATTCTGGCAGCACAGTTAAGTACAGATGTCTCTCCATGTTACAGGCGAAGCACAGGTACCTTTCCAAACATCCCTCACAGACCAGTGACCCTCCTGGGACCATCTGTCCCACTTCACCTCTGATCACTATATTCAGTCATGCCAGGAGTCCCTCCAGCTCCATATTTGTTTTCTCCCTGTGGCCAGTGGCTTGGAGAAAACCACAAGGATCATTTTGCTTTTGCATCAAATTTATTTCTTCACTGGTACTGTTTTTCCTGCTTATTCATGAATATATTGACTGCCACAAATCCTTAGGGAACTAAAGTGACTCCTCGTATTGTAAAAACTACCCCACTTAGCCTTGCCCCTATGCTTCCTAACCTACCTTTCCAGCCAGAAATTGTGGGACAGTGGAAAAGTGTTCTGACAAAGTATTGCGTGCCTGTCCTGTTTGTACATACTTTCTCTAACCATCCTAAAACATCCTGTGGGAAGGAGTTCTGCAGAGTAAGTACAACTGAGAAAAAGTATTTCCTGGTGTTCAATTTGAACCCACTACCTGCTAGTTTAATTTTATGCCCTTTTAGTTCTTGTACTGGAGGAGAAAATGGACAGCTGTCCCTGGTCATACTGTGTAGATGTCTTCTCTAGACTAAAGAGTCAGTTCAGATTTATAATAGCCTTTATCAAGATGTGAGGAATGACACTTTCATATTCACAACACATTCAGGTTGTGAGTTCCCTCTGAATCTGTGTAGTGGTGTTATTTTCTCTATTCCTTACCTAATAATGCTTAGCATTAGCTGACACTTTTCCATTAAAGGTCCATCTTCTCCTTCTTGATTTATAACAGTGTTGAAATAATTAATCAATAAAATATAAAATTAAGGTTGTTTCACCACTTTATATTTATCAACATTATATTCACTCTGTCATTTTGATTGTCCAGTCAGTATCATAAGGTTCTTCTGCTGCTTCTTTGTTTTTTGTTTTTGTAGTTGGCTCTCTCATCATTACTGTTCTGAGCAAGCTAGCATTATGAGCAGTTTGCTGTCTGCATGACCACTCATCCCCTTTATGGGTTATATCTGAATATGTTGAATATGTTGGTCTCGTATCCAAGAATGAATGGAACTCTGGGAGCATTTCCTTAAAATGAAAGGCTAAAGACACTACTGAAATAGTTAAGAACAGGTACATAGGTGACTTGAGCACACCAAAATGGAGGTATATAGTAGACTGCTTTTTATTTTAAGAGAAAAAAAGATAGAATGAGAATTAGAGTGGGAAGATAAATCTAGACAATTCAGACTACAAATAAGGCTACATGTGTAGACTATAAAGATGATTTTCTATTGGAATACTTTGCACAGAGACCTGTTAGATTCAGTTGCTATCTCATATTAAGACCATATTTTTTCCTGTTGTATCGTGCAGCTCTACTAGGAGTTATAGTTTGAAGCAGAAGTAACTTGTGGGAGCTTGAGGCACAAGTAACAAAGCACTGATCTGTGCTATGCAGGCAGTCAGATACTAAGTCCACTCAGGCTTTATCTTGAAACTAATCTAGCTTTATACTTACAGCTATTAACGAGAGTGATAGTATGGGCCTGAAGTCCTTTTTTCTTCGACATCCAGGGCAATCCCTTCCATTTTGGGAGCAGAAGTGTTGGATGGCAATGACAATAGCAGCCACTTTCACCCTCTATACTCACACTTCCTATTAATGTAACTTTGCATGAGTGGTCAAGGACAGCCACGCTCTTTTTTGATTATGAGGAAGCCTATGTTGGCATGTCAGTGCTGGGGCCCCAGGAGAAGTATGTCCGAGCAGTGACATTAATTTAGGGTCAGAAGCCAAAGTGCTTTGGAGTTCTTTGCAGATCAATAGGATATTATTTATTGAGTTGTATTTGTGGCACAACAAGCTTGTCTTCCAAAAATTGGTTAAAATAAAATTTGTCTTTAGTCTCAAATAATAGGTTCCCTACAGACAATCGTCAAATATTGAATATGAGCCCCTTCAGCTCAGATTTTTCCCAACATCAAGTAATTGAAGAAGCAATCATGTCCCTTGGGTTTTATTTCTTCACGGATCTCATGAAGCTTTGTCTGACTTCTGACCATGTTACAACAGCAGGTTACCCTTATACTTGCCTGCATTCCATTCATACCATGCTTCTATTCATATGCTGAGGTGATTATAACACTCAATTTATAAGGATTCAGAGGGTGCAGTTGTATACATGCATATGCTTTTTGGTTTAGTACCATATTACACACAGGAAATAATTCCAGCATTTGGAAATGAGTTTTAATGGAGCCGAAATAATAACCAACAGCATTGTTCTTTAGAGGGGAAAAAAAGAAAAAAAAGGTAGCTTTAAAACAAAAGACAAATTTAAGCTTAGCAATTGGCAGCCTATAAAAGAAAGTTGGGCATTCTGTTAGATGCATCATCCTTGTTCATCACAGTGCTGCCCGATTTGATTTGTTCTTTATTGCCCAAAAACATTTGTGTAAAAGTAATGCTTAAGTGATTACCGCCTTTGCCTAATTTAAGGCTCCCCATCTGTTCGGAATGAACTTTCTCCAACATTACTCTGTGTGCTTTGAATCTCTTCCCTTTTGATTTTGCCATCATGAACCCCCAGCTCTCACCATTTATGGGCATGGATGTGTCACTGGAGTGAAACTGCTCTCATTGCGGGTTATTCTTTTCTTACAGCTCTCCCTCCCCTCATGGCTCGTCGATCTCAAAGCTCCTCACAGGGGGACAATCCCCTTGACCCTAACTATCTTCCCCCCCATTACAAGGAGTATTACCGCTTAGCTCTGGATGTGCTTACTGAAGAGGGCAAAGAAAGTTACCAACGCTTCCTTGCAGAGGAAGCAGCCCCTGATTTTCTTTGCAACTCAGAGGTGGATCACATCATACAGAATCTCCAGAAACCCCAGTATGCCAATCAGGAAGGTAGCACAGACACCGCAGGTGACAATGACATGGATGGATCCTCTGGGACTTACTGGCCCATGAACTCAGACCTCGCTGTTCCTGAGCTTGACCTGGGCTGGCCAATGGTCTTTGGGTTCAGGGGAACAGAGGTGACAACCCTCGTGCAACCACCACCCCCGGACAATCCCAGCATTAAGGAGGAGGCTCGCAGAATGATTCGAGCAGCTCAACAGGTGAGACAATGAACAGCGCAACTAGAGCTCTATATAAAATTATATGTGTGCGAAAGATGAATCAGAATGCATCAGGTTCTCTGCTAATTCCCTTAACTTAGCTCCCAGAACCTGACAGAGGGGAAGGATTATTCTAAAACTACCATTTACTACCATTTATGTAAAACACTACATTTTACCAACTACCATCAAAGCTAGTCTCTGCTCTCTGGTCTCATGGAAAAGCATGTAAGGCCATGCTAAAATATACCAGGAGTTCACAGAATCAGAGAATAGTTGAGGTTGAAAGGGACCTCTGGAGATGGTCTAGTCCAGCCCCCCTGCTCAAAGCAGGGTCGATTAGAGAGGGTTACTTAGGACATGTCCTTGAGTATCTCCAAGGATGGAGACTCCACAACCTTTCTGGGCAACCTGTTCCAGTGTTCAATCACCCTTAACAGTAAAAGAGGTTTTTCTTATGTGTAGCTGGAATTTCCTGTATTTCAATTTGTGTCTTGTCCTTTCACTGGGTACCACTGAGAAGAGTTTGGCTCCATCTTCATTACACCCTTCCATCAGGTGTTTATACTCGCTGATAAAATAATTTTGAGTTTGGAAGTACAGGTAAAGAGAGCTTTGAAGCTACTTCCCATATTATCAGCATATAGATGCAGCTATATAGTGGCTGACTGAACGTTGGCCAAGAAGTTTTCTAAAAATGGCACGGGTGTGTTGGAGGGGGTGAGCAGGTAGTGGCCAAGCAGCTCAATACAACTTTCATGTGGTTACGTGACCAAAAAAGTACCTGCTATCATTGGATTAATGAATAAGGGAACGCTCAGTGGCAGTGAGGTTTTTCCCTCACCTCTCACCCTCATATACAGAATATGCACCTTAGCAATTCTGTTTCCAGTTCTGGTGTCCACAATGTTTAAAGGAACCTTTAAATGGGAAGGTTCCTTTTTAAAAAGGAAGTTGACATGGAGACAGTGCAGCAGTGCAGCTTTGGAATGTAAGGTGCTGGGGAACGTGATCAGTCAGGGCATAAGCAGGCACAGATCGCTGATGTCTGTCTTGCGTTCTTTTCCTAGGTGGTAGCCATAGTGATGGACATTTTCACTGATGTGGATCTGCTGTTTGAGGTGTTGGATGCTGCTGCTCGCAGAGTGCCTGTGTACATCTTGCTGGATGAAATGAACTCTCAACTTTTCCTTGATACAGCTGCTAAATGCAGAGTCAATCTTAACTATGTGGAGGTGAGCAAACCAAAGACCTGCCCTGCCCCTAATTTGCATCCTGAGAGGGATATGTCCTGGGTCACAGAGGGCTGTTATGACAGTAAAAAACTGAGAAAGGGGAAAATGGGCCAGAGCCTAGTGAAAGATGAGTATGAAGAAAGCTAGGAGAGCTGGCACAACAATACAGGGCTGAAGGCTGAGGGCACACTAATAAACGGGTTTATCTATCCATTGTGTATGCAGACAGACTCACTAGAGCTGAAGTATAAAAATGGTGGCAGGATGGAAGTTGAAAGAGCAAGGGGAGGAAGGAGGGGCAGGGGAAGGGAAGTAACAGCTTCCAACTGAGTCAGTGCTTGTCTGGTTTGCAGTTCCTAAGGGTGAGGACAGTTTCTGGCCCAACCTACTACTGCCGCACAGGGATGTCCTTCAAAGGCCATGTGAAAGAGAAATTCCTCTTGGTGGACTGCATGGTGGTGCTGAGTGGCAACTACAGGTGAGAAGCCCTGCAATGTTACATGTCCCAGTTTCAGTGAGAAAGAGGCTGGTTCATTGGTAAAGCAGTGCTTTGGCACTTCCAAATGAACATCAGTGACAAAACTTTTTCTCACTGAAGGATACTGAGCAGCAATTTTCAGGAAAAATACACCATTTTGCAACTGAGGTAGATACACCAATTAAACAAGCCCTCAAGCCCAGACACCTGAAGCCAAGCTTCCTTCACATCAAGAGTGTAAACGATCTGTAAAAAAGATACAGTAATTATAAGGTGTTGTGGGCTAACCCCAGTAGGCAGCTAAGCCCCACACAGATGTTCGCTCACTACTCCCAGCAGGATGTGGGAGAGAATCGGAAGGGCAAACGTGAGAAAACTCGTGGGTTGAGAAGAAGACAGTTTAATAGTTAAAACAAACCTGCACACGCAAGCAAAGCAAAATAAGGAACCCATTCACTACTTCCCATTGGCAGGCAGATATCTAGCCATGTCCAGGAAAGCAGAGCTTGACTTGGGAAGACAAATGCCATAACGCTGAACGTCTTCTTCCTGCACAGAATCACAGAATGGTTGAGGTTGAAAGGGACCTCTGGCGGTCATCTGGTCCAACCGCCCCCACTCCTGCTCAAGCAAGACCACCTAGAGCCAGTTGCCCAGGACCGTGTCCAGACGTTTTTTAAATATCTCTAAGGAGGAAGACTCCACACAGTCCCTGGGCAAACTATTCCAGTGCTCAGTCATCTGCACAGTAAAAAAGTGTTTCCTTATGTTCAAACGGAACCTCCTGTGTTTCAATTTGTGCCCATTGCCTCTCATCCTGTCACTGGGCACCACTGACCAACCCTAATCCAACAACTCCCTTCAAAGCAGAATAGTTAAAGAGACCAAGGAGTAGGCCTTTACATTTCAAGAGCAAGTTACTTGTATGGAATTACCGATGCCTTTATTGTTAATAACTGTACTATACCCCATGTTATACCCGAGTATCTCAATCAAGGGGTATATGTTGTATCCCATTTTCTATTGTTAGACCAAAGCATATCTTACATCCTTGTTCATAACCAAAATCTACTCCCTCACTGCAGCCTCAAAAACTCCCTCAAATAACATCATATAGGAAGGCAAACATAAGCCTTTCTTATGCTGATATTAGAAACCTTTTGTAGTTCAGTCTGAAAGTACTCATGTACAGTTTACTGGTAGCTGTCCAACATCCCTGCTCAAAGTGAAGCTATCTTCAAAGTTACGTAAGGTTGCTTAGGGCCATGTCCAGTTGGGTTTTGAGTATCTCCAGGGCAGCTGCTCCAGTGTTTGACTACCCTTGTTGTGAATAATTTTTTTCTTTATAGCTCATTGATATTTCTCTTGCTACAATTGTATCTGTTGCCTTGTATCCTGCGGTGTACCTCTGGGAAGAGGCTGGCTCCATTTTCCTTCTAACCACCCTTTATGTAGTTGAGGACAGCAATCAGCTTATTGCCCCCACCCCCTACTCCTGCCATCCTTAGCATACTTTTCTTCGGGCTGAACAAGCCCAGCTCTTCCAGCCTTGCCTCGTACCTAATATACTCTATCCTGCTATCCATCTTGGTAGCCCTCTGCTAAACTTCCTCCACTTTGTCAACAGCTTTCTTGTACTGGGAAGCCTAAAACTGGGAAACCATGAGCCAGTATATGCTAGAGGCCACCCAGCTGGAAAGCAGCTTGGCAGAAAAGGATCTGGGGTTCCTGGTGGACACCAAGTTGAACACGAGCCAGCAATGTGCCCTTGCCACAAAGAAGGCAAATGGTATCCTGGGCTGCATTAGGCAAAGCATTGCCAGCAGGTTGAGGGAGGTGATCCTTCCCCTTTATTCAGCACTGGTAAGGCCACACCTGGAGTACTGTGTCCAGTACAAGAAAGACATGGACATACTGGAGAGAGTTCAGTGAATAGCCACAAGGATGATGAAGGGCCCAGAGCACCTCATATGTGAGAAAACATTGAGAGAGCTGGGACTGTTTAGCCTAGAGAAGAGACGGCTTGGGGGGATCTTAATGTGTATCGATACCCGAAGAGAAGGCGCAAAGAGTATGGATGGAGCCAGGCTCTTTTCAGCGGTGCCCAGTGGCAGGACCAGAGGCAATGGGCACAAACCGAAACACCAAAGGAGGTTCCATTTGAACATAAGGAAACACTTTTTTACTGTGAGGTTAACTCAACACTGGAATAGGTTGCCCAGGGACCTTGTGGAGTCTCTCTCCTTAGAGATATTAAAAAACCATCTGGACACGGTCCTGGGCAACTGGCTCTAGGTGGCATTGCTTGAGCAGGGGCGGGGGGGTTGGACCAGATGACCGCCAAAGGTCCCTTCCAACCTCAACCATTCTGTGATTCTGTGAAAACTGGACTCAGTACTCCAGATACAGTGTCACAAGTGCTGTTAGGGGGAAATAATCGCTTCCATTGACCTGTTGGCTGCACTTTTACTACTGCATCCTTGTATGTGTTGAGCCACCATTGCTGCAAAGGCGCTGCCATCTTTTTTCATCTTGTTGCCTGCCAGACCCCCCAAGTCATTTTCAGCCAAGCTGCTTTCTAGATAGTCATCCTGAGACTGTATTGGTGGATGGGGTTGTTCCATCCCAGGTGCAAGATTCTGCATTTGCCTTTGCTCAATTTCATTAGGTTCTGGTCAGCACTTCTCCCCAGCCTGTTGAGGTCCCCCTGACAGGCACATCAACTGTGCCATCCCTCCATTCTGGTGTCATCTGCAAGCCTGCTGAGGGTGCACACTGTCCTGTTGTCCAGGTCATTAATGACAGTGTTAAAGACTATTTCCCCAAGACCTGGCCCCCAAGGAACACCACTTAATTACTGTCCACCAGTCAGACTTCAAATCACTGACGACCACCCGTTAAACCTGACAGTCCAACCAATTTCCTATTTACTGTGTGGCACACTCATTCAGTCCGCAGTGTTCCAATTTGGCTACAATGATACTTAGGTAAAGGCCATGTGGAAACCCTTGCTAAAGTCCAGAAAAAACTCATCATCTGCTGTCCCTTTGTCCACACAGCCAGCCTTCTCTTTGTAGAAGGCAATCAGATTGGGTCAGGCATGGTTTGCCCGTGATAAATCCCTGCTGTCTGATCCCAGTTCTCTTTCTGTTATTCCTGTGCCTGGAAATGGCTTCCAGGAAGATTTGCTCCACAATTTTCCCTCAGACTGAAGTAAGGCTGACTTGCTGTAGTTCCCTAGTTGATCCTTTTGCTCTTTTTAAAGATGGGCACAACATTTTAGTTATAAAAACCAATTGCAACCCAAAGAAATTGCAGGAACATCTACTTCATATAAGGATTATCATCAGCTCGCTCTCTTGCTGTTGTTACTACTGACTGGCTTTTTCAGAACAGAAGTCATTTATTGCCTTGTAAAATCCTCTGCAAAGATGTGATGCCAAAATAACTATGAGGCTTGGGAACAATACTGTGTAATGAATGGCTGCCTGAGCAGTAAATAGCATCAGGAGTATTTTCTTCAGGCAAGCAAATGGTTCTAATGTAAAGTGGTACAATCAAGTTACTTGATGCTAATACACTATCATTACTTCTATTTCTCTTTGTAGTTTTATGTGGTCTTTTGAGAAGATTCACAGAAGCATTGCACACATCTTCCAGGGGGAGCTGGTGGCCAGCTTCGATGAAGAATTCCGAATTTTGTTTGCACAGTCAGAACCTCTTGTTCCTCCAGCCAATGTCTTGGCAAAGGCAGAGAACACATTTGCCATGACTCCCTTTGGCAATAACATGCCTTTCTTTCCAAAAAAACCACCCCTGATGTTCCAGAGGGATGACAATCTTTTTCCCTCCTTTATGGACAGAGTTGATCCAGACAGGTACTTCCTGTCAAATTTCAGGCGGGATGACATGTTGCGCCATACTGTGGAGGGGTCGGCCATGCGAATGTATAAAAAGGTAGAAATGGAGAATTCTCAGGTGGATCCTGTCAGGGGTTTTCTCCGTTCCAAGCAGTTGGAGTTGGATGCTTTTAAGAGACACAGTTTTGCAGAAGGAACATTTGAAAATTTTGCTGCTTCTAAACAGTATGCCAGGCAGATGTTCATGAACAATATGGATGAATTTAAAATCCAGTCTAGTCATTTTCAGAAGGATCAGTTCTACCAGTACCAGTTTGAACATCCCCATCTTTCTGGCAGACCTCAGGGACTCTTTGAGAGAATCCGAGGTGGTAGGCCAGGATTCAATGAACTGGAAGACTATGGAGAGGGACCCAGATACCCTGAACTTGAATCCAATTTTCCACAGGAGGGTTTCCCCTTAAGGCTGGATTACGTACCTTCAAATTCTTCCAGGGAAGTGAGACATGGCTCTGATCAGCTGAATCCTGCAGGCAATAGCCCAATGGGAATGATGTTAAGAAGGCAGAACATAGGACAGAAATTTATTTGTCAGACTTCTCCTACACAGAAACAAAGCCTGGAACAACGCCTGTTCTTACAAGACAAAGATGAAGACCAAGATGAAGACAAGAACACACAGGAAAATAGAACAGGTTTACGTAACTGGAGAATTTCTTCATACCTTAGTGCATACCAGTCTGAACCAGAAGAAGGTCTTCCAATGCCTATGGAATCAGAGGCATATAATGATGTTCTTGGGGATACTGTCACAAAGCACCCCACTGACCTCATCCCAGCATTCAAATCCCCTATGTCTTTTAATAGCAAGTCACTGGGAATTGAAAATGCCAAAGAATTTGCAGATTCTGATAGAGTAGGTGAAGAAGCCCCTGTAATGAAACAAGATGCCTTTAGGTCCAGAATAAATCCTTTGATCCAGAGGAGCTCAAGACTCAGGTCTTCTCTGATTTTCAGTGCTGCCAAGTTAGATCAGCCTAACACCACAATAGAAAAGGTTCAGATGATCCAAAAAGAACAAATGTCCAGTGAGTTGACAAAAGACAATGAAACTATAAAGACAGCCGCCTCATCTAAAGTGGCAGAACTTTTAGAGAAGTACAAAGCTGTGGGCAAAGACACAGAGCGAGCTACAGTCACTCATACCAAAGCTGTTTCCAGTTATCTACAGGAAGAATCACAGAACACAGAGAAGAAATGTACCAAATCTGTGCAATATAAGATTCTGGAGAGTAGGGTACTAGACTCCAAAGACTCCTGCAGTACTTACAAAGTGCATGGAGAGGCTGACAGACCATTCGGAATGGCCTCATCAACCCCACAGCTTGTTGATACATTGAGTAAAGATCCCCTAGCACATATTAGCACTAAGGTGGACAAATTATCATCTCGGTTTTACTCCATAGAGAATAAGTCTGCTCTTCCAGAGAAGGAGAGTCTTATATTTGTAGGAGACACTCAGAAACTGAATTTTCCAGAGAAGAAGGAAAGATAGAAATGCAAAAATTAGTCAATACAGAACTGAAGAAACCACAGGTTAGGACAAGTACCACATCAGTTCTTGAAAACTTATCTAGAAGTCAAGGATCTGACAGCTCTCTCAATAAATCTGAGGAAGACTGTTCAAAACAAGAACAAAATCCAATGGAATTTTTAAGAAAAGGGTCACTACGGCTGAAGCAACTTTTGAACCCAAAAGGTGAAAAGAAATTGGAGGAGGAATCCACTTCTGAGAGTGGAAAATCTGACAAGCAGGCTGTGGTTCTCAAACGATCTTCCATAGGAGACTGTCAGGAAATGATGGAGGAAGAAAAAACCCATAAATTTGCAACACCACTTCCCCCCAAAAGCAGCCAGCCAACACAGGGGAGATTTCCTTCATCCACAGCTAACATCCTGTATAGCAGCAACCTCCGTGATGATACCAAGGTGATTTTGGAACAAATCTCTGCAAACAGTCAGAAGAACAGAGCTGAACTGGCCAAGCAACTACCATCCACTAGTAATCCTGATCTTTCTAAGTCAACTACAAGCTTGGAAAGGAAAGGTGAGAAGGAGAAAAGCTGTAACATCCACAGGTCAGAGAGCTTTGGGAGCCAGAAACGAAATCTTCAGCGGCAACCATCAGAGGATAGAGATACCCTTCTGAAAAAAATGGAGAATATGCGGAAGGAGAAGCGAGTCTACAGTAGATTTGAGGTCTTCTGCAAAAAGGATGAACATACAAGTCAAAGTGAAGAGGAATATGACACAGATGCCAAAGACAAGAAGATGGGAAAATTCATGCCCAAAATCCTGGGGACCTTCAAGACCAAAAAATGATCATAGAAATACTATTTAATTCCATATAATCACTGACTGTCAAAGGGGAATGAGGAAGTAACTTGTTTATGATGGCTATAAGCACCATAGGCAATACTCTTCATGGTTAGTGAGTGGAAATGTGTTCAGCATTAGACTCTTATCGCACAATTTGCCCAATAAAGTCATGTGGTATCAGGCAACCTTATCACAGTATGTTTCAAATAAAATTATTAAATTGCCAAGATGCTTAAAACAAAGAAATAAAGTAAGAGTCTCTTTATGTTATGCTCAGGGAATATTTTCAGCAGACAAAACAATTCAAATTTCAGAAGGAAAGAATAGAAAATAAAGAATTCAATTTCTGAGTTCAGTCCAGGAAAGAAAAATACACACAGACACAAACACACACGTGCGCATGTGCATTAACTGGAAAAAGTGTTTAAAAACCAGTGGTTTCTCAGGTACAGTTATCTTTTCTTTGTATCTTATAACAAATCAAATACTGGAGGCACCTTTTTGAAGGTTTACAGGAGAAAAAAATATTATAAACAACTTTCTGCCCTTATCTATGGTTATGCTCTTGTCTAGCAATACATGGTCAGCTTTCATATTTACCATTTTCCAAGCCTATTGATTCTGTTTTGTTATTGTTTTGTTTCCTTATGTGTAATGGAAGTATTGCTTTAGGGGGTGAGCTGAAAGCAGCAGCTGAAAGGCCATAAAAAAGGAAATTGCTATGCTATTAATGGAGAAAGACCTGTTTTTAGGACTCCTTTTCAGCTGAGTCAGGAGTTTAATTAAGCATCTAAAATGCTGTCTTGGCTAAGTAGTAACTTCCTTGACGATGTAACTCTAATTCATGAAGTGATTGTGCAGAGGAGGGCACGTTCATTTGTTAGCACATCTTTCCACGTGAAGACAAGGAAAGAAGGGACTCGTAACAATGGAAGGAATAAGGCTGCTGGAATTTTCAAGCTCAGAAGTGTTTTATCTCATGTAACTTTCTTGTAGTAGTTTGGTACCAAGCTTAACCATGCAGCTTTAAAACAGTCCAGATTAGCCTGTAGGTTCATGTTGTTGTGTTATAGTGTCTTGCAGGACAGAAGGTAGAGACAGAGGCTATCAAGAAAATGCTGTACATCATGTTTAGTTACTTAGCTGTTTGGTTTTTTTCCCCAGCTTGGACTGTCTCTGCTTGGCATCCAGCTGGATTGCCAAATTGGGATTTTTTTTTTTCCTGATCTTTGTGCCGTAATCTAAAGAGATGACAGGGAAGAATGCTCTCACATGGAACTCGTCTTCTGAATTTCCCATTCCCATTAGCTTGAGTTTCATGATTACCAACTTGTGACACTAGCTGCAAGCTCAGCAAACCAGTTCAGGTACATGGCTGACAGATGGAGGCAAGAGGCTGCATTGGTTCCTGAAGGTAACTTTAGTAGGATCTTTAAAACTTTAGCTTGTTTTTAGGATGCCAGCTCCCATGGTAACAGGCTTTATATAATTTAGCAGGCTTTGTATAATTTATATATCTGTAACAATGAATGATAATTTTACTGTTTGTTGAAAACCTTGGGAAATGAATGTGCGGGAAGATAGAATGTCTGATCTGAAAAAAAATTAAGCTGATTTCCATATTAATACATATGGTGGTAAAAATCTGCAAAAATCAAGAGGAATTATCATTTTAACATGAGGAGGTAAACCTAGAAATAAAGTTGAGAGGAAAAAAGAAAAAAAAAAAAAGGAGGAAAGAAGCGGCCAAAATTGGAAAAAAAGCTGAAATGGATTTCTTATGCTTATTCCATATTGTATAAGTGTATACCATTTCAGATACAACCCGTAATCTGTTACCTATGTACAAATTCTTAAATGAATGCTGTATGTATACTTATTTGGTCTGCTCTTAGTAATGAATCAGATCCAGTTATTGATGGGTTCCAAAATGAACTGTAATGATCAATACAGTTGTTCTCTGCCAGATGATACAGATAGAGATTATTTTACTCTAGAGAGGAAGATAGGGCTAGCATATATATAATAGGATATATACCTATATAGCCTATTTTGTGTAATTCTTACTCACGTCATTCCATACCTGCTCCAGCATCGTTCTGTAACAGACAAGTTAGAAATATTTCTATAGTCACATTAACATTTTAGAATTTTGCTGTACTTGTTTAGATTTTTAGAATTTTATCTTGCTCAGCATGGTGCAGTGTAAAAGTATGTTCCTGACCAGAACTAGAATGACTCATCTCTTTTAGTGATATGTTGATTACCAGATGTTCTAGGTGTATACAAATATTGCAGAATAACTAATTCACTTGGTGATAACAAAAGCCATTTCAAGAATAAAAAGTTAGTGTTACAGCCCATCACCTCTCAGTCTGAGACTAGGTTCACTGAGGATCTTAGACATTGTGTGGTATCATCAAATTGCTAGGTGCTAGGCTTTCAGTGGAAGTCACAACCCTGAATTAAGCAGTAGGCTTCCTTTTCTGTG
The DNA here is from genome assembly GCF_000699105.1 of Pygoscelis adeliae. Taxonomy (NCBI): domain Eukaryota; kingdom Metazoa; phylum Chordata; class Aves; order Sphenisciformes; family Spheniscidae; genus Pygoscelis; species Pygoscelis adeliae. Next base: position 59,442 of record NW_008824291.1, on the reverse strand, counting down.
CATGAGAACTGGCATCTTAGACTCACAAGAGCCAACACGCTGCACAGAGCACTGCCTACACAACATGTTCACCCTGTCATTGCCATTTCCTATATCTACCTGTAGCTGAGATAGACAGGAAATGCCTATTTTATGAATATACCAGAATAAACCAGGACTTCCCTGTGAGCTGCATTCCCAGCTCCCTAGTATTACACAACTTAAGTGACCACACCTGGTACCAGAAGTGAATGTACTATTTTTTTACTTAACTAGCCTTTGGTATTTAGGTACTAAAAGATAAAATGGATATCCTATCAATGGCAGTGGCACTTGCATGTTGGAATTTAGTGCCTGAATCCCCTCTGTAACTATAGTCCCAACGTTCTGGAATAACAATCATTTATCATAGGTGAAGTAAAATTTCAGGGACAGAGACTTCTTAGAAGAACTTCAAGTTAAAGAGGAGAATGTATTAAAAATCAGCATTAAAACAGGAATATAGTTTTAAAGTTTACTATAGTCCCACTGTTGCCTGATAACAACTTCATGATGTTTCAGCAATAGTATCTCTTGGAACATTGCTTTCTGAAAGCAAAAAAAAAAATTTACCATATTATTCATTGAACAAGATACCCCTGTATTTTTCCCTTTCACACACAGCAAACATTGATTGAAAGATAAAGGTTTTCTGTAGTGCAATATAAAGTATTTGTTATTACAATATTTACAATATTACAATATTACATGGTAGGTAAGCTATTAAATATTGTAGCAGAACCCACCTATATTTAAAATTCTTTTCTACTTGATATTAATGAAAAGAAGCCAGCATTGATTATGTTCATTTACCCCAGAAGAGTCATAGAAATAAGTGGAAAACAAAATGAAGGGCTTTAAGATTATCTGTGAAGAGTTTAGTCTTCTTGGTCTTCAGAGAATAGTTATTTACCTGTTCTGCACAAAAAAAAAAAATCCGCATTTAGGCAGTGCACCTGAAACTGCTAAAGAATCATAGAATGGGTTGGAAGGGACCTTCGAAGATCATCTAGTCCAACCCCCCTGCTGTGGGCAGGGACATCTTTCACCAGATCAGGTTGCTCAGAGCCCCGTCCAACCTGACCTTGACACTTCCAATGATGGGGCATCCAAAACTTCTCTGGGCAACCTGTTCCAGTGTTTCACCACCCTCATCATAAAAAATTTCTTCCTTATGTCCAATCTAAACCTACCCTCTTTCAGTTTAAAACCCATTGCCCCTTGTCCTGTCACTACAGGCCTTGGTAAAAAGTCTCTCTCTGTCCTTCTTATAAGCCCCCTTTAAGTACTGAAAGGCCGCAATAAGGTATCCCCGGAGCCTTCTCTTCTCCAAGCTGAGCAACCCCAACTCTCTCAGCCTTTCTTCATAGGAGAGGTGTTCCAGCCCTTGGACCATTTTCTTGGCACTCCTCTGGACCTGCCCTAACAGGTCCATGTCTTTCTTATACTGGGGACCCCAGAGCTGGATGCAGTACTCCAGGTGGGGTCTCATGAGAGCCGAGTAGAGGGGGAGAATCACCTCTCTTGAAATGCTGGCCATGCTTCTTTCAATGCAGCCCAGGATACGCTTGGCTTTCTGGGCTGTGAGCGCACATTGCCAGCTCATATCCAATTTTTCATCCACCAGTACCCCCAAGTCCTTCTCTGCAGGGCTGGTCTCAATCTCTTCATCCCCCAGCCTGTATTGATACTGGGGGTTGCCCTGATGCAGGTGCAGGACCTTGCACTTGGCCTTGTTGAACCTCATGAGGTTCACATGGGCCCTGAATATGTCTGAATATGTCTACAGGCCCTGAATAGTCTGAATATGTCTAAATACATTAAAGTATCAGAATATTGCAGTTTTCTGTAATTTTTGCAATAAATTCAAATGAGGAATATGAACTGACAGTATTAATTGTTCTCATGGTATGGGAGGAAATAGTGCTGTGCCCTTGTCTGGTAAGACTGGAAGGCAAAGGGATTACATTCTCTTTCCTCTTGGTTTGTCCAGAGGAAAGTAGTACATTGTTCCATGCAATGAATAAAGCATTTCCTTTCAGCTGGGGTAACTGTCAAACGCCTGTTGTATTTTGCTCTCACTTGCTGTTACTGGCTAAGTTAGGGAACTGATGAGATGAACTGTACTTCACCTGGTTAGAACACTTCCATATTCACTGCTCATGCTGTTGGGAAGAATTTGATATTGGAAGACTCTGCAGTGCGGATTTACATATGGTTCCATAGGCCTGGGAGTAACTACCCATTGATGCTTTCGGATCACCAGCAGCTCCCATATTTGCAGTAATCTGGAACATCTTTTTACTGGACTTCAGAAGGGGATGAACATCTTTGCTGTGCAATTGAGTATTTCTTGGATTCTGTGTGAGAAAGAAAAGCCAAGATAGTTAGTAACCTGTAATCAACTTTCTAAAATACAAATAAGGAACACAGATTTTGCTTCAGCTGAGGAGTAGGACAGATCATGAATGTTATATGAATAATAAACAAAACAGACTGTTTTGTAAGATCAAGAATAGGATGGTGAGAATGATGTGAGGGAGAAGGGCTTAAGAACGGGTGTATCAAGAATGAGCTAGCGGCACTGGAGCAAGACACGACAAACTAATCCTGCACTGGAGCAAAAGTCCAAAGGCCTGTTTGGCTAGTATCTTGTTTTCAACAGTAGTGAATGCTTTAAATATATGTACAAAAGACAGATCATCATCATCATTCCCCAGTATATCCTCCTGGCTTCTGCCAACCAAATGGCTTGGTGACTTTCTGAGTTGGAAGCTGCATATGGATACTGTGTTTATCAGCCCCTGTGGGGAAAAGTTAATAATACATTAATACATTACAATACATTTGAATCTGCAGTTCAAGAGGAGAGCTGTTTCACTGCAGCTTATGCTTTGTGAACCTCTACAGTTGGCTGAAAGGCAAGAGTTTCCACTCACTACTGTGGCACTGGCTGCTGTCACCCCAGCCATTACAGGAGTCTTTCCTGGTCAAATGGCTGAGAACAAGTGTTTCATGAGCCTAACAGGATATTGAAAATTAATGCAGACTGAATGCAGAGCAATCTGGAATGTCAGAACTTTTCAGCTCCTGCCAAGGCTGAATGAGATAGATGGAGAAGTCAACATTCACTTAACATAAGATCAGCCACAATGCTGATGACCTTCTACCACAATATCCTGTCTCCGACACTAGTCAGTATTAGCCTCTCAGGGAAAAAATATAAAGCACAGGGCATGTGTAGGGTGATCTCCCTATTATGCTCTTCCAGTAACAGAAAGTTGGTCACAATTACCTAAAGATTCTTCAAAATGCATTGTTCATGTGTACATCTGCACATGTACATCTGCACATGCAGCAATCTCTACAATCTCATATTGTGGAATAAATGGTTCCACACTTGCTCCACACTTGTGGAATAAATGGTTCCTCTCACTCTCAAAACATTTTGAATGGGATTCCAAAGCAGAAGGGCTGAAAGATGGGTTGCAAGTGTGCATGTGGACATACTTGTAAGTTACTGGTAATCATGTCTCCTTTTAGCAGTTATTCATATGTATTTTCATATCAATCACAACAATAAGAAGAGATCCAGTAGGAACAAGCTTGAATCTTCAGTGTCTGCAGCTTGTTTCTAGCTTGAAACGGTTCAGATAATTCAGAGCTGTGTTCAAAGAAATAATTTGCTTCAAGGTAAATGTGATATTGTATGCTGACACAAAGCAGGTGATCCCACCCAACTCATCTTTGATAGTGGTGTCTGTCAGAAGTCCCTTCACACAACTGTGCTCAGCATACATTTTGAATGGTTTGGAGCTCCAGCACATAGACACTCAAGTATTCTTTTGTGGGGATGTGAGAAAGTTACACGACAAACAAGTCAATCTTTAGTGTCACAAAAAAGATACTGGTAATAATAATACACCACCACCAGTCTGTGGTGCCTCCTTCCATATTCTTCCTCTGCCATAAGCTTCCTCTGATCACCTTGTGTTGGCTAGACTCTCCTTGGGCTAGTCAGCAGACAACTAGCTCAGGAAAAAGAAAAAGCAGGGGCAAGGAGGTCATTTAAGAACCCAGTGAGGATAAGAACTTTTACAAGGAAGCGTGGCCAAGAACAGGGAAGAGAGAGGAACAGAGAGGACAGGACTGAAACCTTCACTGTTCAGCAACAGCAATCCATTAGGTTGATTCCAGAGGTAGTGCGAATTCTCCAGCTACGTTTGGAATATGCAACAGTCTCAATTTGTTTAAAAAAGAATGTGCTACCTACACACTTTGGACAGGACAAGCCATCACTGAAGATAATGTAAAAGCAACTGATCTATGATTCTCAAAGTCAAAGGGAGTTTTTGGTGCTGCTGACAATCTGAACAATGTGATAATCTGAAATGGTGTTCAAATCCTCACTTGTCTGAAGTGATAAAATTGAAAGTAGAATGGAGTCCAAAATTAGCCTGTCCTCTAGAAAAAGGGCAGTGGAAAAAAGTCTTATATCTCAGCACATCTCAAAAGAGGTTGCATTAAAAACTCAAGATGGGAAAAAGAAGTAGAAGCAGAGAATCTGCAGAGATATTTTTGCTTTTCTTTTTGATTACAGTTAGCTGACAAATATGATCCATTACAATTAATCTTTGTGAAAAAAATACTGCTAATGAGGCAGAGACCTAGATTTACAAAAGGACTGTTTTACTTCATGTTCTCTGAAGTACCTAATTCTTGTACTTAAATTCAACAGTCATTCACAGAACTGCTGCATAAACCTATAGGCACGAAAATATTCTTGCTGCTCAAGTCAGAGATGATAGGTTTTTTTGAAATACTGGGGTTAGACTTAAGACTCCAGGAGAAAGTTAGTGTTTATAAACCCAGACTAGCTGAAGATCAGCATTACATATGCCAGAGATGTAAGGTTTAAGCCATATCTGCAGCCTTGGCATTTCCTGGTGATTACTATAAATGGTCTCCCTCTCAACACTCTGCCGCATGCACAGAACTTAACTCAGGGTCATAAACTTCCTTAGTAGACAAAACACCTGAAATGTAGGTATTGCAACACTGAAGACTGCAATATGCCAGTTCCTATATGAATCCACCCCATATTAGAAGCAAGTTATGTCTAGTTATTTCCCCTACTAGCAGAAACTCTTCAGTTAGCACACTCTTCAGCTCTCTAGTAAAGGGAACATACTCTATACAAGCCCAACTACCTTATCAAACTAGGTTACTGGTACCATTTGGCTGACACTACATACAAGCAACGAAACTGCAGTGTATATCTTTGTCATAAGTAATTTTAGCTGATAAAAAATCTATTAATTTAGTCATTCACAAAGCAATATGTCTTGCCTCTCATTTAAGTATCTTTACAAAGTTGCAAATTAAGATATTTTCTGTCTATAGTAGGACTGCTACTCACATTATAAAGGTTCTGTACACTTGTAGGAGGTAGCTGAGCATTTGCATTTGCCCATGTGGTTTGTCTCCTCAGTTTCCTATTGTTGGAGATTCTGGCCTGTTGAGAAGGTGATGCAGAACAATTCCTGATCACAGCACCAGAATTTGCATTACCTGCAGAAGGAAAAACATTAAAGTAGGAAAATCATGAGGACACAGAACATACTGACTGAGGCAGGGACAGAACATAAAAACTGAGTCAGCCCCTGCCACCTCGCTTCATCTCACAAACAGAACAAAAATATTCAGAATAAACTTAGAATGTAGTAGCAAAAAAACCAGTTCAAAAGGGCATGGGAAAAGATAACAGCAGTAGAAAAGCAAAGAGAAAACAGAAAGGAACATATTGTCAAGACTGAGGCAGGAAAGAGCCAAAGAGAATGTCATACACTCAAAAACTCATTCAACAGTGTTTGTTCCTATGTCATTTTCCTCCCACACTTTCACCCTCTCATTTTGCCATGTAAATTCCCCTTATTTCTTTTCCTCCACTCAATCTCTTTTCTTCTTTCTTTCCCATAATAAGGTGGATTACATCCCACTGTAGGAGGGTAGTACCTACTTTGAACAGCAGTGTGTGTTATGGGATTGTATATCACATTGATCTTTGATCTCTGACATAAAGTTCTTGCTAAATCTTCACTCCAGCTGGATACTTCTGGCTGAACGCTAGTTGTAATTCCAGCATGCACATGCGAAGTTTTCAGAAGAGGCGGTGTTCGTTCCCTCTGGCCTTTCCTGGTAGGTAAAGTAACAGAACTGGAATTTGGAAGAAGTGGCCTGGATTCAGACTGACTTAGCGGAATGTTTTCTCTCCACACTTGCTCCTTTGGATGGCTATTTAATTTCTTTTCAAGGATCATCTACAGAAAGGGTAAGTTGGTTAGACTTAACACAGCTACACAGCAGAGCAGAGGAACAAAACATAAAAACAAAGAGAAAGACTTACAAATAACTGCAATTTATTTCACAGGATAGGTAACAAGTATAATTTTAAAATTAATTTAGGGTTGGAAAGAAAACAGAAATAATATTCTCAGTAGAAAGAAAGAATAGGCTGAACCATTAAGAAAAAGGATTGGGTGAACAGGCAATTTCAATATATCCTGAGGGAGAACACCACTAAATAAAATGGGCATTAGCCTTGGAAAAGACAGAATCTATATGCCCAAAAGGTTAACACTATGTTGTTTCTTACCATCCCTTTCTAGAACTTTGCAAAGCTGATTTCTGGTCAAAGCAAACATTCATTCCCGTTAGTTCATAATTATTTCTCACCTACCTCTACACACTATTATCTAGCAACAGAATCCTTGCCAAGGTTTTGGGTCTTGGTGCGGACAATCTGCTCTCAACTTCCTGTAATCACAGTCGTCCCAAATTTGACACCCTATCAGTAAGATTATTCAAAACTATTCACTTGTTTCTTAGCCTTGTACCTAGATTATCTGTGACCAATCTATTGACATTTAGGATATCTTTTCTACCTGTGCTCAGTATTCACTTTACTAATTCATCTGCTCATGACTCCTAACACTCTATCACAGTAGAGTTTATTAGTTTCCTTCTATTAAAGACCTTAAAAGAAATTTTAAGTAGGTTCAACTTTTTAAATGCAATTTTATTTTTTCTTTCTTCAATTTTAATTGCTGTTAATAGAAGCAATATCACTTTTCCTCTCTCTCTGGAAAGGTGGACACCCTTAACAGTCTTTCTCAGTCTTGAATTTTCTGATCACTAAGCTTCCTTTTCAATCTTGTCTTCCCACTATCATTCTTTCCAATGCCTGTTTTACTACATTTACATTCCAACTCCTGCTCTTCTCACCCTCTTCCAGATCCTTTGCCTCATAACATGGCATCTACATAATTTCTTTCACTGTAAAAAGGGGGAAAAAAACAAACACAAAACTAAGCCAAAATCAATTTCTCCTCCTGAAGGCTTGATTTACTTCCACTTTTGCTGCTCCTCATATTTCATTGTTAGAGCATTCATTCTGGCTATCCTCCCTCTACTGCCTCAACACTACCATCCAGATCAGTTCAGTGTCTCTTATAATTAGTTCTGATTTGTGTTTATCTTTGTTCTTCTTTCACTTCTTTAGACATTAATCAAATGTTTATTTTCCTTTTGATCTTATTGCATATACCAGACAGCATCAAAAGTACTATCTTTCCTTGTCCCTGTACAACTAAAGATTTTGCATCAGCTTTTTTTTAATTTATTTGCTTGATTATTGCACCATTTCCTCATTTTTCAAGTACTACTATTTGCCCATATTAATGAATTCAAAATATGGCTCCTAAAACATCCAGGGCTGTCCCAGCAAAGCCATGAGCCCCATTGTCCAGGCATGAAACTCATCACAATGAGTCATCAGGATTTCTCTGGATCACCTTTTGGACTAAGGGTGCCCGGGGATGAGGGGGTGAGACGGTAGAGGTTGCTGCCTAGGGGTTGGACACATTATGGGATGCAGGGGAAAGCCATTTGGGATCACACAGGACGACTTACGGGATGTTTAGGTTAGGAACAAAAAGCAGGGAAAAGGAGGGGTTTAGGTGATTTGGGGAGGATCGAGTGTGGGAAATAGGGGTTAAGAGGTATAAAAACAGCCAGTCGTGTGTAAATAGCTGGCTGGTCAATAAGCTTGTCTAGCCATGCCCTACACCTGATCAATGCAGTTTGCTCTGTCTTCTTATCAAATTCCTTTCTCTTTCCTGGAAGAGAGGCTGTCTATTCTGTCTGCGTGTGTGGGTATGCAGATGTGAGTGCCAGCAACTGGAGTCAGATCACAGGTCAGAGGGCCCGTGTGTACCATGGTGCCAGCAACTTAAGAGAGTGCAGGTGTGTGAGTGAGCATGTGATTGCTAGCAAAGATCAAGTCATACTAGTGGGTGAATAGATCAAGTGGCCTGGGAGCAAGGGGGTGAGTGAGACTCTAAGGGCCAGCTCTGGGTGTGAGCGCACCTGTGTATCTCTAGGGGTGAGAACACTGGGGGTGGGGTGGGGCAGAGGTTGACTAAGGGACCTGGAAAGTCCTGGCCACCTGTTTGTCTGCATGGTCTGTACCAGCAACTGGAGTAGGGCTGCAGCCTTGGGGGCTTGTATATCCACATGCCAGCAACTGAGAAGACTGGGATCCAGGGGCTGGCTACTGAGCAGACTGAGTGTCTGAGGCCAGCTGCTGCGGGGATCCACCCTGTACGTATGTATATATATTCTCATGAGTGGACTTCTATCTTGCTCAGCCAGAGAAGGGAGGAGGATGAGCTGTTGGTGCTCTCTATGTTTGTGTGAGTGCTCTGAGTGCCTGTTTGTGATCCATGTGGCCAGCATGTGTATATGTATATATGTAGCGTGTATGTGTTTTCTGTGTGCGTGCGCCTACTGAGAATACATCTTCAGCCTTGCTACTGGCTGGACCTGGGGACATGGAGTGGCAGCAGCCTCGCATCTCTTAGACTGTGTTAGAGGAAAATATATTATGCTGGACCCAACAGTCTTTCTCAGACATCATGCTTTACAGTCTTTTCTTTTCCCAGTGGGAATCTAGATTTAAAGACCTCTCAAAAATTATGACAGTATGGAACTGACTGATAGGAAACACCAAGATGTAACTGTAAGCATGTATGGAAAGCCTAGGGGAATGCAAATAGAAGAAAATGACAGAATTCATTAAGTGCGTGCAAGAATGGCAGGTTACCTGGAGGATTAGGATTTTGGAAAATAGGGTAAGAGAAAGTACCTCATATAATTTATTTCGATATTCTGCCACAGACAGCTGGATATCATCACCTAAAGGAAGAATCACATCATAATCCAGAGAGGGCTCCCTGGCAGGACAGTGAAACCTAAGAAGATGATAACACATAATGTAATCCACTAAGACTAAAAACAGCACCACAGATTAATATAATGTTAAAAAGGATTGTTAAATCATCTAGTATGACCTCTACTGTAAATAAGGTTAGAGAAAATTAAGAACTAGCTTTGTCTTTTTTTTTTCCTATCATGCATATAAAGAAAACTTGTGCCAAGAGCAGGTCTATAACGTCTCAAAAGACATCGGGGAAACTGTACATTAGTATTACTCTCACCTTTTCACATAAGGATGCTGCAGAGCCTCCTCTGCTGTGAGTCGTTTATCAGGGTTAAATACTAAAAGTTTCTTCAGAAGATCCAATGCAGGCAATGGAGTAGAGGATGGTAAAATCTCCTCAAATGTTACTCGTTGCCTAGAAGTCAGAAAACAACGATATAAGCTCCCAGTGTCTAATTCACAGTGAAGGCATGAATTACAGTTCTGGGAATCACATCAAGGTGATACCTGACTCCAGAGTTCACTCACAAATAGTGTGTCATAATCCTGGAACACTCTAAAGTATAGGCCTGCGAGTACAGTAAAGTCTTTTACCCCTTTGAGTAGGTTTGAATGCCTCCCTCCTAGCGCTAGGAACCTACATGAAGTGATGGC
>NW_008824291.1:47521-49444 GCF_000699105.1 Pygoscelis adeliae | reverse complement strand
CAGTATCAGACACAGGGGAATAATGAGTCCTCTGGAGTCCTTCTTTTGTTCTTTTGACAATGCAGGAAGCCCAAACTCCTAACTTAGATGTTTCAGTTGAACTCTTAAGATCCCATGAATCCAGCCCTTAGATCACAGAAATATATTTCTGTACAATTTGCAATGAGAAGATGAAGTTTAAAAATCTGGTTTTGCATTTTGAAATCCTAAAGATAATTATTAACATAATGAACATGAGAGTATCTAATACACCTGAAAAATCAGTTTTAAAACACGATTCTTACTTATATTTTAAATAATTTTGTTACTCCATGACAACATTCTTTTAGTTTAGAAAAATGATCCATCACTGAACATAGCATTTGGACTGAGTGGCTCAGAAAAAATCTTTTCAGTTTTGAAGACTAAGATTTCACTTGCTCTTTTACCTAGCTGGAGCTATCTAGCAGAACTTAGCCACTCAACTTTCACATTTTTTGGGAGGGAAAAAAAAAAGAAGGTAACATCCAAAGACTAGGGCTGTCAAATAAAAGTGCATTTCAGCCAGGAATGAATGGAGAGTTCCACTTGCTGTCTTTCACTACTCAGAGAAGGGTTATAGAAGTGAGAGAACTCTTCTCAGAGGTGCTGTGGTGGGTTGACCCCAGCTGGCAGCTAAGCCCCCACCCACTCGCTTGCTCACTCCATCCCCCCACCCCACCCCACCCTGCCCCCGCTGCTGCTCTTTCACATGCAGCAACCCTACAACAGAAGAATTCACTAAAAGGCTAGGCAAGCTAGACAGCTGTTTAATACTCTCTGTATCCACGGCAGCTACACCAAAAGCCCACTGGTACCCTTTTGGGTCCCTGAAGTAGCCTCTCCTGAGGTAGTCCACGCCAAGGATGCACAGAGCCTCCAAGTCAGTCACAATAGGATGCTTTTGCCACTTGCTGCTTGTTAGAGTCACTTCAGCCTCCAACACAGATAACTGTTGGGATTATCCTTTCGCTTCAGAAATCCAGGTGGGTTCCATCTCCTTGTATCCTTACAGCATTAAGGTCACTGTGTACTGGTGTCCAGCAGAGCTTTATACTCCTGTGGGTCCAATGTGCCAGACTATTGAATCCATACAGTCCAATAAACCCGGTAATGCCTTCCCTCTGTCTGGCTGGAGGCATGGCCCCTCTATTCCTGGTCAGAGCATTCATTACCTGACTCCTGTAATTGCAGACTAGGATCATAGGATCAGTCCTTCCACTCTGTCTGGGCAATTGCTCAACAGCAACTGGAGCAGTCATCTTCCTGAACGGACCCTTTTTGGCTGCTGTTTTTCCTTGCAATTCACATACACAAGTTTCTAGGCTTGAGACAGATGACTGTCCCACTTCCTCATGTCCTCCCCATGGTCATGCAGATAGAACCACAGGGTGGCATGCATGGTTCCCTTTCCTCTGAGAAGAGAAAAGCTGACTCCCTGAGACACTCTTGATAGGTAAGATGCCAACCTGTATGGGTGAGGAGGAAAACATACTCTCTTTGAATTTGCTGGAACTTTTGTGACAGTTTTTCTACAGCTGAGACACAGGACCATAGGGTTGGGGAGGTAGAGAGATTCTCTTTGTATTGCTAGAGCTGGCCAGCCAGTCTGTCCACAGTTGGTGCCTCAATGTCTGTACAATTATTGTCAGGGTGCTGACACACAGTGTTGGTGTGCTCTGTACAAACTTTTGACTAGGTGCACTGGACTTCACCCAGATCTATGGAACCCTGGTTATTGCCCAGGTTGCTGTAGATCACCTCCACCACCAATTCCCTAATGCTAGATATCTCCCTCAATGGTCATCCACTTGCCTCAGTAGTTTACAAGATCTTCCCTGAGGTGATACCTTGCCTTCACGCTTGACAGAAGTCACCTCCAGAAGCTGCAGATTGTTGCCCCTC
>NW_008824291.1:46238-47498 GCF_000699105.1 Pygoscelis adeliae | reverse complement strand
GCGAGAGATGCCAGTTGCTGTGCTTTCTTACACTCTAATTCCTGACTCAGCACTGGCCCCAGTATCCTAGTATCAGAGCACCCAGGTGGTAATTTGCTGACCTAGATGACAGCTGTAATCTTTCCACATATCTTACAGCTCATTCAGGAATAAGAACCAGGTGGTTTCTGCACTCATTCATGATTTCTGTCTCTTCCCTCCCTTGTTCTTGTGACTGCTTTGCTGCAGAACAGGCTGCCTCTTCTGATTCTTCCTCCTGCTTCCTCTTAGAAGCTTCTTCCTCCCTTACTAACCAAGTTGACTTCCTCTTCCATTGTTTAGGAGCAACTGTTATTGTCAAGGGTTGGGTCTCTTTCTCAGCCAGAGTGTCCATTTGTATGTCCTCAGATCCAGAGACCCTTTCACCTCACTGAGATAGGTGTAGGCCAGGCCTCAGCACAGCGTGAGAAGTTGTGTATCTTTGGCATAGACAAGGCATCCTTTCTTCAAGTGTTTTGTCACTTCAACAGGATGCCATGCTTGTTCAGGTGTGCAGTCCCACACCACTGGATGTGAAAATTGCTCTAGGTACCTGCCCAAATTCTCCTATGCAACTTGTGACCCATGACCCGACTACCTCAGGGCACATCCCTGTGTGGCATTCACAAATAGTCAGTTACCCTTAGGAAAAGCCAGAATCAGATTCTTGATATATACCAATATGAACATTCTAGTTACCCAAGGATGTTCAAGAAACTGACAAGCTGTTGTAACAAGGCAGAAAATAAATCTACCCCAGGAGAGAGGAAGGGGGAGGTGCCATTCTTCATTTCCTCTACAAATTGGCTCTTGGTTGAGAAGAGGAGAAGTTGTTAATTGTCTCCACGAGACGGTTCCCAAGGTACTAGGACAGAATCAATGCAGGGCCTAAATCATAGAATCATAGAATAGTTTGGGTGGGAAGGGACATCTAAAGGTCGTCTAGTCCAACCCCCTGCCATTGGCAGGGACATCTTCAACTAGATCAGGTTACTCAGAGCCCCGTCCAACCTGACCTTGAATGTTTCCAGGGATGGGGCATCCACCACCTCTCTGGGCAACCTGGTCCAGTGTTTCACCACCCTCAGTGTAAAAACTGTCTTCCTTATGTCTAGTCTAAATCCACCCCCCTTTACTTCAAAGCCATTCCCCCTTGTCCTGTTGCAACAGGCCCTGCCAAAAAGTTTGCCGCCATCTTTTTTAGAAGCCCCCTTTAAGTACTGATAGGCTGCAATAAGGTCT
>NW_008824291.1:35389-45627 GCF_000699105.1 Pygoscelis adeliae | reverse complement strand
CTGGACATTGAGCCATTGACCACTACCCTCTGGATGGAACCATCTAACCAATTCCTCACCCACCGGACAGTCCACCCATCAAGTCCATACCTCTCCAGTTTAGAGAGAAGGATGTTGGGGAGGACCGTGCCAAAGGCCTTACAGAGGTCCACATAGATGACATCTGTAGCCCTTCCCGTGTCCACTGATGTAGTCACTCCATCACAGAAGGCCACTAGGTTAGTCAGGCAGGACTTGCCCTTGCTGAAGCCATGCTGGCTGTCTCGAATCACCTCCCTGTCCTCCATGTGCCTTAGCATAGCTTCCAGGTGATCTTCCCAGGCACAGAAGTGAGACTGACAGGCCTGTACTTCCCCAGGTCTTCCTTTTTTCCCTTTTTAAAAATGGGGGTTATGTTTCCCCTTTTCCAGTCAGTGGGAACTTCACCGGACTGCCACGACTTCTCAAATACGATGGATAGTGGTTTAGCATCTTCATCCCCCAGTTCCTTCAGGACTCGCGGATGGATAAATACCAGATTAGGTTCAAGGCCAGTGCTTTTATCATAACTCTCCCAGGCAAAACTAAGTGCTAAGCAGCACAGCAAACTGCAAAAGCTGAAAGCAGCCATTAACAAACCCTCAAATTTGATGTACAGTAAGAGAGGGAGCATGCCATGGAGCAGGTAAAGGAACAAATAAACCAGTGTCGAGAACAAATACATCAATATTATGACCAGCCACAGCTAAACAGGTGTAACTACTATAAATTCCTGCCTAGTACACTCCAGTCAAATCTATTGTGATGTCGAACCCCTCTGGCCCCATGTTGGGCACCAAAAAAACCCCACTCTGATGGGTTGACCCCAGCTGACAGCTAAGACCCCATCCAGTCACTCGCTCTCTCCCCCTCAATGGGATGAGGGAGAGAATCAGAAGGGCAAAAGGAAGAAAACCTTATGGGTGAAGATAAAGGCAGTTCAATAATTGGAAGGGGGAAAAAAGGGAAAAATGGGGAAAAAACCCCCAAAAAAACAAGTTGTGCAAAAGCAATCACTTACCACCAGCAGACTGATACTCAGCCAGTGTCCGAGCAACAGCTACTTTGGAGAAATTCCTCCCCACCCATTTTATTGCTGAGCATGATGCTATATTTTATGGAATATCTCTTTGGTCAGAAGGGTCAGCTGTCCCAGCTGTGTCCCCTCCCAGCCTCTTGCCAACCTTTTGCCTACTCGCTGTCGGGGCAGAGTGAGAAACAGAGACGGCCTTGATGGCTGCTGTGCAAGCATTGTTAAGCAACAGCTGAAACACTGCTGTGTTATCAACACTGTTTTGGTCACAAATATAAATCACAGCAGCATATGAGCTGCTATGAAGGAAATTAACTCCATTCCAGCCAAACACAGTACAGGTGCACAGCAGAAGGATGAGAAGCAACATTCACAAGTTGCATCAAGGGAAATTCCTATGGGATACTGTGGCCATCCACTTCCCCCTGACAAGGTCAAACACACATGCTGTGCTGATAGCAGAATCAACAGGGACAAAAGGGTCTCAGTTCCTCAACTACCTGGCATAGATTGATACAGGAATCCTGGCATCTCTGAATGAAAGGAAATAATGCTCCAGGATGCCAACTGAAGAGGTCAGCAAAAGTCAGTATGAAAACGCATATGCTGTTCATGTGAACATGAACATGGCTTATGGTTTGAGCCACCGTAACCTAAACCTATAAAAACATATCAGTAAGCATTCAGAGAACTCATAACCACACATAGCTGGGCTATGTGTATTGCAGACTCCCCGATGAGAAGGGATGCCCACTAGTATCATGACAGATATGAGTAGAGAATACTTAGAGACTGGTGAGTAATTTGCTATGGCCATAAGATAGCGTAAGAGCATTAAGTTTACTAATGTTTACTAATTAGACACGTAATAAATGCAGAATTATGTGGTAGTCTGTTCACATAACTGGAGGATCCAAAAGAACCATGACAGATATAAGGAAAAAAAAAAACCTAAAAAAAAAAATCACAGTGAGAGTCGTTAAGCAGCTGGAATGAGGCTGTCAGCCTGAATAGATTCAGGCTTTCCATGTGTGAACCAATGACATCAGATACCCAAATGACTCAGGATAGGAAAATATTCTAATTTTGAGAAAGTACACATGACAATAGCTTGGAATATAGGGCCAACCTCATTTTGTTTTGTTATTCCTAGATTATGTCATTGGTCTTCTCATCTTTTTTTTTTTTTTTTAAACTTTACGTCCCTTCCCTGGAGGTAGGTGAATCTGCAGAGAGCAGAAATTATTTCCACTGGTGAACATTGGGACGTGAACTTCAGGGGAACTTTTTGTCAACATCATACAGTAGATTGTGTCTCAGAAGTCAACATCGAACATACAAGGCTTACCGGGAACTCATGCGGTTAATAACTGAGGACCTGTAATCTGATTGCATAGCCAAAATATCTGCAATAATGAAAAGATACTGTTAATGCCAAGATTAGGATTACCAAAGATATGCAGTTTATGAAGGAAAGCAAATATTTGATATTAACATAGGAAATTATCCTAATAAAACTCAATGGGAGATCTCATGGAAGGGGGATGGAATATTTACTTACAAATTTTCTAAGCTGATTTTCTCAATTCCTGTAAATTCTATCATAGATTTCATAAACTTGCACTCTTATACCCACATATGCAGAAGCACCAAGATATCTGAGGCCAAATGATCTGGCCAGGATCACTTGCATGGGACACAGAGAACAAGGGATACCAGCTATTGATTTCCTCATCACATCCGCTGGGGTTCTTTCTGATTGGTGACGATGAACTGTTTTCTGAACATATCTGTCATACTCTCAAAGAGTCAACAGTTGCTATGGAATGTTTTTTTGCTTCAGAATCTTGCTGCTTTGGTCCCCATAAATCCTAGGCAAAGTTGCTGCTCATAGGTTGGTTTTCCTTGTTAGCAATAACGTTTTGAACAAGTGTCTGTTTTCACTTGTTTGGCTAAAAGAAAAAGAAATTGTGCCTGTGACATGCTGCAACCTTGCAGCCATTGTCCTGTTGTAAGGATACAGGACCTTCTGCTAATGAGTCATTTGTCCTGTGGTCTTGTCTTAGAGTGCAGACCTTCTGGTTATGACATTATCAACACATTTCTCAATTGTATTGCTGAGAATGGAATAGCATTTTTGTGATTAGTGCTGGCTATTCTTCTAACTCCTGTTTTGGTGTTTTCACACACACATTTCCATTCATATTTCATTCACAGCAACCAAATCTCTAATAAAAACTATAAATAACTAAGCTTGAATGGAATTCTCCAAAACTGTGATGTCCTTAAACTGAAGGTAGTTATTTTTCTAAAAACTATTTGCTAGCTCAGTTAGAACATATCAACATGTAAAAGTTTATAAAGTGTATGGGCTGTTAGACTGGAACTCATAGAAAATAATAATAATAATCATCATCATCATCATCCCTTTTGGATTTAACATATATTTACTCCAGCTTTCACTTCTTTGTTTAGATTTCCAGATCACAAAGTCCAATTTACCTTTACTATGCAAGTCCCACTGAAGTATGATACTCTGTTTTAAACTGTTATCCTCTTATAAATCTCAAAAATGTTTTGAAGGCCTGGTTCTTGTTTCTCATCTAATCAAGTACGGCTTATTTTCCTCTAACACTAACATTTCACAATTAAGTCTTTAATTTCCTTGGAAAGATGTTAGAATGACTCACAAGAGATACCTTCTTCCCTGATCCAGCTGGGCTGCTTTCTTTCACTCTTTTAATCTCTTCTCTAAATACCTTTCCCCGTAGAAGAGTCCTACCTTCTGGGGATGGGGCAGGAATGACCCTCAAGATCTGCTCTATTTGATTCACTGTTGATGTTCCAGGAAAAAGAGGTTTCCCAAGTAGCAGCTCTCCCAGAATACAGCCAATGCTCCACATGTCTACACCTTTAGTGTAACTACAAATAAGAATAGAACAGAGTTAGGACTAAATCAAGCAAATATTTTTCTGTACCTGATATTCACATCATCTACATTAGCTTATTTTTCTAGAAAAAAAAAGCTTGATGACTCCTTGAATACGAACGCTCACAGGTTTTAACTATAAAGTGAACGAGATTCGGGAATCATGAAACTGGCAAGCATAAAACAGAAAGGAGATTTATCCTACTAAAAGTCTATTCTAGGAAACCATAAAAGGAAATATATTAAAGATAAATGCCAGGACAAGGTAATACATACTTTTCATATGACCAACAGTGAAGATACAAGTTGCTGTTTGGAAACAACAGACTTTTCAGGGCATCTAGAAAGTAGTTACAATTACTTAAGCAAAGTAAATGCCAAACAATGGGTAAATGACAGTTTGCAAAACATACACATTTCAAATTTTGATACTAACCCAGCCTATATTTATTTTCTTTTCTGATTGTTGTAGTGTAACCTGGCAGGCAGCTAAACACCACACAGCTGTTCGCTCCTTCCCCAGCCCCAGTGAGATGGGGCAGAGAGTCGGGGGAAAAAAAAAAGTAAAATTCGTGGGTTGAGATAAAGACAGTTTAATAGCACAAAAAAGGAAGGGAAAATAATAATTATAATGATAAAAGAATATACAAAATAAGTGATGCACAATGCAATTGCTCACCACCTGCCGACCAATGCCCAGCCAGTTCCCGAGCAGCGGTCACCCCTCCCCCCGCTGACTGTCCCCAGTTTATATACTGAGCATGACATCACATGGTATGGAATATCCCTTTAGCCAGTTTGGGTCAGCTGTCCTGGCTGTGCCCCCTACCAGCTTCTCACTGGCAGGGCATGAGAAGCTGAAAAGTCCTTGACTAGTGTAAGCACTACTTAGCAACAACTAAAACATCAGTGTGTTATCAACATTATTCTCATACTAAATCCAAAACACAGCACTATACCAGCTACTAGAAAGAAAATTAACTGTATCCCAGCTGAAACCAGGACACTGATCAATAAGATTTTGTCTATTTAAGTCAAAAAAAGGACTAGGCCTGACTAACAGGCAGCTCATTTAACTTTTGATTGCAGAATATTTTCTGAAGGTCTATCAAAAAACTCCCGTTAAATTTGGAAAAGAGGACTAAGGTACTCAACCAAATTTTGTAAAGATGCAGATTTAAGGGGAGAAAGCATAAGTCTAGCGGGAGAAAGGATGACAAACAGATGAGCTGATAATGTATGTAAATGGACAATTTAAGAACCCAGGAAGAAAATGTACATGTAATGAGAGATTTTTATGTTGCAGAACTGAAGTTTAAATGCATATTGAGAAAATGGACTGCTGACATGACATTACATCTGCAGCTATCTAAAATGAAAAGATTTAAGACTTTTAGACAATAAATTTTCCCAGTGGTGAAGAAATTATAGAATCCCATCCCTTTGCTCATATTAAGCAGTTACCTCCGAGAGGAAAGTAAGATCTCAGGGGCTCGGTACCAGCGTGTTGCCACGTATTCCGTTAGAGCAGGGTTCCCTTGGTCCTCAGTCATCTGACATAAAGAACGGGCCAGCCCAAAATCACAAAGTTTAACAAAGCAGTCTGCATCCAGCAAGATATTTGAAGGCTAAATTAAACAAAGGAAAATTAATAAGCTTTTTACTCTTTGAATGGCAGAAGATTATTATCAAGGTTCTTTTACTAGTCTCATTCTTTTCAAACTTTTCCGTTCAGTGTTTAACAGAAAACTTGAGTGAAGGATAAAGACTATGACTGAAATATACCTTCTGATCTCTGTGAATAACATTTCCTGAGTGGATGAACTTAGTTGCCTTCAGGAGTTGGTAGAGAATGTAACACTTGTGGATATCTTTCAGCAAATTCCCCTTCTTAATCACAGCATGTAAATCTGTCTCTGTAATATATCACATCAGTAATATATTTACATCAGTAGAGGATTATCAAGTTGTGAATATAAGTTCCTCAAAGCAAGGTCAGAATAGACCATTGTTCAAACTGTAATCTTTCAAGTACATCCTCAACAGAAGTTAATACTGTAATTACTAATAGTACTGCAATCTCTCTGTATTATCAGTTTGACTTGCAGCTCATGCTACAGTAACTGTTCTATTATTGCATACTTTGTTATAATAAAATTGCACATAGTCTCTTCCATATGCAACTCTTCTGTCTCTACAGGCCTTCTAATTGGTTGCTCACTGCTGTCTTTCCTTCATCTCCACCAGCCAGTTCTCATATAATTATTACTCCCTTTAAAATTTCACTGCTATTCCCATCTAATCACAACTGATATATATATATATAAAACCCCCTGTACTGCTCCTACTTATATGTCTGCTTACATGAATATTCACGTAAATCATCAACACACTAATATCAAAGTAGGGAACAAAGATAAGTCATAAGAGAGGCTGTATTTAAATGGCTGATGCAATGCTAAGTCTCACCCATGGACTCAAAGATGAGGTAGATGTCCTTGTCGTTCTGAGCTCGGATAACATCAAGCAGCTTGATGATATTTGGATGTTCTCCAAATTCCTCCAGAGGGAAAAGACCCAACAGTCAAAATCAAGTGTCTTGCTTGTGAGTCATAAAACAGACAATAGCCTATTTAATTTTGTATTATTATCTAGAACAAACATTAACA
The DNA here is from genome assembly GCF_000699105.1 of Pygoscelis adeliae. NCBI lineage: Eukaryota > Metazoa > Chordata > Aves > Sphenisciformes > Spheniscidae > Pygoscelis > Pygoscelis adeliae. The sequence continues at coordinate 38,978 of NW_008824291.1, read as the reverse complement.
CGCTATTGCCTTCATTACGCTTCTACTGAAATAAATAAAAGGATTTAAGCTTGCTCCACAGTATGAAACCAGCCAGTTAATCTAAAAAAAAAGAAAATCTCTATTGTCTGAGACATTAGTTCTAAAAATCCCTCTATACCATTTGTGAATAAAAACCAGTCAACTTTATGCACTGCGTATTTCCTACTGAAGGCAAAGAATTATTGTGGCAGTGAAGAGAGAACAAAGTTGCCATCAATATTCATAATTAAAAAACCCAACCAACCAGAAAGTGTCTATTTGAGGGTATGCTGAAACACTCTGCAGGCTGCATTGATTGAACTGACTGTAATGGGAGATCAGACAGTCAGCATACAAAGAGATACCTAAATACAGGTATCTTAAACTGGAGGTGAATTCTATCCTCACGTTTGCAGACTGACAATACTGTCAAGATCATTTACTTAATCCTCAGTCTTAACAACTTTTATTTCCTATAACTAACACTTCTTTGCAGCTAGAGAACACTTCACAATATGCCAACATTTTCATGAACAACCCTGAGTATAAAATTATAAATAGCTGCATCATAAAACCTATGCTTGTATCTAAAATATATAAATGAATTTTTTGTTATTTGAACCAGTAATATAGACTCTTTATCTATTTCCATAACAAATTCAGTTATAAACAGTATCAAAAATCATAGTATTAAGCTATCTCCAGCACAGTCTTACAACAGCATCATCTTCCTAGACTCTGAGGCAAAGACAAAAATTGGTTATAATGTACAACATCTAGAAAAATCCACAAACCAACACACTCACCTGCAGCAACCCATGAAAATACACTTACAAAGCAGTAATATACAGCCAAGCCATCAAATACCCTCGCATTTATTCTGAGGACAATATTCAGAATACCCATCCAAACAATCTAAACAAAGTTTTTACCCAAAAGGAATATTTTCTAGAAATGCAGATCAGTCTTGACAGTGTTACTTGAGTACTGTTTAAGAACTTACTTCACACTGAAGGAAAACCCCATTGTCTCACACTGTATTGCCCTGGAACTGATAATGGAAAGTTATGGAAAAGTTTCAATCTATACTAAAAAAAATCCTACCTTGAAAAAAAATCTTGTCAGAGCCAGTCCTACTTATTTTTGCTTAAAGAACAATGCTCTTACTAAAATAATTACCAAAAATGACATTCTAAAATGTGGCCCAAAATGCACCAAATAGATCTACAACTATACTGAACAATAAACAGAAAACCTGCAAGCAGCATAATGACCAGCATACTACGTATCACCCAGAAGAGAATCATCAAAATGCCCAGATTCTACATCAACACTTCTCAATTACAATAAACTTCATCCAGTCCATCAAATGCCCTTATGATAAACACACAGATTAAACTAAGCAATCATTATGCACAGGAAGGAATTTGCACAGACAAGCAAATTAAGACAAACATCCAGTTACCAATGAAAGAATATTTCTTGTCTCTCCCTTTCTGATCTCTCAGTCCTGAACCTCAAGAAAGAGCTATAAAATACCTTCAAAAATAGGAGGGGGACTCTACTGAGTCTATTGAGCACCAAAAGTCATGAAAGTAAGGGCTTAATGGCACATTAACCTCCCTCCCCCAAAATGACCCATTCTTTCCTTCAGAGGAAATATCCTTCTTTTTCTTCTCCCAACTCCTCCTCCACCCATCTACTCCAGAAGTGCTATACTTTCAGAGATGATCTAACTTACAGGTAATTAACTTCTAAGGAATTTTTCTCATATGTTTTTAGCTCTTAAGTTTGTGGCTTCTATTTCAGGTTTAAAGAATGATTAAAAAGGAAAAAAACATCATCTCTTTCCTACTTAAACTTGACAGTCTTAGGAGATACCTCTTCATATGAGCCCTGCCTTGCTAATGTCCTCAGAAAATCATAGTTACAACAACATTATCACTATTCAAAAACATTGATGTTTCTACATGCTAAGTCTGTGGAGGAATGGACAGACAATTTTAATGCCACTGATAAAGTAATTAGGCATAGTGTGTGGTCAATTATATCAAAACAAGAGCAGCCTTAAGTAATTCCATACAGAACTTCCTTTTTAGTTTTGCTTTGATTATTTCAAGTGGCCAAGTTGCTTCCGACATGATGGAGGAAAAAAATCCTGGCATGTAAATCTCTTCCACACCCCAGCCCCACCTCTGAATCATGGCATTTAGAATTTAAGAAAAACACTTTCTGTCCACAAAGAAGAAAGGAGTGACAGAAAGTGCAAGTCAATATGGTGATCCTAGAGTAGACATACTGCTAAAAATGGTGAAAGAACAGGGCATGTCTCAAAGGAAAAATAAGACCAACTCTCCATTTCATTCAGGTGTGTTTGCCCAGTCATGGAAAGATTGCCAAGATGGTGCAGAAAAGAAATAGAGTTGTCAACACTGATCATTGCATTTTGAAAAAGAATGGGAAGAAAATATGTGAACAACATCAGAGATAATTAAAAATCAGAGAGGAGGGGGAAAAATCGACGTTACCTGCAGGAACATAATCTCTCGAAATGTTCTCTAGAAATAAACAAAGGAAGTTTATTATCACCTCAAAAGAATGACAGAACAGAGTATGGACTTCCAATGAGAGGGTTAAATCCACTCTAATCTCTAAAGCAGAGGAAACACTTATATGGTAGACAGGCTAGGAAAAACCCAGTCGCTCACTAGAGAGTCACAAGTGTGCTCTCTGTGCTTAGACACTATAGCATAACAACATAAGGGAGAATCAAATTGTGCATGACTATGAAGATAGTTTTTCCTCAGGGACATCAAACAGTATTTTGTAGATGTCATGATATACAAAGCTTGATATTTATCACTCCTTTTTATCCTAATATAGCTGTAGATTGTATTATTACATACATAATTGTCAATAACTAACATCTTTCAGAGACATAAATCCTGAAAATATCTATGAACTCCCACCACATATTTCAGGACATGTTAGAACAATGATTTCTCACCTGAGCATCTGTTCTGTTCCTGAAAGCATCAAAAATCTTTTTAACAGCAACTATTTCTCCTGTCCTGCGATCGATTGCTTTCCATACAATGCCATAAGCCTAGGGAGAAAAAAGGACAGATGAGCAGTGTACTATGACATCTTAAGCACAGTTCAGACCTTCAGTGTGGAAGTAGAACGTACTCAACAGAGGGACTGAAAGAAGAGGTAATCACCAGTGTCCTGGTTTAGGCAGGGATAGAGTTAATTTCCTTCCTAGTAGCTGGTACAGTGCTGTGTTTTGGATTTAGGAGGAGAAAAATGTTGATAACACACTGATGGTTTAGTTGTTGCTAGGTAATGCTTACACTAGCCAAGGACTTTTTAGTTTTCCATGCTCTACCAACTGAGAAGGCTGCAGGTGCACAAGAAGCTGGGAGGGGGCACAGCCAAACTGGCCAAAGAAACATTCCATACCATGTGACGTCATGCTCAGTACATAAACTGGGGAAAGCTGGCCGGGGGGGGGGCACTGCTCGGGGACTGGCTGGGCATCGGTCGACGGGTGGTGAGCAATTGTACTGTGCATCACTTGCTTTGTGTA
>NW_008824291.1:33427-35210 GCF_000699105.1 Pygoscelis adeliae | reverse complement strand
TAGTTGAGTCAAGGACTAAGAACATCTATACTGAGTCCAACCAAAGGTCCACAAGGTCAAGCATCCTGGCCCCCAAAGCAGCCAATAGCAGATGTACATGCTCATGAAGTTCAGCAAGGTCAAGTGCAAGGTCCTGCACCCGGGTCAGGGCAATCCCCAGTATCAATACAGACTGAGGGAGGAATGGATTGAGAGCAGTCCTGCCGCGAAGGACTTGGGGATACTGGTGGATGAAAAACTAGACATGAGCCGGCAGCGTGCGCTTGCAGCCCAGAAAGCCAAGCGTACCCTGGGCTGCAACAAAAGAAGCGTGGCCAGCAGGTCGAGGGAGATGATTCTCCCTCTCTACTCTGCTCTCGTGAGACCCCACCTGGAGTACTGTGTCCAGCTCTGGGGTCCCCAGTACAAGAGAGACATGGACCAGTTAGAGCAGAGCAGGTCCAGAGGAGGGCTGGAACACCCCTCCTATGAAGAAAGGCTGAGAGGGTTGGGGTTGTTCAGCCTGGAGAAGAGAAGGCTCCAGGAAGACCTTATTGCGGCCTTTCAATACTTAAAGGGGACTTATAAGAAAGACGGAAAGAGACTTTTTACCAAGGCCTGTAGTGACAGTATCATAGAATCATAGAATCATTTAGGTTGGAAAAGACCCTTAAGATCATCGAGTCCAACCGTTAACCTAGCACTGCCAAGTCTACCACTAAACCATGTCCCTAAGCACCACATCTACATGTCTTTTAAATACCTCCAGGGACTCAACCAGTTCCTGGGCAGCCTGTTCCAATGGTTGATAACCCTTTCGGTGAAGAAATTTTTCCTAACACCCAATCTAAACCTCCCCTGGCGCAACTTGACACTGCCTCCTCTCGTCCTATCACTTGCTACTTGGGAAAAAAGAAAAGACACATCCCAATTGCCAATAGTGTAGTATTATAGCACTTATCTGAGATACTTATACTCCAACTGTTTGTACTTCCTGATGCACGGCAAAGGACCTGAACCCATACTCCAGGACCATACGTATTCTTTGGAAGTGTGCCTCAATGTTACTATCTGAGCATTTAAGCATGAAAATCACTCAATATCACATATTGCAGCTGTTTTACTTTGTACGAGTATTTAAACATTAACTGGGCATTTCTGAGTGAGAAATGACCCCATTCTGCAGATGTAAGGCATCTCCTAGAATGTGGAATGTTAAGATTCAAATCTATGACCTAAAATTAAGAAAAATCACCACTTGCAAGTATCACACAGTCATCCAGAATAGGGAAAACTCAGGTAGAAATTCCTGTTCCCTTAGTAGACAACACAGCTTTTAATTAAAAAAAAGAAAAAAAAAAAAGAGCTGTTTGAATTCCATCACTGTACAGGAACAGCTTATCTCCCTTGCTGCTGCACTTCTCTGCTCTATTTTTTGGGTAGTCCTCACCTGTTTCAGGGACTACAATGGCCTTTTAAGTGCTCAGGTAAGTACATCAGCTGTGTACATAAACAAGTGTTGATCTGCTCAAGGGTAGGAAGGCTCTGCAGAGGGACCTGGACAGGCTGGATCGATGGGCCGAGGCCAACTGTATGAGATTCAACAAGGCCAAGTGCCGGGTCCTGCACTTCGGCCACAACAACCCCATGCAGCGCTACAGGCTTGGGGAAGAGTGGCTGGAAAGCTGCCTGGCGGAAAAGGACCTGGGGGTGCTGGTCGACAGCCGGCTGAACATGAGCCGGCAGTGTGCCCAGGCGGCCAAGAAGGCCAAGGGCATCCTGGCCTGTATCAGAAATAGTGTGG